>NC_047038.1:128096235-128415401 GCF_011762595.2 Tursiops truncatus | reverse complement strand
TCCTGCCTTTAAGAAATTTACTGTCTTTTTGGGTGAATCCAGACAAATTAAAGCAATAATAAATAATACTTTCCAGTGTGGACTAAGGAGCTAAATTGTGACCTTTAGAAGGTGGGTATTTTCTACTATACATTAAAAACATTGCGTTGAGTTAGAGTGTATGTAAGGGAATTGTCCCTCTAATCTGTATTTACCAAAACCAACAGAAAAAAGGACTCCACGCTAGTTATAAAGGTATAAAAATAACAGAATGGAGAGAAAATGAAATAAAATAAAAGCACATCTTACTGAGTTCTTCAGTAAACATTCATTCAGTTTTTATTTTGAGAAGCGGTATTGAAATAGAGATTGGGAATTTCAGCTTTGGAGCCATGAAGTCCTGGGTTTGAATTCCACAGTTTTCACACAGTAATTGTATAACCTTGGAAAAAATAACTAACATCACTAAGACTATTTTCTTATATGACAAATGGGGATAATAATATGCTTAACTATTAAGATGGTTGTGAAGAAAATATGCAAGTCACCTAGTGCATGGTTCCCGGCCCATAACAGTTAATAATGAAGATGATTTATATTGCCAGTAGTGGATGAAACACAATAGGTGAAAATGAAATCTCTCTTTTGAGTAGGAGGTGGTTTGCTAGGGTATGAACTTAGTAAAAACTTTTTGGAAGTGTCATGTTTCTAGAGGATTAGATCAGAATAGAAAGCAATAGAAATAATTTAATAAAGTATACTACTACTATTTTCCCTCATGCCATGAAAGTATGTAGACATCTATAAAATGGAAACAAGAACAGAAACATTTTTTCTTTCCGGAGAACAGTTTGTGCACCACAAATAACTAAATCTTAAAACAAATTTTATCAGAATGCCTGTTATCACTTCAGCATACAAATGACACTCCATTGAGAATCTCAGGAGCAGTTCATATGTACTGAGGGCAGTGGCATATCATCATTTTCTAATGTCCATGGGTTTTTTTGGTAAAAAAGTGAAATCTGATATTCTTAAGGTGGATGTGTAAGGAACCATGGATGTGTAATTCTGAATAATAAGACTAATACTCAGAGTCATAAGCGAGACCCAGTCTCCTATAGCCACCCTGAAGGCAGGGCCAGGTCTGTTTTGTCCACAGACAAGCCTCAGGTATATAACATGTTTCTGGCACGTCGTTGGTGTTCAGTAAACTATAGATTTGCTAAGCGAGTGAGAAATCTGTGGTCATACTTCATATATTGTACTACCTAGAGGACCATTGCTAATGTGGTAGTAAGGACATTGAGTTTGGAATTTAAGAGTTAAGTATGAAAACAAGAGATTTAGGGGATCTTGGAGACATTTTTCTGCTCAAGAAGTTATTTTGTAGGTTAAGATAATAGAGACAAAATCATTTGCGGACCTGTAAAGTTGCAATACATATTCTTGAAAGTAATTACTTCATTTGATCCCTAATTACATAGTTTTATCTACTGCATAGTTCTTTAATCTCATCTGTACCTGTGCTCCCTTGAGTGCTCTCCGAGAAAGCCACTTACCATTATTTATTTTTTGCTCAATAGCACTAATATTCCAGTTACTCTTTTTTTAAAAATTAATTAATTAATTAATTAATTTTTGACAGTGTTGGGTCTTCGTTGCTGTGCAAGGGCTTTCTTTAGTTGCGGCAAGTGGGGGCCACTCTTCATCGCGGTGCGCGGGCCTCTCACTATTGCGGCCTCTCTTGTTGTGGAGCACAGGCTCCAGATGCGCAGGCTCAGTAGTTGTGGATCACGGGCTTCGTTGCTCTGCAGCATGTGGGATCTTCCCAGACCAGGGCTCGTACCCGTGTCCCCTGCATTGGCAAGCTGATTCTCAACGACTGCGCCACCAGGGAAGCCCCTCCAGTTACTTTTAAATAGAGGTGATTAAAAGCTTAGAACACTTTTGCAGGAAGACATTTATTCATTTTTAAATTGTACCTCACCTGATAAAAAGGATAAAAAACAAGAAAAAGAATAGATGAGGACAATGTCCATTGGTGTGTTCAATATATTCTGTTTGATGTCTAGAACAAAGAAGTTAAAGTTAAAAATATGCAATAGAAAATTTGAAATCAGAGACTTTGATTTCATTTTCTATGTAACATATTAGGTGCTCATGATGGGCATTTTAAATATTTATGTATTTAAATATTTATACTGTATCAACTGTAGATTTAGTAAACATTATGTCTTTCATTCAGTTAAAATTCATTAAGTTTTTATGGAATGTGTTGGTGTATTAATTTGGGTTCTTTTTGTACGTCCAGTGGATCAGTCATCACAATAGGATGTCTTAGGAAGACTTCCTCGCTTTTATTCTAGGACAGTGACATAATGGTTAGAAGATCAGAGTTTGGAATAACTAACCTTGATCAGAATTCCAGACCACTTTCTTATCAGTAACTTAATTTTCTGCAATTTATTTAACCTAAGCCTCAATATTCTCATCTATAAAGTGGGCATACTATTGTCCATACCACACTACTGTTATGAAGATTAAACAAAATTATGATTTGAAGGACAGTTGGTAAAGTATCCAGCATATAAATCATGCTCAGTAGCTGGCAGCTCTTGTCATTTACGTACTGGTTAGTTTGAACTTTATTAGTGTTATCTGTATAAATAAATCAATTATGTATGCTGAATCTTATTATACTTTAAATAATGAGAGGTTGAGACTTAATGGTATTTTGAATGTCCCCCAGCTTTAAAGCATATGACTCTTTAAAGTCTGAATTGTGCTAAATAACTTGTGCGATGTGTATACAAAGTAGGCTATGTAAATATGGAATTTATTGAACTGTAGAATATTTGACCTCATTTTTCACTCTTTATTGACGCTATTACTTTGTGATTGGTTAATCCCTGTGAATAGCTAGGAGGCCGAAGTTTAATAGATTGTTTAAATAAAAGCACATTTTGTTTTTCAAAAACTGGACCAATAACGCCATGGACACTCTGAACTTACTAGCTAAACCAAGAGCAGATCAGAACACTTACATAGCATAAAAGGAAGTAATTCTCAGTCTTAGTATAATCTTAGTAAGTTGGTTACCCTTCTGAAAAAAAATCTAGAAATAGTATTTTGGAAGTGTACTAAGTTCTCCTGCGAGTTTCAGGAACATAGGAAATGTTCTCACATAAAATACAAGAAAGGTTGAAATGAAAACTCTGTTTGTATTGCCTGTGTAACTTCCTTAAAATAATCAATGATCTATCCCAAATCAAGTCGCTTTTAGCCAGCTTTTAGGTATATAATTTTTAAATTAATTTATAAGCATG
Organism: Tursiops truncatus; assembly: GCF_011762595.2. Classification (NCBI taxonomy): domain Eukaryota; kingdom Metazoa; phylum Chordata; class Mammalia; order Artiodactyla; family Delphinidae; genus Tursiops; species Tursiops truncatus. The sequence goes on along the minus strand of NC_047038.1, from coordinate 128,412,093 downwards.
CCTATCACCATTTAATAAAAGAGAATCTTTAAAAATTAAGTAATCTTAGCCCACTGTTTTATGTGTTTAATAGTTGAAGCAATAGTATATAAGGTATTTGAGTATTTCAAGTAACTAACTTTTTTCAGAGGCAACAGTGAAATATGACTTGCTGTAACTACAGGATTGATACTGTGTCACAACAGAAATAGAAACAGATTTTTTAAAGATTTCTATACCATGATGAAATGTTTTATGACACTTGCTGTTGGAAATCGAGACCTAATGTTGGGTCTAACATGAAATTTTAGTCCACTTCATCTTGGTGAATTTCAACTCCAGAAGGATTCAGCTTTTGCAAAAAACTTCAATTCACCATCTACAGTCAGCAGTAAAAGAGTTGTTTACTGACCTTTAAATTTCAAAGAACTATTTCAAATCAATCATATAAGAGACCTTTTGTTGGTAATGGACAAACCCATCAGTCTAAAAAGAGCACCTTCTTTGAAGAATCAACAGATCCTCTTCAGAAATATCTATTCATAAGGCTTTGTATGAACAAGATAGTTTTGCTAGCTTAAAAGCCTTTGAAACCTTTTAGATTATTATAATTTTTCCATATTTTGTCACTATCTTTAGGTTATCTTTAATTTGGTTACAACTTTAAACTCATCTTTTCAACAGATTTATCTTTTACTTATGAAAAAGCAAGTTGTCAGTCTTTTTTACTAATCTTCTCTACTTGTAAGTTGTTTTTTTTTTTAATAAATTTATTTATTTTGGCTGCGTTGGGTCTTCGATGCTGTGTGCGGGCTTTCTCTAGTTGTGGTGAGCAGGGGCCACTCTTGGTTGCGGTGCGCGGGCTTCTCTTGTTGCAGAGCACGGGCTCTAGGCGCATGGGCTTCAGTAGTTGTGGCTCGCAGGCCCTAGAGGGCAGGCTTAGCAGTTGTGGTGCAAGGGCTTAGTTGCTCCACGGCATGTGGGATCTCCCAGGACCAGGGCCCGAACCCATGTCCCCTGCATTGGCAGGTGGATTCTTAACCACTGCGCCACCAGGGAAGTCCCTCTACTTGTAAGTTTTGCAAGAGAGTCTGATACACAGAAATTCAGAAATTGTCTTGATCTTTTGTAAGGAATCCATTGTTGTATCTGCTGAAGTCAGCAGTCTTCAGGTTTACAAATATTGATTTTGAAGTAGGTTTGTAATTTTGATGTTTTCTTTTTCTGAGATTTCTAAACTAAAAATACTTAAAAATAACATTTTAACATAGAAAATGTAATCAAAATATTATGAGCCAAATCCATAAATATTTTAACATTTTATTAGTGTGAAGAGAAGAATTGATCTACAGGTTTTATTGGACTTCCACTTGTTATATCCCTTTTCTTCAAATATAGAACATCTAAAGGCTATGGTAACATTTGCTAAAAATCCTATTTAATTATTTAATTATCCCTTTTATTTTTCCCCAGAGTATTATCTAAACTTGCTTTAATAAAGGTACTTTATAATTGCCACCATGGTTAATAATTTAGTTGAAATGAAACCATTTTTCTATGTAGTAGAAAAAATTATTTTATAATTAAAAATTTATGCAAGCCCAACTATACTGTAACTAACTTTTTCAGCCCTCTCCTTTTACTCTTTTCTCAAGGAAAGTAAAACTGATTGCACACAAATATATATATGAGGGAGACTTGGATAATCAGTGCTTAATTCATCCAGTTTAATATTTCTCTTAAATACTTAAGTAATTTGAAATATACTAACATAATAGTCAAAGCGTTGGTTTCCAAGAATCTTAACCACCAGTATTTATTCTTTGTCAAGCATAAAGATTGAGTTGGTATAATATACTACAATTTGTCTAGGTTGGACTATCTCTGACTCCTGTGTAAATAAAAAGTCCCTTTATATTTTTCCATGTCCATGTTGTTTTACAAAGTGTTAGAATTAATTGTTCACTTGTTTTTTTAAAGCAGTGATAGTTTTGGAGCACCACACTTTGTGAATTTGTGTGTGTGTATTAGTCAACAGAGCAGGCCACTCATATAATGTTGCTACAGTTTCTTCTTTATCATATACTGGGATATAATCCCTTTGAGTTTTATTTTTAGGAAATAAGAGCAATAGAAAGGCAGAATTTCTCAGAACCATGGGGTCATCAAGTCCTAGCACTTGTGAAAGTTGTGAGCTTGGGCTTCAATTGATTTCGGGTTTTTTTCCACATTTGTATATAGTAATAATGATAGTTACCTTATGTTGAAAACCTTAATGTGTCAGTCTCCCTACCTGTATTATTTCTAATGCTTACAAATCTTGGTATTTGCTTCTCACAGAAAAGCAATCCTGGATTCATTTAAGTAATATTGCATAGCAAGTGGAAGAGTTAGGGTTCAGATTCATGGTGTTTGACTCCATCGCAATATTTTTCCCATTATATTATTAACTCTGCCCCTGTACTCCCACCTTGACACACACACACACACACACACACACACACACACACACACACACACACACACACACACACACACACACACACACACACACACACACACACACACACACTTCCTTTCTGACTGCTGGTAGCCTGATTCCTAGCTCTCTAATCCCCTCCAAGGTAAAGCCATGATGCCATAATGTGTCATTTCCTTCCCACAGTCCATGCCCCAGGACCATCCCACACCTATAGTACTTTCTCAAAGTAAACAGAACCTTCCTATCCCAGATTTAATTCCTTCTGACACTGCTTCTTAAATTATATTGAGGATTATATAATTGATAATGGCTTACTGTATTATTTTTCATACTGTACCACTGATTTCAAAGGAACCTTTAATACTTTAACCAAGAATAATAACTGGACATAAAAATATCTTGATACTTCTTTTAAAATTTCAGGATTCTTTCAGCAACTGGAAAGTCATAGGACAAGCAGAGAAGCCCACTTTGCTTACGACAAGGGCCATTCTAGAGCATTCAGTGCTTATTGCTACAAAGTTATGGTAGCTCCTTAGGAACATATTGATAAGTGTATTAACAAAAAGTAACTTGAATTGGGAAGTTTTAAAAATTTATTTATTTATTTATTTTATTTTTGGCTATGTTGGGTCTTCGTTGCTGCGCACTGTCTTTCTCTAGTGGCGAGCAGGGGCTACTCTTCGTTGTGGTGCACGGGCTTCTCATTGTGGTGGCTTCTCTTGTTGCGGAGCACAGGCTCCAGGCATGTGGGCTTCAGTAGTTGTGGCACTTGGGCTCAGTAGTTGTGGCTTGCAGGCTCTAGAGCGCAGGCTCAGTAGTTGCGGTGCATGAGCTTAGTTGCTCCGTGGTATGTGGGATCTTCCTGGACCAGGGCTCGAACCAGTGTCCCCTGCATTGACAGGCAGATTCTTAACTACTGCACCACCAGGGAAGCCCTGGAAGTTTCTTTTTAACGTGGTATTATATTACCAAGAGACTGTATAAAGTGTATTACTAATCTAACATCATTAAATGCAGTTAATTTTTGTTGTTTGTGGATTATTATTTTACTATTTATGCAGTTCCTACTATGTGCCCTGTATGATGGTGCTTTCTATAACTATAGAGATGAATGGGAAATGCTTTTTGTCCTTAAGAATGTCACAGTCTGTGAGGAAAATCAACAGCAATTTTTATTTAACATTTATGGTGCAATATATTTACTTCCCAAAGGAGTACTTCCAAGGGTTTCAAAAGAAGACTGTATAACTCCCTTCACACCCTGTCTGGGAATGTTATGAAGGAGATTGGACAGAAATCCCTCAATTTGTCCCAATATGGACATACTGAGTGCATGATACATATGCTGATGGAGTTGCAGGAACAGTTTTGGCTGTGCCATCCCCTTACTATTATTAATGTATATATACAATTTAAACTCTAATTTCAGAACCTGTTTACTAATAAAAAGAAATAGTTCAATATCTATTTGATGTAATAAAGCATATTTATTTGTATTCAAATTAAGCTTTTCTACGTTCCCTATAGATTGTAGACACCTGCTACAAAGAAGCATGATGCAGCAATAAGGACAATAAATTAGTGGAAGTTATTACATAATTAGCACTGAATATTATCTAATTGAATAAAATGGGTGGCATACACCAAAGTTGTTGTATCAAGTATAGTGCAAACCACATGTGTATTTTAAGTTTTCTAGTAGCCATATTTTAAAAAGTAAAAAGAAACAGGTAAAATTATTATATTTATTTAACCTAATATATCTAAAATATTATCATTTCAACATATAATTGGTATAAAAATTTATGAGACATTTTATTTTTCTTTTTACTAAATCTTTGAAATGATGTGTTTTACACTTACATGTCAATTTGAACTAGCCACATTTAAAGTGCCAGTATGTGGCTGGTGGCTACTGTACTGGAAATTGCTGGACAAGTTTAGCATTACAGATGTTCAAAGAAAGTTTAGATCAAACAAGAGTAGAGGTGTATAGAATATGTAGAACTTATTCTGAGTCCTAAAAGTTGAGCAGAATTTATGTAGATGGAAGGAAGGAATATCTAACAATAAGGAGTAATGCTAGGTTTTAAAACATAACTTAGTGAAAATGATCGTCATAGTTCCAGCTGTTGAGCACATTACCAGTTTACAATATACTTCATGTTACTATTAAGGAAGGTCACTATACAAATTAAGGAATATGAGAATATGTTATTCTTACTATATTTTAAAGAACAGTGGACAAAGCTTTTCCACAGGGGTATTCAGCTAAGTATTAATCTTTTAAGATACTCTATGTAAATAGAGTTTTTTGGTTTAAGTGTCAGCAACTAAAAAACCCTGCTTGGTGATTCACAGTGAATCCTGGCATACTAAGTTTTCTTGAATGTCTTGTAGAGAAACCTTTTTGATTTTGCATAATCCAGTCTTCCCAAAATTGCTGAACTAAGGGGTCTTATTGTGAAACATATAACTTGGGAGCACTGCTCTAATATATTTTCTATTTTAGAAAGTCTGTGTAAGTCTGTGTATGAAGAGTGTTTTATCACTACTTTTAGTATTTAGGAATACTTTAATTATGTCTTTCTAATTACATAGCAATCTGTCACATTTTGTTAGATGATGACATACATTCGTTTATTCACTGGAATTACTACCTATCTTCTCATCTATGGAAATGTATTTTTCGTGAACCACAGCTGCCTATGTGATTTCTAATGACTCATGTAAATTGATAAATGATAGGCACAGTACTTTGTACCTCATTAAATATTCTGCAGTTAAAAGGCCCAGGAATATTTGCAATCTGTGTTTGATTATCCACTGATTTTTAACAGATTTTCAAAAAATTACAAGGGGCTCTAAGTTTTTCATTAGTTTTTTATTTTTTAAATTTATAGTTACTTAACATTGCCAAGGACTTGCCTGAGGTTTGTCTTCAGAAAAAACTATGATTTCTATAGATATTCTTTTGTCCTGATAGAAGATAAAATTTGCCACATTACTTTGTTATAAACAAGTAAATATTTAAAGCAAAGTACTTGTTTTTTCTTATGTATTGTTTTGTTATGTATGTTTTGCCATGTATTGACAATATATGAAAATATTTGCCTGGTAACAGTTTCAGGTCTTCTTAGTTTTGTCCTTCCAGAAGATGCCCAGAGGCCTACTTGTGATAAGAAATGGTGCCCATTACAGTGACCATGTGGATAGTCTTCTCTTCCTTATTGCTACCTTTCCCTGTATAAAGATGCTGTAAAGGACAGTCCGCTGAAACAGATAGCTATGTGGATACAGAAAGCAATAGATGCTAAGTGTTCTGGTCTTGGGAACTCAAGTGAGGGGCCCCCAGAGCCAAACGTAGCACAAAGGAGTATACTTACCCTTGGAGCACCCTCCTTGGAAGTACTGGCATAGACAGGGATCTGGGCACACAAAACCAAGATTTAGCAATGAGCAGCAAAGTGGGAAAGATGATGGCAGGAGCAGGACCCACAGCATCCAGCTCTAAAGTAAAGGAAGAGAGACAGCAGCATAACCACACCAGTCTCGTTTGCATGAAGTGGAAGTCTGACTGTCCCCCCCTTCGAACTGCATGTGTCCTGATTACCTGAGGGGTCCACGATGCAACCCCCCCTCCCCCCCCACAAACCTTTAGTTATATAATACTGGCTTTCCTATTGATCTAATCAGTGGGATCCTAAGACAGTTCTAATTTTACTTAAGAATAATAGAATGTATAATACAATAACATACTTGCAGTGTGTGTATTACACTTTAAATTTCAGTTTTCCTTTACTTTGGGCCAGATGAAATCCTTAGAATTTCCTCTCCAAACTAAATTTCTCTGAATGATTAGGCTTGTTGTGTTTGTCTATTGTTGTTGTTTTAAAATTTTTGGTATAGTCTTGTTTTAATCACTTTAAGAATTAATCTTTGTCAATGATCATCAAAGGCCTTACCACATTTAATTTAATTTACCCCCCAAAGATTGAGTAAAACCATCTCTTTATATGCTGGCTTTTATTTCTTTTTTTGTTGTTGCTGTCATTCTTCAAAATCAGTTTGTCTTGGTATTAAAATTGCTGCAGCTTTTCTCTGTCAGTATCTTGCTGTTTCTCTATGCTCTAATCTAAACATTAGTAAAAAATTAGACTTCCTGCTTACTACTAACCAGGGAAATCCCTTCTTTGCCCTTCATGCTCTGTTTGCACTCTGTTTTCAATAGCCCAAGAAACAGCTCTGTGGGTGAAAGGTCTTTTGTTAAGAAGGAAATTGAACAGCCATTTCCCTCTTTCCTTCTTTGACATGCACCTGCAAACAAGTGGTCTATGCTTCAGTCTTTTTAAAAAAATGCATCAATTATTGTTTCAGAGAACTTACCTTTGAAAAATTTACACAAATGTAATGAAAAATTAATGCTTTAAAGTGTGCATTCAGTATGTTGTTTCTTAAAATTGAATTGTAAGGTTTAAACAGTTGTCTTCATCTGCATTGCTTATAGCTAATTTCTGTGTGTAGTTTCAGGTATTCTGCTATAATTTCTAATACAATTAAATGACACATATATGACAAAACCCTAAATGATTGTTTGACTTTGTTAGGCAGTGGTTTCGAGAAGTGTAGGATATTTAAAATTATTATTTAAAACATTTCATTATTTATATTATGTTTAGTTAATGGTCAGAAGGTAAAGGATGTAAAATTAATAAAAGTTTTTGTAGAGCTCAGATGCCTATAAATTAAATTTAGCAGAGAAATGATATTCAAATCCCATTGACACTGTGAAAATAAACCATTTGGTTTCATATAAACAATATTTAAATAAGCCTTCCAGAATCTTTCATGATTTTCTTAAATAATGAGAAATATATACGCATGTATTAACAATGGCATAGTTTTATTTTCCAAATTTTCTTCTTATAAATTGAGTGGCTAAAAAAATAATTATTTAAAAAAATAATTATTTAAAGAATATATTCTAGAACTGAAATATTTTACTTTAACTTTTAATCCTGTCATTGCTATCAAAATAATTCTATCTTTCACAGTCATGCTTTTGTTATATGACTTAATTAGCATTATGGTAATCATATTGTCTTATGGGAAAGGTGTATTTTTAAATTTAAATTGTGTATATTCACACACATTCAACATTTTACGTTTCCCTTAAATGGTCCACTAAGTGTTAAAAAAAAAAAAAAGTCCGGTTTCATAGACATTTCATTTTGTATAACATTATAACAACGACTAGTAATTTAGTAGCTTTTCTGTGCATGATTGAAATAAAAATAAACTTCTTGAAGAATTCTTTTAAGCTGTTCCTAGAAAGAATAAAAGCATTTGAAATCTCCATGTGCTGTAAGATCAGCACATCTTCAATTCTGCTTTAAGTTCTGCAAGCCTAGAAATTTGTGGGTTACTCAAATCCCTTCTGTCTTTTTTTTTTTTTTTTTTTTTTTTTGCGGTACACGGGCCTCTCACTGCTGTGGCCTCTTCCGTTGCGGAGCACAGGCTCCGGATGCGCAGGCTCAGCGGCCATGGCTCACGGGCCCAGCCGCTCCGCGGCATGTGGGATCCTCCCGGACCGGGGCACAAACCTGTGTCCCCTGCATCGGCAGGCGGACTCCCAACCACTGCGCCACCAGGGAAGCCCCCTTCTGTCTTTTTAACCTTTTGTTAAGTGATGTCTCTATTGTTGATGACTCTTGGTTCAGCCAAGCTATGGTTAGTCCTGCACCATGCCTACATCATTCCCAGCAATTCAAGGGAAGGAGAATGATTACATAACTGGTATACTTACATTCAAAGTGAGTTAAGAATGGGGATTTGGGGGTGTTGCTCAAAGAGCTACTGTTTGACCATGGCATATTCATGTGAAACTCTTGTGTTTTACTGGATACAAGAAAGTCACTAAGTCTAGCCCAGATTCAAGAATAGGGCAAGTTGACTCTGCCTCCAAATGGAGACAGTGGCAAAATCACATTGAAGAAGAGATGGTGGGATGGGAGTATTCTTACAGCCATCTTTGGAAAATGTAATCTGCCACAATAGGTTACCCTAAGAAACTTTAGTTTCAGTCTGTAGGTGATTGAGAGTTACTGAATAACATTATTTAAGGATAATAATATGATTAAAAACATGTTTTATTAAGTTTACTGATAAATTGTTGAGCGAAATAAGATGATCAAGAAAGTTCATTGTGTTTTGTTTTTGCTTTTTCTTTTCCTGAGATTGTTCACTAGTCTTTTGAGCATGTTTATAGGCAGAATGGAAAGAAGTAAAAAAGAAAAAAATATCAAACAATCTTAGAGGTGAGAGGGAACACAGAGTACTTCTTTAATGAGACAGAGTCCTTCCAGTAATTTATCTAACTTAGCTTGGTGGAATGCCAAGTTTGAATGCAGGCATCAACCAGATGTCAGCCCTTTGGCTATCTGAATACAATTCTCATCAAATACTTGCTTTCATTAAGTAGAAAAATTTCAAGATGTATCATCAAATCGGGCACCTTCTTCTAGAAACTCTTTGATATGTCTATGAAACTTTAATCAAAGCATCTTGTGTATAGTCCAGAGATTTTTAAGTTACCATAAGGTATTGTCAGTTTGAATTCCTAAATATTCACTGTAAAAAGCACAAGTTTTGAAGATTACTCAAAAGCAGCTGTATTTGCTTGGATTGTCAGACATGTCAATATACAGATTAGTTGTGTTTACTTAAATATGTGATGGAGGGCTTCCCTCGTGGCGCAGTGGTTGAGGGTCCGCCTGCCAATGTGGGGGACACGGGTTCGTGCCCCGGTCTGGGAGGATCCCACATGCCGCGGAGCGGCTGGGCCCGTGAGCCATGGCCGCTGGGCCTGCGCGTCCGGAGCCTGTGCTCCGCAGCGGGAGAGGCCACAACAGTGGGAGGCCCGCGTACCACAAAAAAAAAAAAAAAAAAAAAAAAAAATATGTGATGGAAACTGATCATTTGAGCGTCTAATACTTATAGCATTTTGATTGGAAATATTTTTGTGACTACTGAATATTAAAAAGTCGATAATTTCATTTTAAGGCGATTTAGATTTTCTCTTTTGTTTATATCATGTTTGCTTCTTTTATGCTGTTTCACTCAAAAAGAGTAGAGACTTTCTCATAGAGGTAAATGCATTTGGAGGATTGTTTTTTATTTTTTTTAAGTTTTCTAGGAACACAGAAACAAAGTAGAAATGATTTCAACCCTGAATAAACTATGTTAAATATTTAATCATATTAGAAAGTTGTTTACCAACAATATTTCATGTCTGACTTAACTGCAAATTAATGATATTGGAGAGCTTTGAATTCTTAACTTCTAAAGAGTGTTAACATATAGTACGTGTGACAGTGACAAGTGCTGAGGAGAAAAGTAAAGTAGGATGAGGGGACATAAGAATGCAATAGTGGTTGCATTTTCATGTAAGATATTCAGGGAAGGTTTTTCTGAAAAGGTAACATTTGGGTGGCAAATTTGTGGGAAGAATATTTCAGGCAAAGGGAACATCAAGTGCAAGTCTTCCTGGCAGGAGAGTGCGTGGCTTGCTGGAGATGAGTGAAGAGGAAAGTGTGTCCGTAGCAGGGAGGCCCCATAAGAGATGAGGCCCAATGTGTGTATGGGGGGAGTTAGGTTATGAAAGACCTATGGAAGGACTTTGGCTTTTATTCTCTGTGATATAGGAAAGGTAATGAGTGTTTTTTAAAAAAAAGGTGTGAGAAAGTCAGCTTTGTATTTAGAGGTGCACTCTGGCTTTGGTGTTTGAAGTACCTTGGTAGCAGGGTAATCAGGAGGATGCAGATGGTAGCTTTGATGAGGGTGGTAGTGGTGGCAGTAGAGTCATATTGAATTGCTAGAGAAGTAATGTGAGGTGTGAGAGAAAGGGACCTTGTGGATGATTGGTTTGTAGGCTGGACTGCCAAGGGGGAATTGCCAGTTACCAACCTGAAGAGGTTTATGAGATGAATAGGTATTTGGGCAAGGCCAGGTGTTTACTTTGAGACATGTTAAGACCGAGATGTCTATTAGACATCCAGGTTGAACTATCGAGTAGGCTATAGAATACGTCAATCTGGGTTTCAGAGGCTAGGTTCAGGCTGGAAATACAGATTTGGGAGTTACACAGTGTAAAACTGACACTTAAAGTGCGGAACTAGGTGAGATCACCTGGGGAAGAGGTGTGCCTAAGAAAGAGGAGAGGTTCAAAAGCTGTGGAGATTGTGGAAGTGATGAGGAAGAACTAGCAAGTACATCTGGAAGGAGAATCCGAGGAGCGAGCAGAACAACCAGGACTGTGTGGTACCAGAAGCCAGCTAACGACAGGAGTCAGCCAGCAAGGCATTAGTCCACTCAGGCGGATGCCTGCTGATAGGTCTCAAATAAGGTGAAAACTGAATTTAACAGAGGTCTTAGCAGTATAGAGATTATTGGTTACCTTGACCAAAACTGCTTAACTGAAATGGTGGTGATTTAAAAAACTGATTGATGTTTAAGAGAATATAAGAGATGCAGAACTGGAGGCAGCAAGTATGAGCAACTCTTTTGAGTAGTTTTGCTATAAAAGAGAGAAGAAAAATAGGACAGTAGCTAGACAGAGGGAGGAATGAAGGGGTTTTTGTTTGCTTCTAAGAGTGAATACATTATGCTTTCAGGGGGTAATTTGATGGAATAATCCAGAAGAGAAGATGAAGTTAAATGTGGAGTTAAGAAAGCACAATGTTTTCTGGAGTAAGGCCACTGAGTAGCTGAGAGGGGATGGAACGCAGTGCAAATGTGGAAGAATTGGCCTTGCATAAGCACATGAAGTCTTTATCCTTAGTCATGGGAGGGAAGGCAGACTGCATGGGCACAGGGGCCAGTGGGTTGGAGATGTGAGGCTGGAAGTCTGGGGAGGGTCTTTTCGCAAGCTTCTGTTTTTAGTGATAGACAAATCTCAGAGTGAGGATGTAGGAGAAGATATTGGAGGTTTGAAAGGAGAGGAAAAGTTGTGAGTAGATCATCTAGGTGAGTTGGAGAGGGACGGACTGGTAGGATTCCTGGAGAGCACTTAGGGACACATTGGAGGTTAAACCCTTTGAGTCTAAAATATAGTCAGTTAGCACAGTGATCCATGATTATTTGTTCACAAAAATGAATGCACTGTGCATTTCTCGTCTCTTTTAACAGAATCTAGCCTCGTAGTTGCTGGGTCATTACAAGGCAATGGAATACCGATTTATTTCCTAAGAAGAGCATTGTATTGGAAGATCCAGCCTAGTCAGTGGATTTGATATAAGTAGCAAAGATACTGTATGAGTTTTTACTAATTCAGTCTTGGGTGAAGCACACGCTGATATTTGAACTATCCTATAGACTTTTGAGATAATGGACTTTAGAAATAATCTTCAGAGCATTTTCCTTATTTTATAAATGAAGAAACTGAGATCTAGAGGAGTTAAAAGAATCCCCTATCTTCTACTGAGAATCTTACATTACTTTGAGAGAATTTTCAAAATTGTTGTAAGTATGCTTTACCAAGATTTACATTTAATTTTAATTTTATTCCTTCTAGTAGCATTTGGTTTTTCAATTTGTGTTTGATTGTACAGTTATGTAAATTCCTTTTGACAGCTTTATTATGAGGGGGAGAAAGATGAGTAAGAACTCCAGTTTAAAAAGCTCGTTAATTTTAAAGAAATGTGTCATGAATGAATGTTTTGAGTGCTATATTTTTCTTTTTACATTATTCTGGATGAATAGAATTCTATCAAAAGAAATAGGTTATTTAAAGTAATTAGATAGAAGTTATACAAAAATTCTTTGAAGCATGTGTACTGTTCCCAAGAAATAGGTTAAAGGCAATACTCAGCTAGTGAAGCATTATCATTAACAATACAAGATTACATTGTAGCCCTTCTTTACAAAGCTACCTATAAAAAATGTTTTCTTTTAAAAGGATTTTCAAAGTGCCTTTCACTTGGGTGAGCATTTAGTAAATCAAAGTTCTCTCACCAATGTATATATTTCTTAAGCATACTGACTGGGAAAAGGATGTTCTTGATCTACTTGTTTATAAGAAATATAACCAGTCACATTCTACTGTTAGCATATTAGCAAGTTTAATGATGGGTGAGTAAGCCATCATGTACACATTTCAAAATAAGCTGACATTCCTGAAGTTCAGAAAAAACACAGTTGATCTCAGTTTAAAAATAGACAGCAGTACTTTTGCATGCCCACTTAAAAAAATCAATGTTCTGTCTACTGGATAGCAATTACACGTTTTGGAAGTATGTTTATATAATAAACACATCAGGCTTTCCTAACAACTGAATGTAAAGATAGGATTTAGGTTAGGGAAGGTGGTTAGGGAGGCCTGAAACTCTTTTCTCCCCTGTGGTCTATTTGACAGAGAAAATAGAAACAGGACACTATTGATCATGCAGGAATCAAAGTAGCTACTTTAAAAATGGGCTAGGCATGTCCCAGTAGTTTCTCAGATACAGAGCTTTCTGGCACAGGTGCAGTGGAAAACATGGCTTTTTAAAAAAATGGCTTCTTTTTTAATGAAACAAATTCAAAAGATACACAGTCAGGCTTAAGTTGTGCAGTGCACAAGCATGGAGGCTAAGCTGAAAGTCTGTAGCTCCTGCCCTGGATCTAACCTTTGAGCCCCCGCACCATCCCACCCCATGGGAGCACTGTCCAGGTACTTCTACGACATGGAAACATGAAGCAGGCCAGAGGGCAGGAGCAGGATGGGAGCCTGCCAGGGTCAGCATGCTGCAGGGTCAGAGGACAGAGGCTATACGATGAGCATCAATGTGTGTGTGTGTGTGTGTGTGTGTGTGTGTGTTGTGTTCTGTATTCATGTGGATAATGAATTACACGCACCCACGTGTGAAAAATTCTGATGGATAAAATTCGTGACTGTTTATCCCTGAAGAGATACGAATAAGTTGGTAGAAAGGAACAGAACTTTTTCTATAACAGACCCTTGCTACTCAAATGTGAGGTGGTACTTCGATCAGCAGAAGTAGCATCACCTGGAAGCTTGTTAGAAATGCAGAATCTCAGGCTCCATCCCTGACCTGCTGAGTCAGAGTGTGCTTTTTAAAAAATATCCCTCTCCACTACCTGGTGACTGGTTTGAGCATTGCATTTCAGAAGCACTTCTCTAGATGCCAAATGTGTTGTTATAAATTCCTTCTTCAGTGAACTAAGGCATAATGTAGGGAAAGAGTAGAAGGAGTTCTCATTGCAGTTGGAGTTTATACTCTTCAGTTATCAAGTGTCTAGTGTTTTTGAAATAGCCTAAGTGATTCCAGGGAAAGGAAGTGTTTTGAGCTCATTCAACCACAAAACTGAAAGAGTTACAGCATCGTATTTTTAAGGTATACATATTAGAGTTCCATCTATCATTTGTAAAGGAAACTTCTATGCCTAAATTTTAAAAAATGTTTTAAAAATAAGAGATAAAATACTAAACTTATTACAAGGAGATCTGGCTTTAATCACCTAGTCATGTGCAACTAGCTACATAATAAGGGCAGGTGATAACCTCACAGGGTGTTGATTTCCTCAGGAGTAGTTTGCTATTCATGGGCTGGAAATGGGGTTGGAACTCCAGAAGGCATAGAGTGTGCACATTAAAGTAAGGGCGATAAGAAAACCTGAAACTTTTGAATAAATTAAAATTGAGTATTGTGCCTAGAATGTAGGGTGGCTGTGAAGGTCTTTGTATAGTGTTAGTGTTGGGGAAGAGGGGGTTTTATCGGTGAGATACGAGGTTGGTGATCAAGGCATTTTATACTCTCTGAAAAGGTTTGAAATTTAGCCCAAGGCCAAAAGAAGTTTGGAAGGGTTTAGGAAAAGGAGGGAAGTTTGCATTTTAGAAGGCTAATACTGGCTTTAATGCAAAACAATGAGAGTCAACAAGACCATAGACAAAGAAGTTAGGTAAAACCTATTTGAATAATGTAGGCCAGAATGATGGTAACATGAATTACAGATGTAGAATTAGGGAAGCGGAGAAATGAGCTGTTTAGGAGGAAAAATCTATAAGATGCACTGACTGATGGGAAGGAGGAAACGTCATGGCTAATTCCTGTTTTGAGCCTTAAAAACACGATTGGAAATACAGAAGGGGTAGGTTTGGAAGGAACTGATTGATTCTGTTTTTATCAAGTTATTTTTTAAGACTGAACATCCAGTTATAAATTTCTTGTTAACAGATATTCGTTCCTTAAATATTTAACTATCTTGAGATAGTCATACTTTCTATATCATTTATTCTCATTCTAGTTATTATATACATGTATGTGCCTTCAAATCTACATCCTCAGTCTAGGTCAGTCACCCGAAGTACAGCCCCAAATATACTCGTGAGGTTAAATTTATTTTCAGTAAAAATTGTGCTTTGCTGTTCATTGGAAATATAAGATTTTTCAGATCTTGCTACTTATATATGGCATATGAAATGTTATTCAGTTTTAGATATTGAGAAACATAATCATTTTGGGGCAAGGATTGTGATGGGACTTTAGTGTCACTTTTGTACCTAAAATCACCACCTTAGAAATACTCCATGCTCAAATAAATAGTTATTGAATTAAACATTGAAAATCTAACTTGTCAAATTGCTTCTATAAATAAGGAATGAGCAAATGGGTCTATTGGAAATCAGCATAATGATGACTAAATAAGGAAAATGTTATTAAATATTTCTATGGCGCTATTATTTCTTTATCTCGAGATTACTAAAACCAGGTAATTCAAAACATTTGATTTCATCACTTCAGCTCTTATGTAAAAGAAATAAAATTTTAATAATGAAAAACTGACCTTCTCTGTTGCTTGTTTACCCATGGTCTTCTCCTCCCTTTTCTGACTTTGTCAGCTGTGTCATTTTCCCCCGCACATGAATATCTGTTTACATTTTTTCTTAATTTATTCTTGATTTTGAAAAATATAGATAACTATTAAGTATATGTAAAGTGCTATGTTTTTTCAGTGACTTCAGCTATCGTTCTTTGAAAGATTTTAATAAAAAGGGTTTCTGACAACATAACAAAACAGAAATCAGGTTTGATAGACTTCAGCATATGTGAAGTATGTATCCTGTCTGTCTGAGAAAAAATTTAAGCATCCAGCACCTTTTCTGTATCCATCTTAACTAGCCAATCTTGTGTATTTACAACAGCAATGACATTGATGGATCACTTTAATTTACCTGGTGAACGACAGTTTGCCGGGACTATCTGTAAGAAGCAGCTAGAGCTGGTCCTGATCATTACAGATACGTGTATTGTTTCAGAAAAGTGTACCTGATCAGAAGCAGTTTAGATGTACCATTGTACCACAGATATAGAAATACATATTTTAGTATCCTGCTGATTTTTATTTTTCTCTTGTTCATTTCTCTTTTTTATGGAAAATTCAATACCTGTACAAATCTATGCTAATTTAGTTATTTGATAAAATTAATTGTGATGCAGTTTGGCCTTTTAAAGTATGGAGGATAGTTTTTAAATTAAATTTGTATAATCGGGATTGATTTTTAGAAAACAATATTATTTTTATGCCATTTTATGTACTTTAAAGTAAGAAACATTATTTTGAAAATAGCAAGTTGTGGTGTCAATTTTTCACTTAAATAGTTTAAACCTTAGGTAAGGACTAGAAAACAGAATATATGACTTGCAAAGTATTATAGAATTTTAGTGAAGATACATGTAATAGAGGATAAGAAATGATAATCTTGGGAACACCAAGGAGGGAGAATTTAATTATTATACATATAATATGCAGAAGTCATTCTTGATGCTTAGCATGTATGGAATTTATATCTTTTTAAAATGTATTCAGAGCTAACATTATATTTAAGTGGACTAGATATCTTGTCTATATGATTATGTGGTGCTATAATAGAATTTTTAAAATTCAGCATATTTATGGAGCACCTATCATATGCCAAGATGTACACCAGACATTTTCATATGTAAGCAGTGCACTAGACATCGTATTTTAACACAGGATGGGATCTACTGTCCTCCAAATGCCTTCTATTATCTCTTTTCGATCCCTGAAATTCTACTGATCAGACCTCAAAACTTAAACCTTTATCACTGATATATATGTGTATGTGTATACACACACATATATGTATATGTGTGTGTTTTAAAATTAAATTCCTGAGAGGAGTTATTTCTTAAGTCTTCATAAATTCCTACCATACGGTCTGGTGTGAATGGTTATTGCCTCTTCTGTAAATAGGCTTTGACAGAGGAAGTAGAAATGATTTTAGAGGCCTTGACTATTTGAACTGAGCTGGTAGAGGAGCAAAAATTAGAGCCGAATGATAAAGAACTCTGTTTATTTGTTTTTCTTACATTACATATCAAAAAGGACTTGTCCTGGCTACTTTTTACTGTGGTTAATTTAATAAAGCATAGCTTATATATTAGAAAAATCAAATCCATACCAAAACCCTAAGTTATTTTTTGTTTTGGGTTTTTTTTTTCTGTGTAGTAGTGTAAGGATGACTCATGTGTTTTCACTTTATAACAGTAATACAAGCACACAAAAACATCACAGAGTGAATTGCTCATTCTAGTTTAACAAAGTACGTGGATGCATGGGAATAATTTCTGGGGTAGGGATATCTATGAGAATAGCCTGAATCAACAGAGAAAGTTGTGACGGCTTCACGAAACCCCTGAGTGAAGTCTAGTTTTTGCCAGCAGTTTTGTGTGCTTTCCCATTTTCTGCCGTAACTCTATCTGTCAAGGTGGAAACTGGATATATCTTTGTAGAAAGAAAGGTAGCACCTCATTTACCTACTTAGGAAATGTGTGTGTTCAATAGGTTTCTGGTACCTCTTAAATATTTACAATGCACATTCTAAGCATTGACTATGAAATCTCAATAATGACTTTTCCTGTCAAGGAAATCTCCCTCCCTAATTTTGTGAACAGTCTCTCCAGAGATTCTCTTTCAGCCCAGGAAAGCTTGAACATTCATTACCTTGTTTTATTATTTAAGTCTGTAGGCATAGAACTGGGATAGATGATAGTGCTAAGTAGTATATAAAATTATATTTGAAACAATATAATTTTAGTTTATTTTAGCAAGTGAATTGGTGCACTATGTTGTCATCCTACTCTGACTTCTACTTATTAGAGACCTTCCCACCAGATGGGCCAATATCAAACTTAGGTAGTAGAAGCCAGGCTGCAAAAGGAGGGCCTCAGGCAGAATATAAACCATATCCATAATAGATAAGGTGCCTGTAAAAAGTACTGTCCAAACTGGAACAGAGGGCACTGTTAATAATAGGGCTGGAACAACATGTATAAACTGGGAGTATCTCAAGGGAACTGGGACATATGGTTACCCCAATGATAGAATTAATACAATTATTGAGACTAGATGAGTGAGGCTACATTTTATTAAGATTTGGTGGTCAGAAAAGATGCTTGATCCGATTTCAATTTTCTGAGGCTTGAGTTGTGACCCAAGATGTGATCTATCCTGGAGAATATTCCACGTGCACTTGAGAAGAAAGTGTATGCTGCTGCTTTTGGGTGGAATGTCCTATAAATATCAATTAAATCTATCTGGTCTGTTGTGTCATTTAACACTTATGTGTTTCCTTATTTATTTTCTGTTTGGGATATCTGTCTATTGATGGAAGTGGGGTGTTAAAGTCCCTTACTATTATTGTGTTACTGTCAATTTCCCCCTTCATGATTGTTAGCATTTGCCTTATGTATTGAGGTGCTCCTATGTTGGGTGCATAAATATTTATAATTGTTATATCTTCTTTTCTGAGCAGAACGCTGTGAGATTAGAAATCAGTTACAGGAAAAAAACTGTAAAAAACACAAATACATAGAGGCTAAACAGTGTGCTACTAAATAACCAAGAGATCACTGAAGAAATCAAAGAAGAAATCAAAAAATACATAGAAACAAATGACAATGAAAACACTACAACCCAAAACCTATGGGACGCAGCAAAAGTAGTTCCTAGGAGAGAAGTTTATAGCAATTCAATCTCACCTCAAGAATCAAGAAAAAATCTCAATCTACCTTACACCTAAAGCAACTAGAGAAAGAAGAACAAACAAAACTCAAAGTCAGTAGAAGGAAAGAAATCATACAAGATCAGAGCAGAAAAAAGTGAAATAAAAATGAAGAAAACAGTACCAAAGGTCAATAAATCTAAAAGTTGATTCTTTGAGAAGATAAACAAAATTGATAAACCTTGAGCCAGACTCATCAAGAAAAAAAGTGAGAGTTCAGAAATCAATAAAATTAGAAATGAAAAAGGAGAGATCACAACTGACACTGCAGAAATACAAAGGATTATAAGAGGCTACTACAAACAACTGTATGCCAATAAAATGGACAACCACGAAGAAATGGACAAATTTTGGAAAGGTACGGTTTTCCAAGACTGACCCGGGAAGAATTAGAAAATATAAACAGACCCATCACAAGTAATGAAATTGCAACTGTAATTAAAAATCTTCCAACAAACAAAAGTCCAGGATCAGATGGCCTCACAGGCAAATTCTATCAAACATTAAAGAAGAGCTAACACCTGTCCTTTTCAAACTTGTCCAAAAATTGCAGAGGGAGGGACACTCCCAAATTCATTCTACGAGGCCACCATCACCCTGATACCAAAACCAGCCAAAGATGTCACAAAGAAAGAAAACAACAGGCCAGTATCACTGATGAACATAGATGCAAAAATCCTCAACAAAATACTAGCAAACAGAATCTAACAAAACATTAAAAGGATCATACACCAGGTGGGATCAGGTGGGATTTATCCCAGGAATGGGATTCAGGTGGGATTTATCCCAGGAATGCAAGGATTCTTCAATATACAAAAATCAATCAATGTGATGCACCGTATTGGTAAATTAAGGAATATAAACCATATGATTATCTCAATAGATGCAGAAAAAGCTTTTGACAAAATTCAGCACCGATTTATGATAAAAACTCTCCAGAAAATGGGCACAGAGGGAATCTACCTCAACATAATAAAGACCATATATGACAAGCCCACAGCAAACATCATTCTCAGTGGTGAAAAACTGAAAGTATTTCCATTAACATCGGGAACAAGACAATGATGTCCACTCTCGCCACTCTTAATTCAACATAGTTTTGGAAGTCCTAGCCACATCAATCAGAGAAGAAAAAGAAATACAAATGGAAAAGAAGAAGTAAAACTGTCACAGTTTGCAGATGACATGATACTCTACATAGAAAATCCAGAAGATGCCACCAGAATACTACTAGAACTAATGAATGAATTTGGTAAGGTTGCAGGATACAAAATTAATGCACAGAAATCTCTTGCATTCTTATACATTAACAACGAAAAATCAGAAATTAAGGAAACAATCCCATTTACCATCACAATAAAAAGAGTAAAATACCCAGGAATAAACCTACTGAAGAAGGCAAAAGACTTGTATTCAGAAAACTATAAAACACTGATGAAAGAAATCAAAGATGACATTAACAGATGGAAGAATATGCCATGTTCTTGGATTGGAAGAATCAATATTGTGAAAACGACTATTTCCCAAAGCAATCTACAGATTCAGTGCAATCCCTATCAAACTACCAATGACATTCTTCGCAGAATTAGAACCAAAAACTTTACAATTTGTATGGAAACACAAAAGATCCTGAATAGACAAAGCAATCTTGAGAAAGAAAAATGGAGCTGGAGGAATCAGGCTCCCCAAATTCAAACTATACTACAAAGCTACAGTAATCAAGACAGTAGGGTACTGGCACAAAAACAGAAATATAGATCAATGAAATATAGTTCAACAGGATAGGAAGCCAGAGATAAAACCCACACACATATTGTCAGCTGATTTATGACAAAGGAGGCGAGAACATACAATGGAGAAAAGGCAGCCTCTTCAATAAGTGGTGCTGGGAAAACTGGACAGCTGCATGTAAGAGAATGAAATTAGAACACACCCTAACACCATACATAAAAACAAACTCGGGGGCTTCCCTGGTGGTGCAGTGGTTGAGAGTCCGCCTGCCGATGCAGGGGACACGGGTTCGTGCCCCGGTCTGGGAAGGTCCCACATGCCGCAGAGCGGCTGGGCCCGTGAGCCATGGCCACTGAGCCTGCGTGTCCGGAGCCTGTGCTCCGCAAAGGGAGAGGCCACAACAGTGAGAGGCCCGCGTACAGCAAAAAAAAAAAAACAAAAAACAAACTCAAAATGGATTAAAGACCTAAATGTAAGACCAGACATTATAAAACTCTTAGAGGAAAACATAGAAAAAAATACTCTTTGACATAAACCACAGCAATATCGTTTTTGACCCACCTCCTAGGGAAAACAAAAGTAAACAAATGGGACCTAATTAAACTTCAAAGCCTTTGCACAGGATAGGAAACCATAAAAAATATGAAAAGACAACCCTCAGAATGGGAGAAATTTTTGCAAATGAAGCAACGGACAAAGGATTAATCTCCAAAATATACAAACAGCTCATGTTTTCAAAAAAACAAACAGCCCAATCCAAAAGTGGGCGGAAGACCTAAATAGACATTTCTCCAAAGAAGATATACAGATTGCCAACAAACACATGAAAAGATGCTCAACATCACTAATCATTAGAGAAATGCAAATCAAAACCACAATGAAGTATCTGTCACCTCACACCGGTCAGAATGTCCATCATCAAAAAAATCTACAAACAATAAATGCTGGAAAGGGTGTGGAGAAAAGGGAACCCTTTTGCACTGTTGGTGGGAATGTAAATTGATACAGCTACTATGGAGAGTCCTTAAAAACTAAAAATAGAACTACCATATGACCCAGCAATCCCACTACTGGGCGTATACCCTGAGAAAACCATAATTCAAAAGGACACATGTACCCCAGTGTTCATTGCAGCAGTGTTTACAATAGCCAGGATATGGAAACAACCTAAATGTACAACGACAGATTGATGGATAAAGAAGATGTACATATGTACAGTGGAATATTAGCCATAAAAAGGATCAGAATTGGGTCATTTGTAGAGATGTGGATGGACCTACAGTCTGTCATATGGAGTGAAGTCAGGCAGAAACAGAAAAACAAATACTGTATATTAACACACGTATGTGCAATGTAGAAAAATGGTACAGATGAACCTACTTGCAGGGCAGGAATAGAAAGGCAGATGTAGAGAAGGGAGTTGTGGACATGGTGGGGAAGAGGAGGGGGCTACGAATTGGGAAATTAGTTTGACATAAATACACTACCATGTGTAAAAGAGATAGTTAGTGGGAACCTGCTGTATAGCACAGGGAGTTAAGCTCGGTGCTCTGTGACGACCCAGATAGGGGGCATGGGGAGGGGTGGGGGGGGAGGTCCAAGAGGGAGGGGATATAGGTATACATATAGCTGATTCACTTCATTGTACAACAGAAACTAACACAATATTGTAAAGCAATTATACTCCAATAAAAAAAAAAGTTGGTGGTCATGTGAATGGCTAGGCAACCCTGGTTTAAAGGCACAGGGTCAGGCAGACATGTCCCATATTTGGACATGGATATATTCAAGTGGGATCTTCCTAGGACTGTCTTTTACTAAGAGAGTGTCTTGGTTCTGGTTAGCATATTAAAAAGAGAGGCATGTATAAAAGATTTGGAATTTAAAGTATACTTTCATCCACTCCAATGTTTTGTGCTCCTGTAATTAATTTTCCTTACTTCTCTTTCACCTCATAATTCATGCCACCACATTTAAACGTTCCTTATTGTTGGTAGTAGGAATTATATGCTTAGTTTGGAGGATGATCTTTTTAATAGCATTCCTTCTGTTCTTAAAGGCAAGCTTGGACTTGGCTGGATTTAGCAATTGCTTTGAAAATTTGGTTTAGCATATTGTTTCCAAATGAAAATATGGGAATTAGAACAAGACAACAGATCATACAACTAGCACATGCTATTTTATATTGGTATTTAAATTTCAAAGTGCTTTTTTGTCCCTTTGTCACTACAGGACTTTAAAAATATTTAATGTGATTTTCCTTACACCTTTTTATATTTCATATTTATGTCTTTCATAGTTACATGGCTATCTTTCATACTTATATAATTTCATATCAGGACTCTTACAAAAACATGCTCTCTGTGTTTTTTATTTTTTTGAAATTTTTATTGAGCTAATTTGAGATTCATATGCAGTTGTCACATACAGAGATTCCATGAGCCCTTTGCTCAGTTTCCCTCAGTGCTAAATTTTGCAAAGTTATAATACAATATTGCATCCAAAATATCTTCATTGATAACACTCTACCAACCTTATTCAGATTTTACCAGTTTTGCACGTGCTTATTTGTGTCTGTGTGTGTGTTCTACACAATTTTCCTACATATGTAGGTCGGTCAAGGTACTGAACAGTTCCATCACCACAAGGGTTCCTCCTGTTGCCCTTATATAACCATGCCCACCTCCGTTCTATCCCACCCACCCTATTCCTAACCCCAGGCAACCAACTGATATGTTCTCCATTTTAAAAATTTTATTTCAGAAATGTTATATTCATGGAATAACATAGTATGTAACCTTTTTTGGATTGACTTTCTCTGTGTTTAAAACAATATGTATCTTTTCGCTATATACTTTTGGTCATAAGAATGTAAGAAGGTGACAAAAGACAGTATTTAACAATGTTTATTAGAGATTCAGGATAATGTATATTATCCTGAAAATATATTTCACTCTATTTTAACATATATGGAAATAATTACTCTTCATTATTTGTATTAATGGAGGGAGCTGAGAGCCAATTAAGTGGTTAAGAGTACTACAGAATAAAAAAAGTATGTGTCTGTGGGTCACAAAAATACTGATTGCATTGGTTTTTAACATGAGAGATTCATGTGAACATTGATCTCTGGAGTGTAATATGGACAGGGTATTCTCAGGGTTGTCACAAGTAGGGAGAAAAAGGTGGATTTAGGGTCAGAACACCTAGTAATTTACAGTATCTTGAATATGTTTTATGACATTGAAGGACCCATACTGGAGGGAGTGTGTTAAATATGGACACTATTAATCTAGTGATTTTTAGTAACATGATTTTACATCTAGAAGAAGCCATATAACTAAAAAAATTCTGTTTGGCATTGAATATGAAATAGGTAGTGGATGCTTGCTCAGTCATAGGCCCCAAATTATAGAATGCCTTTTGTGTCCTTTCTCAACTTATGTGCTTATGAGAAAGTAAATAAAATTATTATTCCTTGGCTATTATCAAAAAGTTGATACAAGTGTTGGCAAGGATGTGGAGAAAAGGGAAGTCTTATGCACTGCTGGAGGGAATTAAATTGGTACAGCCACTATAGAAAACAGTACGGAGGTTCCTCAAAAACAAAGATAGAAGTATGATATGATTCAGCAGTCTCACTTCTGAGTATGTATCTGAAAGAAATAGAATCACTATCTTGAGGTATCTGCACCCCTTTGTTCATTACAGCATTATTCACAATAGCCAAGATATGGAAACAACCTAAGTATCCATCAACAGATGAATGGAGAAAGAAGACAATGGATGAATATCACTCAGCCACAAAAAAATAAGGAAATACTGCCATTTGTGATAGCATGGATGGACCTTGAGGGCATTATGCTAAGTGAAATAAGTCAGACAAAGACAAATACTGTATGGTCTCACTTATATGTGAAGTCTAAAAAAAGCCAAACTCATAAAAACAGGTTGGTGGTTGCCTGGGCCTTGGGGTTGGAAACACATGGAGATGTTGCTCGACGGGTGCAAACTTCCCAGTTATAAGATGGAAAAGTTCTGAGGATCTAATGTATGGCATGATGATTGTACCTAACAGTACTGTATTATACACTTCAAAGTTGCTAAGAGAGTAAATGTTAAATGTTTCATCAAAAAATAGTTAATTATCTGCGATGATGGAGGTGTTAACTAACCTTATTGTGGTAATCATTTCACAGTATATACATGTATCAAATCATCACGTTACGCGCTCTAAACTTACATGATGATGTATGTCAATTTTATCTTAATAAAGCTGGAAAAAAGAGGGGGAAAACCAACAACAAGACACCCCACCAAAATCCAAAATTAATATTCTTGACAATAAGATCTTGATGACTTCATAAACTTAGATAATGTCTTGTTTAAGAATTCTCAGTGATTAGTTAGGTAAAACATGTTCAGTAAATGTGTGTTGAATAACTGCAGTTTATTAGATTGGAAAGTTGTTCTCTGTAAATCTGTATCATGCTAGTACTTTTTTAAATTAATTAATTTATTATTTTTGGCTGTGTTGGGTCTCTGTTTCTGTGTGAGGGCTTTCTCTAGTTGCGGCGAGCAGGGGGCCACTCTTCATCACAGTGCGCAGGCCTCTCACTATCGCGGCCTCTTTTGTTGCGGAGCACAGGCTCCAGACGCGCAGGCTCAGTAGCTGTGGCTCACGGGCCTAGTTGCTCCGTGGCATGTGGGATCTTCCCAGACCAGGGCTCGAACCCGTGTCCCCTGCATTGGCAGGCAGATTCTCAACCACTGCGCCACCAGGGAAGCCCCATGCTAGTCCTTTTAAAAAATCAATCATTAATTAATTAATTAGTAAAGAGGTAGGGTGGAATTTCTTGGTAGCAACATAGTTCAAATCTTACTGATCAGGGATTTTATATTTAGCTGTGTACTAACCAGCTAATCATTGTGAGTTGAGTTAGAGCTCCAGCATTCACCAGAAGACAGAGAAAAGGCAGACTCTTGCTACAAGGGGATCTTCAGGGTTTGCATTTTTGTTCACTTTTTTTCATTGTTTTTTTCTATTTGCATTGTTTTGTGGGATGCCAGTATCAGCTCACAAGTATTTGAGGTGATTTTAAAGAAACTGTTGTAAAGCATTGGCTGTAATGGATTGTTCAGGGTGCTGCACTGTTCAATGAAAATAGGCTTAAATTGAAAATCCCTGGCACCATTGAAAGTGGTCTTTGTGGCAGGAAGTCTCTTATATAGTCTTATCATCATCTGTGTTTTATCATTTGCTATTCTAGTCCCTGACTTGTATACATAAGAAGCCCTCAGTGGTTCAGTGTCAAGCTCTCCAAACTCCCTCATACATAACTTCCAAATTGTAAGACGAGCCCAAGGTGCTCTGACAAAATTTGGTTCATGTCATCCTGCTTCTCCCCTTCTAATAACTCACCTTTCTTGAGTCCAGAGTGGCCTTCAGGTACCTCTCTTGAAGTTAAAAAGGAAAACTAACAGAATTTTTATAAAAACAAAAAACCTCCCAAAAAACCCAAACTACAAACCCCCAGTCATGAGTAGGATAAATTCCCTTAGATCAATTACCTCATTTGATTTTCATGTCAACCCCAAAAGGTTGATATTATATTCTCAATTTGACAGTTGAGAAAATGAGGTTTTTTAAAAGCTATGGAACTAGACCAGAGTCGTAACAGCTAGTAATGCTGGAACTGGTCCTTGGTTTTATTTCATTAAAACTCTAAAGTTACACTGCTAAGTTATTAATGAATTAGGTTGCCACAGGGAAATAATTTCTCTTTCCTTCATTTTCTTTGGTATAGAACCTATTTGCTCTGTTTGGGCCGTCACTTCTTTTTGCTGTATATCTTTTTTCCTCATTTTTGTGTCTTCTCACTCCCTGAAGATTGATGCTTCAGATATACTGGGTTTATAACAGCTTTGCCTCAGTGGTGGATAAACTTAGCCATAAACACTTTGCTGCTCCTCTCATCAAGAGGTGGAAGCTATTTCTTCCCATCTTTAGTCTAGGAGATACCTGTGTGATCTGCTTTGACCAATACAGTGTGGCTTAAGTAATACTATGCCAGTTATGGGCTTAACCTTCTAGAGGCCTGCCAGCTACCACATTCACTCTCTTGGACCCCTGAGCCACCAGGAAATGTGGTTGACTACCCTACCAGAGAGCCTGTCAGGAGAGAGAGAGAGAGAGAGAGAGAGAGAGAGAGAGAGAGAGAGGGAGATGCATGGTTAGCCCGCATCTGTTCTGGCCATTGCATCTGAAGCACCAAGCGTATCCTTGAAGTCATCTTGGATTTCAGCCCCATATGTGCCCCCAGAAGACTGCTTCTCCATCAGTGACCTAAGTGAGACTAGTCAAAAAACCCAGCCAGCCGAGCCTAGCTCAGATTGTAGAATCATAAGCAAATAAATGCTTACTTTTTTTACGCTATTAAGTTTTGGGATATTTTGTTACATAGAAGTAGATGCCAGAAGTACTCACTGACTTACAAATTTATTTTGTCCTTCAGAGACTGAAGATGAGTATTATTTTCTGTCATCTTTATTCTCATACCGAGATACTGAGACCTCAGCCAAGGTGAGGTTCTAGTTCCTCTAGAAAAGGGAATTCAGAGAAATTTAATGGATTTGGAGTGTTAAAACTGGACAAATGAAAATTCAAGTGGGATAAGAACATCATTTTCAACTATCTGAAGGCTGGTTTGGTAAGAGGAATATAGTTGCTTTTGAGAATTCAAGGCATGAAAGATAAAAAATGATCAGAAGCCACATATGGAAAGCGAAGCTTTCCTCACATTTAAATTAAACATGGAATTGTCCTATGTGGTGGACTGTCACAAATGGCAGGGGCACCTGATGAAGATAATATACTCTCCATTGCTGGAGAGTCAGAGTGCTTTAACTTACCACCATGCTCAGACGTGTGGCAGTCGTGGAGTCATGCTACTTGACCTTCTTTCAAGAAACTACTGATTTTTCAGCTGTGAGGAGTATAATTAGCTGACAGGTATAGCTGCAGAACCTTTAGAATCCTTTGTAGCATTCGAGCTGAGACAGTGCTCTTCAGGTCGTCTTCCAGCCATTGACAGAGCCTGGCTGTTTCTGCCAGTGCAGGCCTCTCCTGTACCCTGTCTTTGCTCTGCAGCTGTCCGTTATTAGGTTGGTCAAGACTTCCTGAGATCTGCACTGCATTTCTTATACTGTTCTCCTTGATTCTTCTTCTTACTGTCTTACCGTGTAGGATCCGCTTTGTGGTCTGAGAAGGCTTCCCATGCATTATCTTTCTCTCTTCCTCGTTATCATTCATAGGTGTTACTCTTCAATAAACATCTTTATTCCTAACTTCTGGCTTAGCGTCTGCTTCTGTTAGGATTCGAGCAAGATGTGATGGACAAAACTTAAACTGAGAGATGGATCAGTTTAGAAAAAATTTAAGGTCTCTTCTAACTCAGCAATCCTATAACATTATGCTGTGGCATCTAATTGCTCCCAGGTGGAGCTGGATAATCATTTTATAGCAATTCTAAGAAGTAAGGCAAGAGATACCTTTTGGGGTAGAGAAGGCACCTGTCTAAATCACAAACTTTATATTTTGGGAAATATTTTCTTCAAAATTGCAAAGGTGCATTTGCATTTGGTCTTCAAATATAATTTATTTGCTAATATTTGTAACAATCTGCAGTAATTTAAATCTATTAAACAGCAACAAAAAGATGGAAATACATCGGTATCTAGTAAAAGATGTCTATGCAACACATGTTTTCTGGACAGATATCAGCAACATTGAAGATGATTAAAGAAAGCAGTATAGAAAAAGTGTCAATTCTGGTGGTGTTTATTATAATTCGGAAAATAATCTTCCATTGCATCCAGATCTTACATAATTAGCACATAACAAAGTAACAATAATAGCTTTGAAATATGGACCCTATTAAATTATGCATCTCTTGAATATATGTGGAATTCCAGAAGAAATTAAAATGTACTGAAATTATCTTATTAATCTTGAGTTGGAATGAAGTTCCTTAAAGTTTTTTAATGTTGTGCTTATGTCAAATGAATGTAAAACAAATGCTTACATTGAAGGTTTGAAATTAAAAAAATCGGAAGATATGATTATTAGGCCAGCCTGTGTTTCCCAGACCTCCTCTGTTTAGACAGGCAGCCAGAATGTAACATGCCTTTGTGGTCATGCGCATTCCAGCTTCTCTCACGTTCTTTTGAGATAAATTCTGGAATCCCTGGGTATATCACGTGATATTTGGTAATCAGACATTGCTCTCATGGCACATGGAGTTTTTGATTTGCCTTCTATTTTTTAAAGTCACCTTTATTGAGCTTCTGTCATCTGCCAGATAGTACCCCAAGTTCTTCAAGTAAATGACCCCATTAATATCACAACAGTCATATTAGATATGGGATATTATTGTTTCCATTTTGCACTCAAGAAATCTGAGCGTTAGAGAGGTTAAATAATATGACCCATGTCACTGTGGTGCATAAACATGGCGGTGCCTGGGGTTTAACTTAGCTACGGCTGGCTGCAAGGTCTGTGCTGTCATAACTGTTGTGTTACCTCGACATTTCTATTCTCCTACTTGCTTTTCTGTTCTGTCAGTCACTGAGAGTCAAAAGTGCCACTAGTCAGCATGGAAGACACGGCTGCTGCTGCTCTGCTGCCGTTGAGACACAGGCTGTGGATGCCCAAGGTGCAGGGAGCTGACGTGCAGGTGGCTGAAGGAACTCTCCTTGTTGCCAAACGTGCTGTTATCACTGACTGCACTGCTGCTGTCATTAGTGCTGCTGCCAACACTGCCAGCCCTGCTGACGCCTTGGGCTCTCGGGGTCTCAGGGTGATTCTGTAGACAAGCAGCTGCTTGTAGATTTCACTTGCTCATTACCTGTAGATCCTTTGCCGTAGGACTCAGGCTTACGTCCACGGAGCCTGGGATGGAAGACGATGGGAGGTATGTTTTATCTTCTCCAACATCTGGGGCAACTGGCCTTGAACCAAACACATGTACTTCGGTTCTCTTTTCTCTTCTTCCTTAGAGATTTCTTTTCCTCAGAGGCTCTTTCTTCTTTCACGCAATGCCCCACCAGCCCTGAAAACATGAGCATAGACACTTGAACCTTAGAATGAACATAATTTAGTCTTAATGTGGAAGTCCCACTACATTGGATATTTCAGTTTGAAAAATATAAAGAGCCCTTATATTTTATAATCATGAACATATACTTAGCTGTGCAAGAATTGAATCATGCTAATTATTAAAGAATTGCTATAAACAACTTTGATCTCTAGCAAGGGTGGTTTCAGTTTGACTTACATTATTTGTAAGAAAAAATAATTACTAGAGCTTAAAAAGTCAAATCTTTTCTTTGAAGCTCTATCAATATTCATACAACTCATATCAGAAGGCTTCCCGGGACAAGGTGATTTTGTTGGCAGGGTGATTCTTTTTTACTTTTGCTTCCAACCCTAACTCAAAAGGAGGGCAGCGTTGTCTCAAAGCTGGAAAATAAGGAAATAGCATGAAAATTTACAAACCTCTACTCGTTAAAAACATAAAAAATAAGGAATTTTTAACTGAGGGAGAAGAATGTCACATTGCTGAATTCTTTACCATCTTAACTGAAAGCAAAAACCTGTTTGAAGTTTTTAATTGAGAAAAGCATATGGGGGAAAAAGGCTCTTAGTTCTATGCCGGAAGTGTTTCTTTTTCTTTTCTTTTATTGCTTACATCTAGTCTAGAAAGAAAACAAACAGTTGTATCAGGATCCTGGTCAGGATCCTCTTCTTAAGGACTGTTTTTCTCCCTTAGGGATAAAGCAGTCAATTTTCTTGTTTGAGTACAGTGAAAGTTTATATTTCCATTCTACCTGCCATAATAATTGAGAGTTTTATGTTTTTTCTTCCAGTTTTGTCAAGATATGATTAGAGTATCATTGACTTACAACACTATGTTAGTTTCTATTACACAGCATAGTGCTTTGATATTTCTATACATTTCACAACGATCACCACTATAAGTCTAGTTACCATCTGTCACCCTACAGAGATATAGCATTATTATTAACTATATTCCGCACAGTATACATTTCGCAAGGTGACTCATTTATTTTGCAACCAAAAGTTTGCACCTCTTAATCTCCTTGACCTGTTTCACCTGCTTTATGTTTTATTAATTAAGAAAAGGGGGATTGGTAAATAATAACTTAAACACATACGTTTCTGACAGGGTGAGCTTCTTGATTCGTCAGATGTATGGATTTATAGAATGAATTTGCATTCAGTACTTTTATTTCCAGTAAATTGCATGAGGAATTTAGTTTATTTAACAAATGTAAATATGTGAATTTTGAATGTATTTATATATTTAAAGTTATCCTAATACACGTTAGGATGTTTTTTACGTGTGTAATGTACATTTTTTCTTCTTAATTGAATTTTAAAAATTTTAAAATTGGAGTGAAAGAAAAATGTTAGTATATGAAAAACAACCTAATAATGTTATTGTGTTTAAACATCATACATAGATACATGTTTTGTTATTTTCTGAGATACATGCCAGAGTATATGGTAAAGAACTCTATCTCTGGATAAAATAAAATTCCAGAAGCAGTACAGAGAAAAATAAAATATAGTTGCCTTGTACTTCTGATCCTCCTTATTTTTTAGCTTTTAGTGGGAATTTATGCCTCTTCCATAAAGGTGCTAATGTTCTAATGTAGTTAAAATTGTAGAGGAAGAGCTCTTAAAAGTTTGTAGGATGACAGATGACATTTATAAATATTAGTGTTTATTAGTATTTAATATCCTTTCTGTTATCTGCACTTAATGTTTCCATTTCACTTCAACAGTATGTGTAAGAAATGGCTGATCCTTTGCTAGATAGTTTTATTCTGCCTTATGCTGTAAACCTGTTTAGGCAGATAAGGTTTGCAAGTAATTGAATTCAGAGTTCATATTGGAGTAGACTGGTGGGAATATTTCTCAATAGTTTTTCAAGGAAATACTAACTACTTTATCCTATATATTGAAATTATTCTTATCTTTATTATATACAACCATAGAAAACTTGAGTTCATAAATTCTTAGAAAATTAAAACAGCAAAACAATGATTTGGAAAACAATCAATTAAAACCATAAATGGTTTAGGGAATCCCTGGAAATGGAAATGCTACCGAGTGCTACTACAGAGTGGATTTTTTTAATGTCTGAATTCAGTAACCTGTGAAGGGAGAACTTTTAAATTGAAAATAATGACAGCACCTTAATTATGGTGATTTTATTGAAAGCCTGCTACTGTAATAATAAGGTGCATTTTAGGCTTCCAGAGCCATGGCAGCTGTCAAAAACCAACAATTTTTCCCTGAGAATAGGTTTGGTGTAATGTTTTTCAAGGACAAGTTGCTTAGCTATTGTCTCAGTGAGCACAGCTAGTTAATATTCAACAGTTTTCTTAATCAAAATTGTGTGTCCTGCTCCCCAGAGTGTTTGTTAAAGTGATTGTATGTTTATCAGAGCCTTCAACAGCAGAAACAGAATATTCCTAGATGAGGTGCTGGTAATGAGAACCTATATTTTCCCGGGGTGCTGATAAGAAATAGAAAATGCTGTCAAAATACATTGTTTGTAAAAAAAAATTACTATAGCTCAAAAAGTCAAACCTTTCTTTGAAGCCCTTGTACTTTCTATTACTTCAATTGTTTACCTAGGATAATGGGGCAGCAGGTGTATGGTGATATCCTACTATAAACTCCAGGAATTTCATGCCAGTGACCAAATAGTCTGGGGAGCTATTAATCATTGCTTCTGTTGGGTGGTTGATTAAGGTTCTTCACAACACGTTTCCTTTAGATTACAGAAAGTTCTTAATGAAGTAAAGCTTGGGGGGCATTAGAGAGCTCAATCCGGCATTCTGCAAATGGTGGGGAAAGCAAGCGTTGCCAAAAGTAAAATAATGCAACAGCTAACGTTTTCCATGAGATGCAGTGTCTAAGATGCCGGTTTTGTTACTGCTTTTGTTTTTACCTCAAGTTATTTTATATTGCCAGGTGATACTGAGCTGGAAGCAGAGCTATCCTGTTGGGTATGACTTTTCTTTCCAAGGGTAGTACCTACCACTTAGACACACACGCGTGCACGTGCGCACACACCTCTTTCTCCTCCTCTCTTTCTCTCCCCTCCTTGAAATAATCAAGGATACATTGTTTGAAAAATACAGTCCCTGTAAAACTAAGAAGAACATTTTGTATTTTATTTGTTTTGTCTCCAGTTGAATTCTATGAGAAATGAAGTCTTCTGCAAACAGTTCATTTTAATTAGTATGTTGGTAGATTCTCCTGTAGAATCGTAACATTCACTAATAAAAAGTTTTCGGCCATTGTTTCACATAATAAAACGTGTACTTTGAACATTAATTAGGAAACAATGCACCTAAAACCCATCGGAGTTAATCTTTGTAAAATTTTATTTTTGGGGGGGCTTCCCTGGTGGCGCAGTGGTTGAGAGTCCGCCTGCCGATGCAGGGGACACAGGTTCGTGCCCCGGTCCGGGAAGATCCCACATGCCGCGGAGCGGCTGGGCCCGTGAGCCATGGCCGCTGAGCCGGCGCGTCCGGAGCCTGTGCTCCACAACGGGAGAGGCCACAACAGTGAGAGGCCCGTGTACCGCAAAAAAAAAACAAATAAATAATTTTTTTGAAGGTTACAGCCAGGGATATTGATCACTTCAGTGATACTGAGATAAGTACTGCACCTTGTATATTGATCTTTGATATAGAAAGATGGGCACATTAATGTAAAAATTGATTGTTGCTATGTATTTGAAACTTAAGCCACATTATTTGCTGATATTCAAAAATAACTCATTTACTTGGTATTGTTATGTGTAGTTAATTTCTAACTACTTTTTAGATAAATTGATCATTTCATATTTTAATTTATTTTAATTTGTAGCTTATAATTGTTTCAAAATGTGAATCACAGATTGATTTGATACGAGTTTTTGGTAGAATTGTGGATCAGTCAGTCCAACCAGGAGATGGAAACCATAGGAGGTTAAACAAGAGTTTAATATAAAAAATATAAAATATTATTAAATTGTGACAACAGAGTAACTGTGAGATATAGGGAAACTTATGCAATACCCAGGGGCCAAGGGAGTGTACCAAGGAAGGACAAACTTGGAAGAGGTTCGGATCTTTGGAGAAAAGGTATAATTCATCCCATTGGATAGCAGAGAAGTTCATGGGTTTGGTCACACATCTGGAGGTGGTCCCCAGTTGCTGGATAACGTGGCAGCAGAGAGAACAGGAGGAACCCTGGCAGTCAAACCAGAGACGGCGTGTCAGAGGGCGTGGGCCCCCTCCAGATTGCTCGGCGGGTAGAGTCCTCACTGCAAAGGAACTGAGGACGTGTAGCGGGACCATCAGGAGTTCAGACAGGTAGCACCCAGGCCTGCGCAGACAGTTCTGGCACTGGCGCGGGTTGTAAGATTGGCGAGGAGTCATGCATTCTGGGCTCCATGTGTGGCTGGGGTAGAGCTCCACTGAATGTGTTCACAGTCACATCCAGACCACTGATCTCCCCCCACCACCAGCAGAAACCTCGGGAGAGCCCTTTCTTTCTCTAGTATCCCTCCAGCTTTCTCTATCAGGAAAGGTCAACAGCGTGCTTATTATAAAGAAGAAATGCTTAAAGGAATTCCACTTATGATCACAGAGGATATATCTATTGAAGGGTACAGTCAGAGCTGGAGGGCAGTTAATTCATAACTGGCATACATTGCCTCTCATTTAGATGTAGTTGTAGTTAATGTTGTAACAAAACCGATAATTCGGTTACGAATGTCATGTTCTCTACAGGTGCCCTAGTTTTAGCCCCTTGTACTTGTCTATCCTGATTAGTCGCATTATCCATGTTTTCAGTAGCTGAGAGCTTAAGACTGTGCTTAGTTTTCACTGTATCTTGTTCACACACCATGCATAGCTCTCTGAAGTGGGATAGGAGCCCCTCTACATATCCCACTGTATGTATTACCAAATTCTTTAGATTAAGTGTTTGAGCAACCTCAGTGGGAAAGACTCATGGAGTATCAATAAACTCTATTCTAATTTGAGCTATTTAGATCTCTTTTATAAGCAAGTGAGGAAACTATTTACCCCTACTGTCTGAACTAGAAATAACACGCAGTTCATTTGGCAAAGCTAAGGAGCGATATTGATTTTGAGGCACTGAGGAATATGCAAGTGCATAGATGAGTTTTTTACTAGGTATTTTTTTCTCTGCTGTTAGTACAACTATTATTGTAGTTAAGGTGAGAAAAATTTATTATTAGTGACTGTTTCCTGGTGTTCTATAGATGCTATTATTTACATTAATATTCATACACTGTTGTAATCATATATCAATGAGCTGTCAACTGTGTGTATGTAAGAGAGAGGTATACAGGTATCCATGTGTCAAGGTGTTTAAAAAGATGTATACCAATTAATAATTCTTTCATAAAACTGGTTTATTGTGAACCACAGTAACAGCTGTGTGCTAAATCGCTCACAATATTTATGTCTGTTATTGCTTTAACATAGGAATTAACACTGGCAAGCAAATTTTTTTTCTAGCACCCAGGACATAGAACAGTTTTATTATAAGTGGTTTATTCTTTCTTAGGTTAAAGAAAAAAAAAGTCTTTGATGGAAATACTGTAATTGCTTGACAATTTGTTTTGTATTTATAATCTTTCCTCAGGGTGGGTGCTTTTTCTACCCCCTTTAGGTGAAAGAAGGAAGGAGGGAGTATTTTATCATACATGTTAAAAAATTTCCAACATGAATAAATCCAACAGATAAATTGCTTGCAATTACATTTTTAAAAGAGTGTTTCAGGAACATAAGCATTGAAAAGCTAATACTTAGTACAAATGGTTCATTTGTCGTGTGGAAAATAGGCAATGCTATAAAAGCCATTGTGATCCACCCTTATAAAATGAGTAATGGAATAATTATAGGAAAAGAAATATGCTTTGCTGTGAAAGCATTTTCTGAAATCTTGTAACATTAAGATAAAATCTACTAACCCTGAATTCAATATGTGATAATAAGGTCTATGAATTCATCTCCATCTACTATGAATATAACAAAGTATTACATGTTGAAGTGGACGTAGGAGCAATATAAGATACTACTCCCAATTTTAAGGAGCTTGAAGTCTTTAGCTTTTTAACTGTAGATATTTCGTTTGTTTCTGCCACAGTACCAAGAAACGTATGAAATAATTGAGTCAAAAATACCTAACTCATTTAAACAAAAAAGAGTGAAGAAAGAATTAAATGATGAAAAAGAACATGGGGCTAATAAATGGTAGGTTATCAATTAACAGACATTCACAAAATGCATCATTTCCATGGCTCTGTGAACTTGAAGCTTGAAAACAATAAGTTTATTTTCCTTTGGTTATAAAGGGTAACATGTAATTATACCATTTATTGAGTGTACTCTAAGTAGAAGACTGATATGCGCAGAATTAATTGTCTTTACCGATTTTTCCTCTAAGATACACATTATTTGGGACCTCTTAGTTTTAAACGGAAGTTCAGACACAACAGGAGATTTGCACATGGTCACACAGCCCAAAGTATGAACAGAGATACCAATTCTGGTTTGCACATCCCCAAAGCCAGGCCCATTCCACTACACAGTTTGGCTTCTAAAAGTTAAAAATAATTAAAGCATTTACTTCTTTAGATGTTAAGGAATTGATAATTTTAATAACTTCCATGTTGAATTTAAAGACTGAAAATTCAGCTGCTAATTTCTATTCGATTTATAGTCACTCAGCTTTTACTTCTGTTCCCTCTAAAGTAATTGAAAACTAAAATGTGATATGAGTGAGCAAAGTGAATATAAATTTTGAAACTCATTTCTTTCCTAAATCTGGGAACCTTCCTTCTTCTATTGAGGCTTTCACTGGGATTTTTGTGTTTCCCTCATGGCTTGCGTAACAATTTTGTGTTGATTTCATCTTTGTGGCTTATTTCTAGATTCTTATTTCTCTAACGTGACTTCTTAAATATTACAGGAATGAAAATAATCATCATAATAGTGAATTTTCACATTTCCCTTTCATTTTCTATCATCCCATTATACCAATAAATATATTGAGTATTTTCAGGTTTATTTCTTACCTCTTCAATTAGAAAGTAAGCTACTTAAAGGTTGTGTCACCATTTTCCCTTAATGAGGGAGGCTGTACACAGAGGTTACTTATATAATAAATATTATAGATTAAACATCTGATTATTCTGAGTAGGGGGAGTATTATGGAATCAGGTTTTGGTAATTCTAACAAGATGTTTGATAGACTTGGTTTCTGAACTTCTTGATAAGATTAGTCCATTATGATAATATGCATATTTTGCAAGTTTGGAATAAGAAATATTGCATTCTCTTTAGTAAGAGCCCTGACAAATGGTCCAACATTAGAAAAATTCATCCAATTTTTTACAGTGGGTTGGTGTGATATCATCGGGAAGAGGTTAAGTGCTTTGCCGGAAGGATCCAGAAACAAGTCTAAGCTCTAAAAATTCCTTAGAAATATGCATCATGGCTGAGTGAATAGAGAACGAGCTTTAGAGTTACATGACCTGGGTTTGAATTCCAGCTCTATCATTAGCTATATGAATTTAGCCAAGTTAAGTAATCTCAGTAAACCATGTTTCTTAATCTACAAAATAAAACTAATAGCATTTCACTATAATGTTTTTGTGAGGATTAACTAGAATAATAAATGAAAAGTATCTGGAACAAAGAAGTTGCTGAACAAATGCAGCTACTTTCAGTTTTAAATATCAAAGTTTATTTGATGTACTGAAGATGATTAATTTTCTGAATATTGTGGGGAGAAAATCAAAGAGATTTTAACTATCACAGAAAGCCTACTTGTTCCCTAGTATGGCTATTAAAAACTGTGATTAGCATTTTAAAAACATTTTAAATTCTATTTTTAAGGTAAACATGTACAGTGACTTTTAGTTCTTGGGAAAATTTAGTCTGATGTTGTTTTGGGCTCTTAGGTTAATTAGTCTCTTCATCTGAAAGAGTTAAGCTGCTGGTGACTGACCTTTTCTCTAAGCTAATGGGTGTGTTAGGATCTTTAATCTGCTTCCTTTTAGTTTCCTTCTCATAAGTCACAGAGTTCAGGAATAAGACATTCTTTGGTGAGTTGTGTTTATTACATGCTCGTATAACAGCCCATTGTTATTTAAGAATTAACTGTAGAGTTTTTATTCCTATGTATTATAAAAGTCAGAACAATTGTGCAAAAATGAGTATTATACATCAAGGTAATATTTGCGTTACATTTTCAAGTGAGTGTATTGATCTATATGTGAAGAATTTTTACTTGAAATAGTATAGTGATTTTGACCCTCTTACTGAGTTCCTTCAGGCCAACTTCATACATTCTCTCTTCCTTCTGGCGTTTGTAAAATGGTCAATTGCAATGATTATGTTCAGCTTTGAAGTGCTAGGCCTATCGATCTAATAAAAATGTCCCAGAACACATTGTGAAATATTTTTAACCAGAAGGACTCTAGTAACCTAGAGAAATTGGACAGAACAAGTAACTTAACTTTTTTTTCCTCAGGGAATAAATATAGACAGAAATTATAGAGAAGATGATTAAGACTGATCTCTAAATATTCAGTCATCCTAAAATAGTTATCCCTCTCACAGAAGGGAGCATTATTATTTACTAGGATTACAAACCAATTGATCATTTGACATCTTGTGGCTGATTGTGGGTTGGTGAGGGAATGAAAAAAGCCTTTATGAAGCATTGGCATTTTCACAGTTGCATTTCACAGATAACAGTTTTGATTTTTCAGCACTTTTTGTGCTTAAAAATAATGTGTGTTTGTTCGTGTGTGTATCTTAACTTTGAACATGAGAAAATTAAACCTCAGACAAGTCAAATATTTTTCAAGGTCACATAGTTTAAAATTGACAAATGGAATTTCAACCCAGTTTCGTCTGATTTCAAATTCTCATCTTTGCTGCCACGTGCCTTTGTTTCTGAACTTCATTGTAATTTTAAGTGCCTTGCTGACTGAATTACAAATGAATATGTTTGTCTTGTTCTCAATAAAA
Organism: Tursiops truncatus; assembly: GCF_011762595.2. NCBI lineage: Eukaryota > Metazoa > Chordata > Mammalia > Artiodactyla > Delphinidae > Tursiops > Tursiops truncatus. Next base: position 128,373,655 of record NC_047038.1, on the reverse strand, counting down.
ATTCATTCATTTCTGTAATATTGAGTGTCTGCTGGTGCTTAGTATTTTAGTCACTAGGGATACAGCAGTGAACCAGATGGACACAGCCCTTGCTTTTGGGAAGATTATTTTCTAGTTGGGAAGGACACCAATAATCAGTTCGGAAAAAAAGCAATAAAAATATCAGGCATTCAGAAGTTCAGTGGTAGAAAATTAAAATGAGGTAATGTGGCTGAGAGTGACTGAGCAGCCTCTTTGGATTGGTTAGTCAGGGAAGGAGGTCTCCTAAGGATGTGATATTTAAAACAGGTTTTATTGGCCAAAAAGAGTCAGTCACATGACAACTGAGACTGGGGGAGGAGGTTGTTAATCAGGGCAAAGAACCTAAGTGTTCCTGATAGAAATAGTAGAGTGGTGGTGTTGAGGTTGGAAGGCAGGCCTGGGTCAGGTCACGTAAGGGTATAGAATTTATGTGCAACTAGAAGCAACCATATGGAATTAATGAGAAAATGGACATGAAGGTAACTCTTGTAGGTCTGTGGAGTGTGATTGTGGAGGCAAGAATGGCAACAGAGATCCCAGAGAAGAGTTGTGTGCTATTGCCAAACTAGGGGTAAAGCTGCTGAAATGGATTAGATGTGGATGGTGAGTAAAAAGAGGGATCCTGTTGGAAGCATTAATATTGTTAAAATGACCATAGTACCCAAAGCAATCTACAGATTTAATGTGATCCCATCAAATTACCCATGACATTTTTCACAGGACTAGAACAAATAATCCTAAAATTGATATGGAACCATAAAAAACCCAGAATTGCCAAAGCAATCCTAAGGAAAACTGGAGGCATGACCCTCCCAGATTTCAGACAGTAGTACAAAGCTACAGTAATCAGAACAGCATGATACTGTCACAAAAAACAGACATGGATCAATGGAACAGAATAGAGAGCCCAGAAATAAACCCACACACCTACGGTCAATTAATATTTGACAAAGGAGGCAAGAATATACAATGGAGAAAAGACAGTCTCTTCAGCAAGTAGTGTTGGGAAAGCTGGACAGCTGCATGTAACTCAGTGAAGCTAGAAAATTACCTCATACCATACACAAAAATAAACTCAAAATGGCTTAAAGACTTAAATATAAGACATGACACCATAAAACTCCTAGAAGAGAACATAGGTGAAACATTCTCTGACATAAGTCTTGGCAATGTTTTCTTAGGTTAGTCTCCCAAGGCGATAGAAATAAAAGCAAAACTAAACAAATGGGACCTAATCAAACTTACAAGCTTTTGCACAGCAAAGGAAACCATAAACAAAATGAAAAGACAATCTACAGAATGGGAGACAATAATTTGCAAACTATGCAACCTTCAAGGGCTTAATTTCCAAAGTATACAGATAGTTCATACAACTCAATAACAGAAAAACAACCAAATCAAAAAATGGGCAGAAGACCTAAATAGACATTTCACCAAAGAAGACATACAGATGGCCAATTGGCACATGAAAAGATGTTCAACACCACTAATTATTAGAGAAATGCAAATCAAAACTACAATGAGGTATCACCTCACACTGGTCAGAATGGCCATCATCAAAAAATCTACAAACAATAAATGCTGGAGAGGGTGCTGAGAAAAGGGAATCCTCTTACACTGTTGGTTGGAATGGAAGTTGATACAGTCACTGTGGAGCACAGTATGGGGGTTCCTTAAAAGACTGAAAATAAAGTTACCATATGATCCAGCAATCTCATTCCTGGGCATATATCTAGAGGAAACTTTAATTCGAAAAGATACATGCACCCCGATGTTCATCGCAGCATATTACAAAAACCAAGATGTGGAAGCAACCTAAATGTCCATGGACAGATGAATGAATAAAGAAGATGTGGTACACACACACACACACACACACACACACACATACACACACACTGGACTATTACTCAGCCATAAAAAATAATGAAAATGCCATTTGAAGCAACATGGATGGACCTAGAGATTATCATACTAGGGAAAGTAAGTCAGAGAAAGACAAATATCATAGGATATCACTTACATGTGGAATCTAAAGTATGATACAAATGAACTTATTTACAAAACAAACAGACCCACAGACATAGAAAACACACTTATGGTAACCAAAGGGGAAAGGGGGTGGGGGAGGGATAAATTTGGAGTTTGAGATTAGAAGATTCAAAATACAGTATATAAAATAAACAGCAGAGACCTACTGTATAGCACAGGGAACTATATTCAATATCCTGTAATAAACCATAATGGAAAAGAATATGAAAAAGAATGTACATATATATGTATAACTGAATCACTTTGCTGTACACAAGGAACTAACACAACATTGTAAATTAACTATACTTCAATAATAAGAAAGAGGAATCCTGGATAACCCCATTGACTTTTTTTAGTATTTTGGTGGATGATGGTGCAGTTTATTGAGAAGGGAGAATAGATTTGATGGTTGGAGTGAGAAAGTCACGGTTTATTAGGGTCAAATTAAGTTTAAATATTAGTTTGAACCATGTGAAATTACTTGTATTCAATTTTTGACTGTCAAAAGTGATAATTTCTTATAGTTCAACCTAATACTTAATAGACATTCTTGCAGAGATTTAAAATAGGCCACTGCACATATAAGTCTGAAGTACTAGAGGCAATCTGGGATGAATACATAGATTTGAGAGTCATCACTATGGGAACAGATGAGGTTAAAAAAAAAAAAAGAAGTATGTAGATATAGCAAAGAACAGGGTCCAGGATGATCCAGAGTGGAAGCAATATGAATTGTATGGGTTGGCAAGATGTGGGAAGTTACTAATTAGGTCCTTTGCCTGTTTGTGATTATCTGACCCTCATTTACTTGTGTGTATTTTTGTTGGTATCTGAATGTGAAACCTAACCTCTATTTGCTTACACATTTTGCATCCTATTGGTTAAGTGAGCCTTGGGCTATTTTGAAGTGTTTTCTATTTTATTTTATTTTATTTATTTTATATTTTAAAATAAGATTTATGTGTGATACAGTGGAGTCTGGGGGATAAACAGATGGTGGAGATGATAAATAGAACTTTCATAGCCAAAATGGCTCTTTCTTGCTTTATTTTTTTGCCAAGAATGTAGCTTTCCCACCTGTGTCAACATGCATGTGCGCGCACACACACACACACACACACACACACACACACACACACACACACTCAAATCATCAAAAACATGAATTTAGGATTCAGTATAACTTCTGATTTTTTCCTACCACATATACAGTATGTTTGGGGGCATTTAAAAAAGTATCTATGCATCATTAATCAGAAACTAAGTCAGGTTAGAAACTAAAAGAATATACTGGATATAGAAAACACTTTTACGAGCCAGTAGTTTGGGTTTACATATAAATGTTTTAACTGCATATTACCAGAGTTATCAAAATTGATATGTGCCTCAGCAAACAATGGGCAAGAAAGTGCTATCAAATTTTGATCTATTACAGAGTTAAGGAAAGGTAAAGGAACTAGTTATAGTTGTTGATACATACTGGTTACTATCTGAATAATAATTCACAATAATCTCAGGAAATTATAGATAGAAAATATAGCCTAGCAAAAGTATTGAAGAAAAACTTGCTGTGAAAAATGGAGTGCTCTGAATACTAAACTAACACTTTTCACACCATCAGATTTTATTTTAAAGTATAATTTTGCAAAGAATTAAACAAATTATTTGTTGTAAAAATGGGATTCCAATCTGAAAAATAACTAAAAAAAAAGGTAATTTAAAATTTGTATTACTACTTCTCCAGATTTATGGTGAATTTTGAAAACATCTGTTTTTATCCCAAGAGAGAATGGAAGTGACCATCATAGCAAATGTAAATCTAGACTAGATAAACATATGAAATTAGAAATATATAATAAACATATTACATATTTATAGGGAGATATTGGGGATACTAAATGGATTGTACCATTTTCATATGTAGTATCTATGAAATATATATATGAAAAAAATATATATAGACTGTCTTTTCCCCTTTCATTTTGAAACCATCTGGTTCCTATTTATATTTTGCTTGCTTTAAAGGAAAGCATAATTGATCTGATTTTTAGAATGAAGCAGTTTCTCATCATGTATTAGAGGATGTCATTTACTATAAAATTTCCAACACTGCCAACATATTTTTTTGGTCAAAAAATGTAACAGAGAAAACAAAATTAAAAAATTATTTTCGTTGTTTACATTTCCAAAATGAAATACTGGCGGGGTGTATATTAGGTCATAACATAGTTTGAACAGATTGGCAATCATATTTAATTGTTCTATTGATGATTAGGTTTATAGGTCTCATAGTTCTTCTGTATGTAAGTGTTGAAAGTGAAAAATATGCAAATAAACAACCTAACCTTACACCTGAAGGAACTAGAGAAAGAACAAGCAAAACCCAAAGTTAGTAGGAGGAAAGAAATCATAAAGATCAGAGCAGAAATAAATGAAATAGAGATGAAGAAAACAATAGAAAAGATCAATGAAACTAAAAGGTGGCTCTTTGAGAAGATAATCAAAATTGATAAACTTTTAGCCAGACTCATCAAGAAAAAGGGGGAGAGGGATCAAATCAATAAAATCAGAAACAAAAAAGGAAACATTACAATGGACATCACAGAAATCAAAGGATCATAAAAGACTACTAGAAGCAACTATATGCCAAAAAATGGACAACCTAGCAGAAATGGACAAATGCTTAGAAAGGTACAATCTCCCAAGACTGAACCAGGAAGAAACAGAAAATATGAACTGATCAATCACAAGTACTGAAATTGAAACTGATTTAAAAACTTCCAACAAACAAAAGTCCAGGACCAGATGGCTTCACAGGTGAATTCCATCAAACATTTAGGGAAGAGTTAATACCTATCCTTCTCAAACTATTCCAAAAAATCTCGGAGGAAGGAACACTCACATACTCATTCTGTGAGGCCTCCATCACCCTGATACCAAAACCAGACAAAGATACCACAAAAAAAGAAAATTATAGGCCAATATCACTGATGAACATAGATGCAAAAATCCTCAAGAAAATACTAGCAAACCACATCCAACAATACATCAGAAGGATCATACACCATGATCAAGTGGGATTTATTTCAGGGATGCAAGGCTTTTTCAGTATCTGCGAAGCAATCAGTGTGATAAACCACATCAACAAACTGAAGAATAGAAACCATGTGATCATTTCAATAGATGTAGAAAAAGCTTCTGACAAAATTCAACATCCTTTTATAATAAAAAATCTCCAGAAAGTGGGCATAGAGGGAACATACCTCAACACAGTAAAGGCCATATATGACAAACCCACAGCAAAAATCATTCTCAATGGTGAAAAGCTCAAAGCACTTGCTCTAAGATCAGGAACAAGATAAGGATGTCCACTCTCGCCACTTTTATTCAACATAGTTTTGGAAGTCCTAGCCATGGCAGAGAAGAAAAATAGGAGGAATCCAGATGGAAAAGAAGAAGTAAAACTCACTGTTTGCAGATGACATGGTACTATACATAGAAAATCCTAAAGATGCTACCAGAAAACTACTAGAGCTCAACAATGAATTTGGTAAAGTTGCAGGATACAAAATTAATACACAGAAATCTGTTGCATTTCTATATACTAACGAAAGACCAGAAAGAGAAATTAAAGAAACAATCCCATTTATCATTGCATCAAAAAGAGTAAAATACCTAAGAATAAACCTACCTAAGGAGACAAACGACCTGTACTCCGAAAACTATAAGACACTGATGAAGGAAACAGAAGAAGACACACAAACAGATGGAAAGATATACCATGTTCTTGGATTGGAAGAATCAGTATTGTCAAAATGACTATACTACCCAAGGCAATCTATAGATTCAATGCAATCCCTATCAAATTACCTATGGCATTTTTCACAGGACTAGAACAAAAAATCTTAAAATTTGTGTGGAAACACAAAAGACCCCAAATAGCCAAGCAATCTTGAGAAAGAAAAATGGCGTGGGAGAAATAAGGCTCCCTGACTTCAGACTATACTATAAAGTTACAGTAATCAAAACAGTATGGTACTGGCAAAAAACAGAAATATAGATCAATGGAACAGGATAAAATCCCAGAAATAAGCCCACACATTTACGGTCAATCTATGACAAAGGAGGCAAGAATATACAGTGGAGAAAAGACAGTCTTCAATAAATGGTGCTGGGAAAACTGGACAGCTACATGTAAAAAAGGGGAAATTAGAACATTGTTTAACACCATACACAAAAATAAACTCAAAATGGATTAAAGACCTAAATGTAAGACCAGAAATGTTTTTCTTCTCTAAAATTCTTAGAGGAAAATATAGGCAGAACACTCTTTGACATAATCACAGCAATATCTTTTGGGATCCATCTCCTAGAGTAAGGGAAACAAAAATAAAACAAACATAAATAAAACAAAAGTAAACAAATGGGACCTAATCAAACTCAAAAGCTTTTTCACAGCGAAGGAAACCATAAACAAACTGAAAAGACAGCCCACAGAATGGGAAAAAATATTTGCAAATGATGTGACTGACAAGGAATTAAGCTACAAAATTTACAAACAACTCATGCAGCTCGACATCAAAACAAACAACCCAATCAAAGAATAGGCAGAAGACCTAAATAGACATTTCTCCAAAGAAGACATACAGATGGCCAAGAGGCACATGAAAAGATGCTCAACATCATTAACTATTAGAGAAATGCAAATCAAAACTACAATGAGATATCATCTCACACCAGTCAGAATGGCCATCATCAAAAAGTTTACAAACAATAAATGCTGGCGAGGGAGTGGAGAAAAGGGAACTCTCCTACACTCTTGGTGGGAATGCAAATTGGTGCAGCCACTATGGAGAACAGTATGGAGGTTCCTTAGGAAACAGAATAGAGCTACCATATGATCCAGCAATCCCACTCCTGGGCATATTCCAGAGAAAACCATGGTTCAAAAGGGTACATGTACCCCAGTCTGCATTGCAGTGCTGTTTACAATAGCCAAGACATGCAAGCGACTAAATGTCCATCAACAGAAGAATGGGTAAAGATGATGTTGTACATATATAGAATGAAATATTACCCAGCCATTAAAAAGAATGAAATAATGCCATTTGCAGCAACATGGATGGACCTGGAGACTATCATACTAAGTGAAGTAAGTCAGACAGAGAAAGACAAGTATATGATATTGCTCGTATGGGGAAGGGAAACAATATGATGCAAAGTTATTTACAAAACAGAAACAGACTCACAGACTTAGAGAATAAACTTATGGTTACCAGGGGGAAAGGGTGAGGAGGAGGGACAGATTGGCAGTTTGGGATTGGCCTGTACACACTGCTATATTTAAAAATAGATAACCAACAAGGACCTACTGTATAGCACAGGGAACTCTGCTCAATCCTCTGTAATAACCTAAATGGAAAAAGAATTTGAAAAAGGATAGATACATGTAAATAAAATAAAATAAAATAGCAGTATAACTGATAAAAAAAGAAAGTGAAAAATATGGTAAATTGATGAATGGACTTTAGAAACAGTTACATGTAACACTGGTAGAAGGACTTTGTCTCTTGCATAACATTATTTTCCTAGGGCCTGATACATAATAGATTCTTAGTAAATACATATGGAATGACTGAATGTGTTGTTACAGAGCTGAGCTTAAACAAACAGTTGTTGGTGCTAACATCACAAAATGGATTCTTCATGTCACTTGACTGTTCTTTCATTCCTTCTTCCTAATTGGGTTTTGCTTTTCTGGTCCTGCACTACAGATTTTATTTCAGAATCATGACACAATTGGTAATTTACTGATCAGTAAGCAGAGAACTTAAAAACCTCGGGCACTTAACACTAATTTTCTGCTCAGGTCCCTACTTAACTCTCACATATGTTGACATTAAATACCCATTGACTCTCAGGTCCCACTCTGCTGGATCTTGTCTTCTACCTGGATCTGCCTGAGGTTAGATTCAGATGAACTCTTTCTTTACCATTGTCTGACTTACTTGTAGAAATTTTAAATTCCTAGTTACTTTTCTTGAGCTCCTGACTGTGGTAATACATGTCTAGGTTACTATTTTAGGAAAATGAAAGCATCATTCTGTGGAAAAGACATAGTGTACTTCTTTCTAATTTCTCATAATAGTATAGTCTGTATTTACAGCCTATATAACCCATCACATAACCTATCAGGGAAACTGGAGAGATAGAGGAAAGGTTAGTGGGAGAGGTTGATCTTTATAACAATTGAATCTTCCTACTTGTCATGTTCAATAAGGAAAGCATACCACTATTACGTGTGTGTGTGTGTCTGTGTCTGTGTGTCTCTTTATTCCTTAGGATTTTCTATATGCAAGATCATGTCATCTGCAAATAGAGATTTAGTTCTTCCTTTCCAATCTGGATGCCTTTTTTCCCTATTTGTCCTGTCTAGAACCTCCAGTACAATGTTGAATAGACATGGTGAGAATGGGCATCCCTATTTTTTCCGAAGTTCAGAGAGAAGGCATTTAGACTTTAACCACTAAGCATGATGATAACCATGAATTTTTCATATGTGTCCTTTATCAGATTGAGGCTTTCCTCGTATTCTTAGTTTGTTGAGAATTTTTACCATGGAAGTATGTTGGAATTTATCACATGCTTTTGGTGCATCTGTGAGATAATTATGTGGTTTTTGTTCTTAATTCTGTTTATATTGTGTATTACAATGATTGATTTTTGGATTTTAAACCAACCTTGCATTCCTTGAAATAATCCATTTGGCATGGTGTGTGACCTTTTTATTATGTTTTCTAGGATTTTATGGAGGATATTGTGTGTAAATTCATAATAAATATTGGTCTTTAGTGTTCTTTCCCATGCTCTTGCCTGGTTTTGGTATTGGTTAATATTGGCCTCATAGAATAATTTGGGAAGCATTTCCTATTTTTTGGAAGTTAGGAAATAATTTGTATTAATTCTTTTATAAATATTTAGTAAAATTCACCAGTGAAACCATCTTGCTGTGGTCTTTTCTTTCTGGGAAGATTTAAAATGTCTAATTAATGATCTTTATGGTATGTCTGGTTAGATTTTCTGTTTACTCTTAAGTCAGTTTTGGTAGTTTGCATCTCTTGAGAATCTGTCCATTTCATCTGAGTTATGTAATTTGTTGGCATATAGTTGCTCATGGTATTCCTTATAATTATTTTTACTTCTATAAGTTGGTATTGATTTTCTCTCTTTGATTTTTTGTTTTAATAATTTGAGTCTTCCCTCTTTTTTCTTGGTCAATCTTGCTGAAGTTTCGTTAATTTTTTTCAATTTTGTTGATTTTCTGCATTATTTTTCTATTTTTTATTTCAGTAGCTAGCACATTAATCTTTATTATTTTCTTTATTATGCATGTGTTAGATTTCATGTGCCTTTTCTTGCCATTGTCCTTAGGTGAAATGTGATGCTATTCATTTGAAATATTTTTTCAATTGTAATGTGTTTATAGCTATAAACATCCTTCAATGCATTGCTTATGCTGCATCTTATAATTTGCTTATTCTTCATTTATCTCAAAGCATTTTCTAATTTCCCTTTTGATTTCTTTTTTACTTTTTGACCTATTGATTATTTAGGAATGTAGTATTTATTCTACATATTTGTGAATTTTCCAAATTACCTTTTGCTATTAATTTCTAACTACATTTCTTTGTGGTTGGGGAACCTGCTTTGTATTACTTTACTTGTTCAGTTATTCAACGACTCTCTTTATCTTTAGTAATTTTTGTTGTTTCACAGTGTATTTTGTCTGATATTAATATAACCCTTTTTGCTTTGTTGCATTGCTGTTAGTGTGGTGTATTTTTACTTTTATCTTGTCTGTATCTTGTTTGTCTACCATAAATAGCATATTTTGGATGCTGTTGTTATTTTTATCCAGTGTAACAATCAATCTCTTTTTGATTGGATTGTTTAATTTATACATTAAATATCTAATCTTATTGTTAATTTGGTTGGATTTATGTCTGCCATTTAATTTTATGTTTTATACACACATTAATATATAATAGTTATTTTCTTAGTGGTTGTGTTAGGGCTTATAGTATACATCATAGTTTATTAGAATCAACCTCAGATTTATACTAATATAATTCTATTGAGAGTTCTAGAGATGTTAATCCTATAAAGCTCTGTATTTACTTCCCCTTTTGTGATATTATTTTACATGGATATATACACAGAGAGAGAGAGGGGGATAGATACAGAGACACAAGAGAGTCTATGCTACAAACCAGAAAATGTCGTGTTACAATTATTAGCTTAGATACTATTATGTCTTCTAAGAAAGCTGAGAGAATAAAGCAGAGTAGGTATATATTTGTAGTGTTTGTTATGTTAATCTTTTCATGTACCACTTCTGCTTCTCTTCATTTCTTGCTAGACTCACTCTACCACCTGGTGTCATTTCTTACTCCAACACAGCTTTGCTCCCCCTTACTTGCGTTGTGCTCTTATAAATGTCTTACATTCCTACAAGTTATATGCCCAACAATATTATTATATACATATTGTTTCATACAATTGCTAACAGTTAAGAAAAGAAAGGAGAGGATGCAATTATATAGCCTTTTATAGTTTTCTAATTACCTTTACTGACATGCTTTGTTTTTTGATATGGGTTTAAATTACTTTTGGTTGCCACGTGCTTTCAGCCTTAAGAACTTCCTTTCACATTTCTTGAAAGGTGGATGTGCTAGCAATGAATTCTCTCAATGTTTGTGGGTTTGAGAATGTCTTTGTCTTCATTTTTGAAAGATTATTTTCTGAATATGAGATTCTTAACTGACGCTTTTTTTCCTTTTAGCGCTTTGAAGAATCTCACTGCTTTATGTTCTCCATTGTTTTTGATGAAACTCCAGGTGTTGTTCTTACTGGGGTTCCCTTGTATGTGACAAATTATTTTCCTCTTGTTGCTTTCAAGATTTTCCCGTGCTTGTTGTTTGCTTGTTTATTTGTTTAGTGATTTTGCCTGACTAAGTCCATCTCCCTCATAGTGTGTAGCCTCTGATGTAATTCTTCAGAGGCACAGTCTTGGGAATGTTCACAGTCACCCTGACCTGTTCAAGAAGTGGCAGTGGCTTTAGTCAATCTCTTTTTGGCTGTCTCTTACTCTGCTTTCCCTGTTAAATTTTTAGCTGGTCTGTTTCTATTGGTATCAATCCCAGCTGTTAGTCTCTACTAATTGCTAGCTGATTGCTCTAATAGTTTTCAACAATGCCTAGGGGCATAGATTGCTCTACAGTCTAATCCAATTAAATTTGGGCCACTTTGCAGATGTGTTCCTTGAGACTAGACTTTGAGACTTACTCCTACCCTAGGAGTGCTCTCTTCAGCTGCATTTTTCCCTGGTTCTCTCTATTAAAACTTCTAGCTTTTCTACTGTTATCCTTCTTGCTCTCATAGAGCTACCAGTCTCCTCTTGTGTCTCACTGTAAAATCCTCATTCTTTTCAATAGTATCCTTACACTTGCACTTCCCATGCTCTGACCCAAATAAAGTCAGCCCCCTTCAGAAGGCCTGTGGGATATTCAGTTTACGGCTTGCCTCTCCTTCTAGGAAGAACCCCTGAATAAGTGCTCTAGAAGTCAGGATGGGGTAGTGGCCCACTTCTCTTGGAATGACATCTTTGCTATAATGAGTTTGGTACTTGGTGAGTCTGGTAGCTCTTGTTCTTGTCTTGATCTTGAATCTACACCTAGGAACTTGCTTATACAGGGTGATCAGGGCTGAGAATAATCATCCAGTTGCACCTAGGGTAGTCTTCCACCCTATGAGTGGGATCTGAGTGAAGGGAGCCCAGCACATTTGGTTGTTTTCGCTTTGGCAACACAGAGCTGGGCAGAATGAGGAATGCTGGGGACCTGCTCTTCCTGGGGAGAAGCCATAGCCCTAGACAGGATCTGAGAGGAGAGTGAGCCATGTGTTCTTGGCTGCACGTGCTTGTAATAGACCTTCCATCAGGCTGAGCTGGCTAGGGGGGGAGTGGGTTGTGGCACACATGCCACAGACTCTCACTGTTTTTATTGAGATTTGTTAGATTTTGTTGAATAAATGTTTCTCATGTTGCATATCCTTAGGACAATTTCCTGATTTTTTAAGTGGTTGCTTTACTTGATTTTCACCATATGATTCTTGCACTGGGGAGAGGGTCCATGGAGCTTACACCCGCATTCTGGAAGTGTACTGTCAGGTCAGTTTTTATCCTTTTTCGCATTGTATGCTCTCTACAGATGATCGTTGTGAAGTTGAAACATTCAAGTTGATGAGACTTTGGCTGGGTGTGAAAAACCCAGGACTTTCACAGAGATTCAATATACATTATGCATTCTTTGGATTTACAAAACACTTTATTTTAGGGAGCTGAAGCGTTTATTGTTGCTTGGTGATGATTACCAAAGGGGTGTGAGAAGCGAAAATCTGATCTAAATTTTGGGAAGTTCTGATTAACCTAGCCCAACTCTTTTCTATGAAAAACAAAGTTGGATACGCTAATCTGTATAATGGTTTTTTTTGCTTTGTTTTTTTTAAAGGATCAGTATCCACAGGAGTCTAACATGAACATATTTAACTGAATGTTACTTGGTGCCCTTATGAAGTCCTGAAATGTAGCTTATAGATAAGATGTGGAGGTCTATATGCATACTCCGTTTCAAGCAAAGCAAATGCATAAAAATGGAATTAGAATAGATACATTTATGAAAAATTTATTAATTTTTAAAATAAGGAATCCCCAGAGTTCCTTCAGTAGATTCCTCCTATAGTGTTCTTAACGTTTACTTTCATTTAAAAAAATTTGTATATGTTTATAAAAAAGTATATATTGATACATACATTCCTTTTCATGAACATATTTTTCCTACCTGTACTTTTTCTGCCTCTACTAGTAAGTGCCCTCCTTTTCAGTGAAATGATAGAGTTTTTCAAAGCATACATCAAGAAAAATCTACTCTAGTGCTTTTCATCAAAAAGTAACAATACTTTAATAAACACTATCTCCCACTCCTCATTAAAATACCACCAGAATTCCAATTACTAATTTACAAAGAAGATTATAATGATTACATAGACAGGACTATTTGAATCAGCATGATCATCATATATTTTTCTCATTAGAGAGATCTACATGGGAAGCAAAATCATAATTAGAAGGTTGCTTGGTGACCATGGAATCTGAACAATAGTTAATGTTTGATAATTGGAATTATTCACAGTACCAAGCCATTTTTGCCTATCTTTTTGCATCTATATCCTCTCTGCTCTACTGTCAATAAATTTGAATCAATTTGTAGTAATACAGGCTATAAAAAATTAGGGCATCTCAAACATAAGGATAGTAATTCTAAATATTTAGTGTACAAATCAACAATGATAAATGCAAAATTTTGACATTTACAAAAATATTTTGCAACCTTAGCATTTGGATATTCTAACAATTTCAGATGTTTATTCCTAGAATAAGCTTTCAGAATCTGATTACAGATGTGCAGCCTTTAAATGCATTATACTACACTGAAATTTTAACTGTTGACTATCACCCAAAGAAGTGTAAAAGTTGCCTATCACCCAGTTGAAGCAAGAGAAGTCTTTAGAAAATAGATAGCTAATAGCCAGTGTACAAGTATGATATCTAACATTTGCTTTCTGTGTTTCAGATACTGTTCACTTCAAACGTGTAATGTTGTCCAATAGGTAGGAACTCATTCATTTTATAGAAGAAGAAACTGAAACTCTGCATGTTTATGTAACTTAGATCTAAGTTTTATAGCTAGTTAAATGATGGGACTGTGGTATTTACCTCAGCAGCCTAACTCCAGATTTCTCACTCTTATTCTGCCACAGAAATAATACATAAAATTATGTAAATGTTTTTCTTCATCTTTTATAGTTTATCCCTAGTTTCCATGGATTTTAAAATTATGTTTATCGACACTGTTCCAGTTCCAACTGGAGTTCTCTCTGTTCTTTTAACTTAGCTCTTAAAAGCACTGGAGGAGGCCATTCCTAAAGTCATAGAAATTTCCAACAGTCTTTGTGATCTGACCCATTCTATAATTGCAAAAATACATAAGGGACAAGATAGTTAAGATGCAGAAGGCTAAAAGAACGAGATCCAAAGCATGGTGTGCCAGGTATTATTCTAATGCCTTACGCATGTTACCTCATTTAACCCATGGTAAAATTCTCTGGGGTGGGCATTACTGCCTCCAGTTTTACAGATAAAGAAACTTACAGTAAGAGAGGCTATGCTTTGGCTACATTAAAAATGTGCATTTGGCTACATAGTTTACAAGTATTTGAACTGAATTGTGCCCATTTGTCCCAAAGTTATTGCTGTTTCCAGTAGTCCCAGTCACATCCTAAAATGTTTACTGAATGCTTGGCATTGCAGGCTCTTTGAATAAGCTGTTGTCAGAGTGCTTTTCTGGAGGTAGTTATTATTAACTCTATATTAAGGATGAGAAACTAAGATCCAGTAAGATGAGTCATAAGAAATAAATTTATGTAGCTCACCTTGAGATTGCTGTGGTGGATTAGTATACAGTACAAACAAAAAGTGGATCAGTAATAGTTTTATTTATTTATTGTTGTAGAAAATAGTGGTGGTATTAATAGTGGGTATAAAACTTACTTGAAAATTAACATGATTTTAGCAGATGAAGGACAGGGACCCTGTATGGTTTTCTTTGAATTTTAAAAACATGACACATAACGGCCACTCAGTCAATGTTTATTAAGAAGCAACCAGAATATATTTGGTGTATTTAAAACTCAAATGAACAAAGCAGAGATTTATGTTGGTTATGGTGGTGGAAAAGGGAGATTCATTCTGGGCTGGATAACAGAGTTTCTGTTAGTCTGGGTGCTTAGAAAAATAAAACGAATAGTATAGATAGGTAATTAAATAAATAAATCTAAAGAGATTATAGATAAACGTGGAGGCCTATACCCATACTACATTTTAAGCAAATCGAATATATAAACACTGAATTTAGGATAGATACAGCTATGAAAATTTTATTTTATAAAAAAAAATCTTTTTAGAATGTCCAGCCTTTTTCTTTTCTTTATTTTTTTATTGAAGTATAGTCAATTTACAATACTATATTAGTTTCAGGTGCACAACATAGTGACTCAATATTTTTATAGATTATATTCCATTTAAAGTTATTACAAAATAATGGCTATATTTCCCTGTGGTGTACAATATATCTTTGTTGCTTATTTATTTTATACATAGTAGTTTGTGTCTCTTAATGCCATACCCTTGTGTGGTAGGTACCTCCTCACTTTCCTCTCCCCAGTGGTAACTAACCACTACTTGCTTCTCTGTATATGTGAGTCTGTTTCTGTTTTGTTATATACATTCATTTTATATTTTAGATTCCACATGCAAGTGATAACATAGAGTATTTGTCTTTCTCTGTCTGACTTATTTCACTAAGCATAGTACTCTCTAGGTCCATCCACATTGCTGCAAATGGCAGAATTCTGTTTTTATATTGCTGAGTAATATTCCCTTGTATATATATATATACCATGTCTTCCTTTTGTGTGTTCTTTTTGCTTCATAGATAGTTTCCTTTGCTTTGCAAAGACTTTTAAGTTTTATTAGGTCCCATTTGTTTTATTTCTTTTGCCAGATCCAAAAAAATATTTTTACAATTTATGTCAAAGACTGTTCTGCCTATGTTCTCTTCTGGTAATTCTATAGTTTCAGGTCTTACATTTAGGTATTTAATCCATTTTGAGCTTATTTCTTTGTACATGATGTGTGGAAATGTTCTTACCTCATTCTTTTACATGTAGCTGTACAGTATTTTCACCATCACTTATTGAAGAGACTGTCTTTTCTTTATATATTCTTGCCTCGTTGTAGATTAATTAACCATAACTGCATGAATTTATTTCTGGACTCTATTCTGTTCCAGTGATGCTGTTTGGATTACTGTAGTTTTGTAGTTCAGTCTGAAGTCAGGGAGCATGATACCTCCTCCTTTGTTCTTTATTTTATTATTTTTTTAACATCTTTATTGCAGTATAATTGCTTTACAATGGTGTGTTAGTTTCTGCTTTGTAACAAAGTGAATCAGTTATACATATACATATGTTCCCATATCTCTTCCCTCTTGCGTCTCCCTCCCTCCCACCCTCCCTATCCCACCCCTCTAGGTGGTCACAAACCACTGAGCTGATCTCTCTGTGCTATGTGGCTGCTTCCAACTAACTATCTATTTTACGTTTGGTAGTGTATATATGTCCATGCCACTCTCTCACTTTGTCACAGTTTACCGTTCCCCCCACCCATATCCTCAAGTCCATTCTCTAGTAGGTCTGTGTCTTTATTCCCGTCTTACCCCTAGGTTCTTCATGACCTTTTTTTTTTTCTCCTTAGATTCCATATATATGTGTTAGCATATGGTATTTGTTTTTCTCTTTCTGACTTACTTCACTCTGTATGACAGACTCTAGGTCCACCCACCTCACTACAAATAACTCAATTTTGTTTCTTTTTATGGCTGAGTAATATTCCATTGTATATATGTGCCACATCTTCTTTATCCATTCATCCGATGATGGACACTTAGGTTGCTTCCATGTCCTGGCTATTCTCAAGATTGCTTTGGCAATTCAGGGTCTTTTGTGATTCCATATGAATTTTAGGATTATATGTCCTAGTTCTGTGATAAATGTCATGGATATTTTGATAGGGATTTCATCAAATCTGTAGATTGCTTTGGGTAGTATGACCATTTTAACAATATTAATTCTTCCAATCCAAGAGCAGGGGATGTCTTTCCATTTCTTTGTACCCTTTTCAAATTCCTTTATCAATGTTTTATAGTTTTCAGAGTATAGGTCTTTCACTTCCTTAGTTAAGTTTATTCCTAGGTATTTTATTCCTTTTGGTGGAATTGTTTCCTTAATTTCTCTTTCTGATAGTTCTTAATTAGTGAATAGAAAAGCAAGAGATTTCTGTATATTAATCTTGTACCCTGCAACTTTACTGAATTCATTTATTCTAATCATTTTTTGGTGGTAACTTTAGGATTTTCTATATATAGTATTATGTTATCTGCAGATAGTGACAGTTTTACTTCTTGCCTACCAATTTGGATGACTTTTATTTCTTTGTCTGATTGCTGTAGCTAGGACTTTCAATACTATGTTAAATAGAAGTGGAGAGAATGGACATCTTTGTCTTATTCCTGATTAAAAGCTGTATCACTGTTGAGTATAGTGTTAGCTGTGGCTTTGTCATAAATAGCATTTATTATGTTGAGATTTGTTCCCTCTTACCAACTTTGATGACAATTAATTTTTTTTATCATGAATGGATGTTGAATTTTGTCAGATGCCTTTTTGGTGTCTATTAAGATGATCGTGTAATTTTTATCCTTTCTTTTGTAAATATGATGTATCACATTGCTGGGTTTGCAAATATTGAACCATTCTTGCAACCCTGGAATAAGTCCCAGTTGATCATGATGTATGATTCTTACTATGTGTGAATATTTTATTAATTTTAAAATAAGGAATGCCAAAAGCCTTCAGTAGATATATAATATATACCTATATCTATATCTGTATAAGAAGATTTACTATAAGGAATTGACTCATGGAGTTATGGAGGCAGAGGGAATCCCAAGATCTGAAGTTGGCAAGCTAGACACCCAGGAGAGTCAATGGTGTAAGTTCCAGTTTGAGTCTAAGTCCAAAGGCAGGAGAAGACTGATATCCCTACTGAAGACAGTGAGGCAGAGAGGGAGCAAATTCTCCCTTACTCAGCCTTTTGCTCTGTTCAGGCCTTCACCAGATTTGACGAGGTCCACCAAATATCTGGGCAGCTTGTGGCCCAGTGAAGTTGACACATAAGATTGACCATTATACTGCTTAATTTTCTGCTAACTACAGTTATTTGAAGGGAGATGATCTTGACATTAAGGCTTCAGATTGATGGTAAGAGGATACAGAGTTTGTAACCAGTAAATGTATTATAGTATTTATAGAATAATGACTCAAACACTTTAGTCTGTATTTGATGGCCACTGAAATGATGTCACAAAAAATAATTATTAGTAAATGATTTACTCACTTAAAAATTTATCAAAGTGAAATACTTATAAAAAAAGAATTTAAAGAAATTTTGAAAAGTGTGGTGATTTAAAATATTTAAAACATTTAAAAAATTAATTTAAGACATTTAAAACATTTAAAAACTTAAACATTTCTCTTTGATATTTAAATTCCTCAGAGATAAACAGTTATAATGGTTTGATAGATTTCTTTCTAGGCTTTTTTATATAGAAATAAAATTAAGCCTATATACTATGTTAGTTTGGGTCCCCCAAGAAGCAGACATCAGAATGAAACTAGATGTGCAAGAGGTTTAATGGAAGGAAACACCTGTGAAAAATAAAGGGGAGGGAGCAGAAGTAGTCTTGGAGAGCCTTCAGACCACAATGAAGATCTGACATCTGTGTAAGAGAGGGGAGGGAGAATTGGGTAGGAAGAACCTCAGATAGCAGAATCATTTGAAAAAGTCTCAGCCAGTCCAGTGGGTATTCCTCAAGCAAAAGTTGCCCCAAATAGGAATGTCATGCTTGATAAGAATGACCTAATTCTAGGAGCCCCTTTGTGTTCAGTCATTGACTGGAGGCAGACTGGGGAAGTGTGGCCTCAAAATGAATACTATGATGGATCTCAGAGTACAGCAACTGGAGGCTGTCAGTCATGTATGCTCCCCACAGCTGATTTTCCTGAAGGAAGATCTGAGTGGAACACCTATATGGTTGCCCCACATACACATACCATGTTTTACTCAGTGGGATTGTACTGTATACTTATGCAGTACGTTGTTGTTGGTTTTTTTTTTTTTGCTACACGCGGGCCTCTCACTGTTGTGGCCTCTCCCGTTGCGGAGCACGGGCTCCGGATGTGCAGGCTCAGCGGCCATGGCTCACGGGCCCAGCCGCTCTGCGGCATGTGGGATCTTCCCAGACCGGGGCACAAACCCGTGTCCCCTGCATTGGCAGGCGGACTCTCAACCACTGCGCCACCAGGGAAGCCCGCAGTATGTTTTTGGCACTTGAAAGTTTGTCATGAATTCATAATCTTTCTCGATGCTTAAAATGTCAATTGTGTGTCTCTAGCAGAATTTAGCCGATCCAATATCTAAATTATTTAATTGAGAAATACTTCATATCTATACAAACTGGTATGGTGTTATAATATTTGATCCTTGATTAATGGGTGCCTTTTAAATCACAGTATAATAGAATAGCTACATATTTTGTCTTAAACATTCTCAGACATATAATACACTGAATATGCTTCTCAAACTTAAGAGAAAGCCTGACGTGCCCAGGCTAATGTATAATGGTTAGACATGACTTTATTCCCTGAAATAGGTGTTGGTGGATTTTTAAAGAACAATCTACTGTCATGTTATTACTATGTGGTTTTTATATAGGTTTAGTTTAATAGGATATAAATTATTGGTGTGGTGCCTTTTTTAGCTAGATGGAGATTTTCGTTTTATCTTTCCACACTTTTAACATATTTAAGATATTGTATGAATAAGTCTATCTCTTGATACACTATGTGAAAGAGTAGAATCATTCTTTAGAATTATTGGAGCAATAGGAAATTTCTGGTGATTATTGAGAGCTTCTGAGGAGATTTGCATATCAAAGGCCTTTGTTTAAAGAAATTTTTATAATTTTAGTGTAACTTGAGCGGATAAGATGAACTCTTAGGAATTTCCAAACTATAGATTAGTGATTTTTTTGTTTCTGTATGAATTTCTTGCCCCTGGAATAAGCTTATTTGGACCATTCATTGTAATGAAAGTATTTCATCATGTGAACCATACCCTAACATTTTAAGGACATGTTTTTAGGGAAATAAAATTGATGTAGATAGATTAAAAACAATAGAATGAATTATATAAATATATTTGGAAAGCAGATTCATATTTTGACTAATAAATACAAGTTGTATTTTATAACAGATAAGGCCAAAATCTTTTTGTTTTTTCAATTTATCTTTTTTTCTGTTTTACATTTTTAAAAGCAGATGGGCCATAGAACATCAGAAAAATATCTTCATTTCTCACAAATTGGATGATGGAATAAAACTAATTACGATGTTAAGCTTGGGATCTTTTTGGTTTTAATGTTTATCTGATGTAATTTCAAATTGTTGTCAGAGATCCTGGGGTAACATTAAACTGAACTCAGATGTTAAGGGCTCACTTCTGTCTCTTCAGAATCCTCCTTTCACCCTGTTTTGAATGGTTTTTATGACTTTTTAAGATAGTACAGTTTTCTTGGGTTATAGAAATTTTTGAGATCACTCTTGAGAGATTACAGAAAACGTCTTTTAATGTTAACCCTGAAATTATAGCAGCATATGAAGAAAGGAGTTGATGTTCCTAGGTGGGAACTCAATGTCTCTAAACGAACAAAATGAATTATTAATCTGTGGGCAAGAAAATGCTTGTCGCTCATAATTGTTTACCCTTTGGACATGTACTTCTAATGAAAACATTAGAGATCATTTTAAATGATTTTACATTTCATTTATTCATCTTTTAAACAAATATTTTTTAGTGCTTACTGTATTTTGGGCATTGTTCTGGGTGCTAGGGTACAGTAAAGAGCAAGACAGATGAAGTCACTGTCCACGTGGAACCCATACTCCTATCTGGAGAGGCAGCCAGTAGGCAAGTAAGCAAATAGGTTAGGAAGGAGGTTTGAGAGGTGAATGAGTGCAGTGAAGTAGGCATGTGGGGACTGGCTGGAGATGTGCTTAAGCAGGGTGATGAGGTAGAAGAACTAAACAATTGGATATAGAGACTGATCTGGATGTCTCAATGAGAAGGTGGAATTTGAAATAAGATCTGAATAACAAGAAGGAGCCAGCTGTACACAAATGAGGGAGCAGGGGTTTCCTGGGTTGGCAAGAGTAAATGGCCCTAAGGCGCTCATATCTTTCTACGGTCAATAAAGAGAAAAAAAGGCTAATGTGGCTAAGACAGAGCTAGCAAGGAGGATAACCTACTGTAAGATCAAAGAGGTAGGACTTTGGCAAAAATACGTAATTTATTTGGATTTAAATCTAAGTATAATGGTGAGTCTTTCAAAAACTTTAAGTGAGGGGATGATAAAGATATTTTTAAATAAATAAGAAAAAGTTGTCTTCAATATTCAGAAATGTTTGTGTGTGGAGGGACAGTGGCAGAAGCAGGGAGTCAGTTGTAGACATTTTCGTTGTCTTGGCAAGCGATGATAGTTACTAAATCGGAGTTTGGCCATAGTTGTGAGTATAGTTTCACAGAAAAATGAGGTGTTTTAACACTATATGTGGTTTTTCTTGTAAATTCACTAAAATGTATCTCTTTAAGGAAGCATTTAATCTTATAACTGGTTCTGGTACAGGTGGTTGACTCAGAAAAAAAAATTAAAAGCCAGCTAAGAGAAATACATCCAAAATGGAGAGCCAGAATTCATGGTGAATATTTAGGATGAAAAAGAAACATTTAGGAATTTGTCTGAAAAAAATGAAATATAAATTTATTTTAGTTGATGATTCCAACGATGGCTTCAATACAAGGAATAGGTAAAGAATGATTGTGTTAATTTGGGGAAGCAGTTTTGCAGACATAAAGATATAATAGGAACATGCAACAGCTTTCAGTTCACACTGACTTTTTGACCACCGTCATAAAGAGGATCTCTTATTAAAAAAATACTTTAGGGCTTCATCAGTTTCTTCAAGGACATCATCTGTGATATTCAAAGAATGATTTTTTGTTGTACAAAAGGAAATATCTAGCTATTCTTTTCAATTTTTTCTTCTTCCATAAGTCTCTGTCTTACAGTTCTAATTTGTCAATGGCTTTGTGTGTGTTTTGAGTGGTTTTCTACCTCACTTTCATGAATTTAATGGAATTCTACAATTTTTGCATGCTCTGCACTTTCACTTTGGAATTTATTGCATTTCCTTTGCATTGCATTTTTGGTTGTTTACAATAAAAGCCTAATTCCTGAAAACATTGACATGATTTCTGGGGATCATTATGGTATTAACTGAGATGGGAAATTTAGTTGACTACTAATTTTATACAAGATTAGTTTATTACAGAATATGTTCATATTAGGGTCATTTTGTCACCTCCTACAACATCAACTAACAGGATTAGAACTAACAAGACATCCTTAATATTGTGATACTTTCCTGTTTACTGGAATGCTGTATGTAGTTTTTCGGGTATGTTTCTAAACTTTCTTTTTCTCCATCTGGTGTTAGTTAACAAATCTGCCCTATTCAATGTATACATAGCTGTCTAGCACACTTTATTTCTTCTGTCAGGGTTTGGGTGGTGGTCGGGATGGCTGAGTGCACTGGAACATTTCTAGATAATCAGACATTTGTATCTATTTGAGCACTTAATATTCCTCTCGAGAATATTAAGGTTATCTTGATCATTATTAACTGAAGGTTTTTGTATTTTCATCCTCTGAGTTGGTATATTAATTCTGAATTTATTCCTTTACAAAAGAGGTCCCCTTAATAAATTCCAAATTACATTTTCTCACTAAACATAACCTATTTTCCTTTTCTAATATCCTTGTTTATCCACCTTATTTTAAATTAAGGATATAATTTCCCCTCCACCTCTATAGACAGTAAGAATACTTGCTGTAAATATAGCATCTAATAAAGAATATTCCTGTATTTCAGATAGCTTATGTTTTATAATCTTTAACTTTGTGAACAGATAGACCTCTATGGGTTTATGATGAGGAGAAAGGGATTTGTAATCTCTTATTTGACCATTTAAAATTCTTAAAGTAATTATACCAAAATTAGTATTATTGTTATATACTCATTATACCTGTATATACTGCCAGGGCAATATAATGTAATTAATTTTATCTTTCAAACTTTATCTTTTTGAATGGATTTCAAGATGGATATTTATATTAAAAAGCTGCATTGAAGAAAGGTTAACATTTAAATAAAATAATACTTATGTTGTATATACAGATATATACATTTATTTGTATATATGCATATCAAAATTAGAGACAATCATGATTAATCAAGCATTTAAAAACCAACCTGGTGAATTTGTGGTAAATGTTTAAGTTTCACCAGCACAAAATTAGGATTGGTTAATAATAATTTTTTCTTGAATATAATGACATAGAAATTAAAATGTGTTATTAGTCGATTACATCAAATGATTTTAAAGACATGTCTGTCCATATTGCTTTATTTAAAAAAAATGCCAGTGAAAGAAGGTATCAGAAGTTAAAATCAAATATTCTATATTCTACTTTGAGGTTAAGTTCAGGGTTAATTCAGAATCAAATGTATCTTTCTGAGCGTAGCGAGGAGAGGCCATTTCATACTTAATGCTGAATCTAGCTGTTTTACTCTATGAAATATTAATTACATGATCTTCAGGATAAGAATCTCTTTTATAGTACTTCTATAAGAGAAATAATTTTGTCATCATTGTATTTCATTTTCTTGATTGAATAGATATGTAGAATAAAATGCACTGCCGTGTTCTGACAAGATGAGGCTTTGATTAAATACTTCTGTTGCAATCTTACAGTATTTTTAGCCTTTCAAATACAGGTCTAGTTCTGCTGTAAGCCTTCAGATATTTGGAAGCAATGTAGTTAACTTCACTGGCTGTTCAGCAGCCCTAGATATTAGGACCCTGATCTTTTAACATTCAGCTTTAAATTATTTCACTTATGAACTTAGCTAAATATTTAAAACTACAATCACCTGACAAAACACAGCTCTAATAAACATAGCAATTATTATCATAATGAAACTGAAAAGGGCCATCATCATTCATCTTAAAATTACCATATTTCACATTATATGATTCAGTATAAAAGTACTAAAACAGATTTTTTTTGTCTAAAACAGATTTTTTTAAAAAAAAGTGTAAAATCAATCCTCCCTCTCTTCCCCTTCCCTTCCTCCCTTCTTTTCTTCCCCCTTTCTTTCCTTCACCATTGTCATTAAAGAACTTAATATAATATTATTAATTGTCATTAGAGAACTAAAATTGACTCCTGTGTGGTTTAGAAAAGTCATGAAATTATTTCCTCTATATTGTTCATAAATCATTGTTGATTTCAGGTATGTATAATTTCATCTATATGTTCAAAAAACAGATTTTTAAATCGGGGTTCTTAATCTGATCAAACATTTTCCTTTTCAGATTTTATTTTATAGTAGTGAATTTTATGCTAACTCACAAAAATCAATTTATGTTGTTAATTTAACACAGCAACATCAATTGTCATATTTCATTATCTCACAAATATATATTGCCTCTTTGTTGAAAAACACATTCTGAAGTCAAGCTCAAAACATGAGGGAAATTCTTTCTATCCTATAATCCAGCTTAGTAGAAGTAGTAATATCCTCTTTTGCACTAAGTCAGAGCAACAGAAATACTCCCAGGGACAAGCAATAGTATACATCGAAGGGAAGAAGGGAAGGAGGCATCTGTACGTTTTTTCAGATTGTTGGGTCTCACGAACTGTGCTGTGATGGGAGTAGAGGAGATGGCCTATGGGTAAAAAAGTCCTCCCTCCATTTTTAAGAGTAATGCAAATTAAAAACATTTGTAGGTATATGTATACTACTCATATATGTTTTTGAAACATGGAATCCACTTAATCCAACACTTCCACATCATTTTGTGTCCAAACTCCCCACCGTCCCTACCTCCTACCGACTTAGAATGAGAAAGATTTTGTCTTGTAGTAGAGCTTTACCCAAACTTCAAAAAAGAACATTGGGGAGGGCCCACAAGACCTCTCTTCCATTTCGTAGATTCATGTCATCGGGTATGGAAGTCATGGTGGCAAACAATAAAAAACTACTAGGGATTTGGAGAGTACTGGATTTCAAAAAAAGTTCATTAAAAACACACTGAACAATCTTTTACATACTATGTATAATACTTTGTATTACTTAGTCATTATGTTTGCTTGAACAGATGTTATTACATTTGTGTTGCTGTTGAGGAAACTAAGAAATGAAAAAGTAAAATGGTGGGGGAAGGGAGGGATGAATAGGCAGAGCACAGAGGATTTTTAGGGCAGTGAAAATACATTGTATGATACCATAATGATATATATGTGTCATTGTAAATTTGTCCAAACCCATAGAATTATAGAGTACATTAAAGAGTTTGGGGCAACACTGTGATCGGCCATCACTGGTCTTTACAACATCTTGAACCTAAGACCATAGCTTTAATAATTATATAATATTCTAGCCCACAATTTAGGATAGTCCAACATTTTTATTGATTTTTTGCATTTGTTTCTTCAGTCTTTAATGTTGTAGCAGAAAATGTCTATAAGTGTTTTCAAACTCAAATTACACTGAGAAATTCTCTTTCATGAATTTAAAACTAAGGAAAAGGAAGAGAAGAGAGTAAGAGAGCTGTTATTGAAAAAGGGAGCTGATAAGATCTAGGTCAAGGAAGTGAAAATTTGATGTCTTTGGCTGGTGGTTGGCAAGTCATGTGTTCAGTCACTTTAATGACCCTAGGGGTATTTTTGTAAGAGTAAGCTTACACCTTCGAGAGCCCAGATTATGGTGGAAGATACACAGCCCACAGGCTGTCAGTTTTCCCTCCATTGGCCCCGTCACATGTTATATTCTACTATGGCACTTTTTCCTACTGAGCTTGGATAGACCTCACAACTATTTTCAGTACTTCACTCCAAGTAGGCCCACTGATTAATTTAAGTTGTGCTTGAGGTGAAACGTAGCTCCCATTTTGGGTGTGGTATGGTCTAGTCATTATTGGGATGTGTTAAACTCAGGTGAATATAAAGATAAAGGCGTGTATATTCTGCTGGTTGCTTGTATTCTGAATTATTCTGGGATAAAAATAAGTAGACTGTATGCAAATAGTTTTGTCAGTGTGGTGTTGAAATTGGAGAAAAATATGATAAGAATGTGAATCATATGTGAATCTGCTATGAAAAACTAAAGTATGGAAGCTAAGGGCTTCTAATATTCATCATATACTGGAAGAAGTAGCCACATAGCAGTGATTCAGAATGAAAAACAAAAAGTTTCCTAGGAAGATACTGAAATCCTCAAGAAGAATAGAGTAGAAATTGAATCAGAGAACTAGCACACTGCCTTGGGTGTTTCCATGATGAAGACAAATCTTGAGTTAGATTTTTTTTTCTGCTTCTTTCTGTACTGTTTCCCAATATTTTTTTTCATTATGTGGAAGTAGCTGGGACATATCAGGACACACCAACTAAGAGAAATGGTTCCCCATTCAACTATCTAATATGTGGATAGCCATACCTAAACTACCTATCTACTTCTTCTGATGATTAGTGTAATCCATAGGTTGAAATATGATAAAAGTGTTTTAGAAACACCTTCTAGATGGGACTTGCTCTCTGAAGTAGCTGTGGCTTATATTCATGTGTGCTGAGAGTGAAAATTGTATAATGTTTTTAAATTTCGGTATGTGACTTGTGAATGCTAGTCATATTAAGAGTTTATTGTGAAATTAATCTTTGGCATTTTCTCTGCCAAGGTAATCTGAGCAAAGAATCTAAAATTCTCATGCTAGATAAGAAGGATAATAGTCAAGGGACTGTTTTTCCAAGTAAATTTGTGTCAGAGAGGGGCATAAATACTCTTCAGAATCTCATGTTAATAAAATATGAAGTAAAAAGGTATTTGCTAAACAAGATGAAGAAAGACAATTTCCAAGGAATTGGTAAAAGGAGATGATAAACCCACCAATCTTATTAAAGTAATTTTTCATATTTCAAGAATCTGAGAACTGAAGAGTAAAGCCACTATTCCAAATATAGTGGACAGATTATGATGATGAATGTTTTGGTCTCCAGAAAATATTTCCCTGAACAAGTAATGAGGTCATATCACACCCTATCTCTCCCTCCCTCCCTCTCTCTTCTTTCCTACCTTTCCTTCCTTCCTCTCTCTCTCTCCTGTACCTTCTTTTCTTTTCTTTTCTTTTTTATTCACGAGGACTAATTGAACCCAACACTAAGCAATGCCCCAGCTCTGGATAGAAGAGGGAGGAAAGGGAATGAGAGAACTGTGTTGCTTTTTATTATGTAACTACCGGACCCACCCTCCCCCCCAATAAGTGGACCTCTGTTTTTGGGAGTTGAGGTCTGTGGACTCACACAAGATAATGTAGAAATCTAGAGGCTCTAAATCATATCTAAGCTAAGCCCTCGTTTACATGTGCACATAAAATTTTCTAAATATCTTCTGTCCTTCAATGAGAGTTACCAGAGTTTTTCCTTGCCAAGTTAGAAAATTAGAATCAGAAAGACAGACCCTTCTGACATGTGAGAATGCCTTTAACCTATTAATCTAAATATTTTATCACAGTGGTTGAAGAACCATTGGAACACTTACAGTAGAGATAAAGCCTTAGAGTCATGTTTCAGCATAGATTATTATCTTAGCAGTTCCATTCTTGTTGCTTTGCAAATCACATGATCGCATTACACAGCCCAGTTTTTGTTCAAAATTAATTTGAAATGAAATAGGCCAAAAACATTTGAAATCATGCTTATACTTACATACATCTGTACTATTTTCATGTTGAAAAATATATATATCTGTACTATAACATATATCTGTACTATTTTCATGTTGAAAAATATTTTAAATACAATGGTATCATTTTGTTTACTCAACAAATCTAGCTATATAGTAGTATAGATGTTAAGAATTACCTGCATATTTTATCTATACTTTTGACTTTTGCTGATTTGGGTTAAATAGTTTCCTCCGTCTGCTTCCCTAGCCCAGGTATTTTCATTTATCTCTTAATGAGAAAATAGAGGAAAAACCATAATCATGGCTAGTAAAGCAGTTCATGGGAATGAATCACTTACATTCTCAAGTCTATTTTTATCTGAGTTAGCCTTTTTCATTACTGTGTTGGAGAGTCTGAAAACTATGAATAGTAACTGGCCCATTCAAAACATATGTATAGATACATAAGTGTACAATTACTTCACAAGCCTGAACTTTTAAACTTGAACATAAGCAGAATTGTGTAACTGAGACAGCCTTAGTTTACTCACTGAAAAAATCCAACTTGAGTCACCATGGGGATACCCATGATTGATGTGCCTGTTTGGCTGCATTTCACTGTCACACATTTTGATAGGATGAAAACACTATATTTCCTAAACCGAATTTTAAAAAAGCACTAAGGTTGACTGGGCAAAGCATTCTGTTTTCAGTAGTAATGGGCTCAGATACCAGTATGTGAAGTGCAATTTATGTCTGCAATTTTGGGGAACTAAGAACCATATGGTATCTTGGTTTTATATTTCCTGAATCAGCTTAATTGCATCTGCATACCAATTAGACTTGAATAAATATGTTTGAGTACTTTTTAGTTGTTGATATTTAGTTATAAAGCTTTTACTCCAGTTTCACCAAAAGCATTTCTAACTGTACTTGGGGTATATATTGCTTATCATTTTATATTAATGTATATCATCATACTCCATATTATTTCTTTTTATGCTCAATAAGAGCACTGTTTTGTGTGTCTGTTTTTCTTAGTGGTT
Source organism: Tursiops truncatus (assembly GCF_011762595.2). Taxonomy (NCBI): domain Eukaryota; kingdom Metazoa; phylum Chordata; class Mammalia; order Artiodactyla; family Delphinidae; genus Tursiops; species Tursiops truncatus. Next base: position 128,344,916 of record NC_047038.1, on the reverse strand, counting down.
ATTAATGTAAAAATAGTATACAAAATAGCCAGTCATTCTGTGAACTAGGTTAAATTATATATAAATACATGTATACATATGTTGTATATGTATTTTTATTGTTGCTAATAGTTCATTTCTATAATGCAACCTAGAAAATTAATGGCTTTTAACTTGTCATTAGTGTTTTTAAGGCATTTTGAATGTTAAGTAAATATAAGTACAGATACAGAACTGAAACTTGAGATTTATACTCATTGAAATAACTGACGTTTCAGATGCTCATCTCAGTTTACTCAAATTACCATATCAGCAGGGCTCTGTTACAAATTCCTAAATATTATTGTTCAATAAACCTATATACCCTGTTCTCATTATGTTACTGTGGAGGCTGTGCTCTTTATACTTCTTGGAGGTAACTATTTAAAGGAGTTGTGTAATTCATGGAGGAGACCTTAGGGGTCACTGTATTTCACAAGGGTCAGATTAAGGCCCATTACTCCATTCAATTCACTCTTAGATCCTACTGACGCTGATAAAGAGTTTTCTATCTAGAAAAAAAGGGGTAGGAGTGCTGAGTGATCAGAGTTATCAAAGCCTTTGGCATAAGGTAGTAAAATGATTGTCATACAGCATTCTATAGGGTTGCTTTCTCCAGCTTTGAAAATAAATGTCTTTGCTGTATCTGGGTATTTATTTCCCATATACTTCTTCCCTGCAGTCTACTGTATGTAACAGTTATCTAGTGATAACATGGTATTCTACTGACGTTATCATTCAAGTGAACTTCTTAGTGAATCATCTTTCTCATAGAAATCCTAATACTTCATGGAATTTTGTGATTTAAAAGTATCACACCATTGGTGTGACTTTAAAGTCAGATTCCATAGCAGTGTTTTGAGAGATTATGTTGCTTATGTACTACTAAGTATCTCTGTTAAATGGAATTTGTAATATTCGGTTTAAATCCATTTTATTTTTGATTTATTCTTTCTTATATTTTGCAATTTCATTGTTTATAATAGGAAATGAAGCAGGCTTTATGATTTCAGTTAAATTGATAAATAAATTTCAATACAGCCGAGGAATGATTACTTTGGGTCATTAAAATAATTTATAGAATTCTTACAAATTCCTTGATAAATGCTTTCTTTATAAGCATTTTTCCCGTGATAACAGTTAACATAAAGAGAGGTAGTTAGCTTCTAATTAAAAAGCGTGTTGTTTCTCAGGTAGAGTGAAATTTTGAAGCTTTATTTAATTTAAATTCAGTGAGCATTTATTGTAAATATATTCCTTCTGTCTTAGGGCTGTGTTGCCTCAGAGAAAAACTCATATTCATAACATTCAAAGATACCTGCACTCTAGTCCCAAACTTTATCTCATTCTGAACTCACCACTTTGCACCTTATATTTAGTCATTAAACTAGTACAGTACACAATACCCAAATCCTATATGGACATAAAGAGTGTTTTGTTTGTTGATCAGTTTCTTTTTCCAGTGTCTGTCAAAGTGTGGTCTAGGGGGCTTCCCTGGTGGCGCAGTGGTTGGGAGTCCGCCTGCCGATGCAGGGGACACGGGTTCGTGCCCCGGTCCGGGAGGATCCCACATGCCGCGGAGCGGCTGGGCCCATGAGCCATGGCCGCTGAGCCTGCGCGTCCGGAGCCTGTGCTCCGCAACGGGAGAGGCCACAACAGTGAGAGGCCTGCGTACCGCAAAAAAAAAAAACTGTGGTCTAGGATCAGCAGCATCAGCAACATCTGGGAACTTACTAAAAGTGCAAACACTACTGTATCAGATCTACTATTTCTGAAACCATGGGGTTGAGACCCAATAATATCTGTGTTTAAAAGCCTTCCAGGTGATTCTCATGAATACTACAATTTAAGACTAACATTTAAAAATACAGATGAATTAGAGTTAAATGCAAAAATGAACTCATAAACATTTGAAGAAATAATAGGCAAACTTTCACCTTCTACTAGAAAAGAGAAAACGTTTCAAAGTGTAGAACACTGAAAAATAATGAAAGATGTGAATGTTTCAGATTGTGTAAAAACAAAGCATTCAAAATGTTAAAATATCAAAAATGAAATAGGAAACTATTTAAATATGTTAAAGAGCTATATTCTTAATATATAAAGAGAGTTAACAAATCAATAAGGAATAAGAGAAAACTCCTAAAGAAAAAGAATAAAGACAGTTTCTGGGACTTCCCTGGTGGCACAGTGGTTAAGAATCCACCTGCCAATGCAGGGGACGTGGGTTCAAGCCCTGGTCTGGGAAGATCCCACATGCCACAGAGCAACTAAGCTCATGTGTCACAACTACTGAGCCTGCGCGCTAGAGCCCGCGAGCCACAACTACTGAAGCTTGCGTGCCTAGAACCCATGCTCTGCAACAAGAGAAGCCACCGCAATGAGAAGCCCGCGCACAGCAATGAAGAGTAGCCCCCGCTCGCCGCAACTAGGGAAAGCCTGCGCGCAGCAACGAAGACCCAATGCAGCCAAAAATAAATTAAAAAAAAAAGTTTCCTTCTTTGTATAACTCTATACTGTGCTTTAAAAAATAACTCTATTTTAATTAATAAAAAATATGAGATTTTACATCTATATTCTTAGTGTGCTTTAGTTCATCACCATGTGAAAAGGTAATACAATTTTAATAATGTGCACACTATGATAAAAAGCATCTAAATTTTCCAGGGATCATGTTTGAAAAGGGGGAGTTGGTACCTCTTACTCCTCTGCCCTTATGTTGCCCCTCCCCACTTCCATCTCCCCACTGGTAGCCACTGCTTTGTTCTCCATATCTGTGAGTCTGCTTTTTTTTTTGTTATATTCACTAGTGTGTTGTATTTTTTAGATTCAACATATACGTGACATCATACAGTATTTGTCTTTCTCTGTCTAATTTATTTCACTTAGCATAATGCCCTCCAAGTCCATCCACGTTTCTGCAAATGGCAAAATTTCATTCTCTTTTATGGTCAGTAGTATTCTATTGTATGTATATACCACATCTTCTTTATCCATTCATCTATTGATGGACACTTAGGTTGCTTCCATATCTTGGCGATTGTAAATAATGCTGTTATGAACATTGGGGTACATGTATTGTTTTGAATTAGTGTTTTTGTTTATTATAAAGTCATGTGGTAGTTTTAATTTTTTGGGAAACTGGTTTCCACAGTGGCTGCACCAATTTACATTCCTACTGACAGTGTACGAGGGTTCCCTTTTCTACACATCCTCGCCAACATTTGTTATTTGTGTTCATTTTGATGATAGCTGTTCTGACAGGTGTGAGGTGATAGCTCATTGTGGTTTTGATTTGCATTTGCCTGATGATTAGTGATGTTGAACATCCCTTCAATGAATGTTTGTTGGATAAATGAACTCCTCAGGTGCTTCCCTGGTGGCGCAGTGGTTGAGAGTCCGCCTGCCAATGCAGGGGGCCCTGGTCCGAGAAGATCCCACATGCCGCGGAGAGGCAGGGCCCGTGAGCCATGACCACTGAGCCTGCGCGTCTGGAGCCTGTGCTCCGCAATGGTCGAGAGGCCACAGCAGTGAGAGGCCTGCGTAATGCAAAAAAAAAAAAAAAATGAACTCCTCAATCCCTGAAATTTCAAAAACATTATGAAGACTGTTTGGTCTCAAATATTCATGCCTTTGTTTGCTTCTTTATTAATAGTCTGCTTCTCCAGTGTATCATTTTCTTTTCTTCTCAGAACTGTAATTTTATTTACAGTCAGTGCCACAGTATCATTAACATTTGGCCTCTCTTTCTTTTTATATAAGTTTAATTAATTATATTATAAACATCTTAAGGGCAGGAGTAAGCAAGTTTACATGTATTTTGCATTCTCCTTTATGCCTAGTACCTATCCCCCACTTTGTAGGAGATTTTAATATAAAGTATGCTGAATCATTTACTTGTAAACAGATTTATATTCTTTGGAAATGTCCTGTCTCTGTGTCAGTACTCTTCACCAAGTTGCCTGCTTTCTTTGCTTGATATTTAAAACTGCTACTGCTCTTACTTTATGTGGCCTCAAGTGAATTAATCATTGCAGAGTGGGAGAGAGACATCTTGAGGACAAATGAACGTAGTGCGATTAGACACTTGTGCCTCTGGTGGCTTCAGCCATAGTGTGTCGCTATGGTTATTTACTAAATGATACTCTAATAGCCTGAAAGAGTTTCTAGGCTTCAGAACAGCTTCATTTCTTACCAAGAAGAGATTTACATGTAGGACTTTGGTCCAGGTGCACTGATAATAGAAGCTGTACAGCCTTCGGACTGAAATCCAGTACATCACATGGGGTTCTTCCATTAATAAAAATTCCAAAAACTGGCAAGCCCATAACAGGGGTATTGAATGCGATCAAATTATTATTTAGGAATAAAATGGATTAGTTACCTTTATAATAGTTTAATATAAAATTGCTTTTTTAAACAGAAATGATTAAAACTACCTAAATGTTTACCCTTAAGTAATTTATGGTAACTCCCCTTAAGAAATACCCACCATCTAAACATTTATGAAGAGTTGATAATATGTGAGAAATTGCTTAGAAAATATAGCATTATATATACACTTTATCTCAATGATGTAAAAATTACCAAAGAAAGTAGATCTTCCTCAAGGCTTTGTATTACTTACTGTGTTAACTGAGACTCTTGAGAGTTAAGTAAGACAGAATTGTATAGAGTGAGAATGCAGTTCCCATATGTATATGTTTCAGTTAACATAGTGCCATGTGAAGTGAAGATTCCCTGCATTTAAAAGTATACTAGAGGCTTCCCTGGTGGTGCAGTGGTTGAGAGTCTGCCTGCCAATGCAGGGGACGCGGGTTCGTGCCCCAGTCCAGGAGGATCCCACGTGCCATGGAGCGGCTGGGCCCATGAGCCATGGCCAGTGAGCCTGTGCATCTGGAGCCTGTGCTCTGCAATGGGAGAGGCCACAACAGTGAGAGTCCCGCATACCGCAAAAAAAAAAAAAAAAAAAATACTAACAGGATAGCCTCATCCAACAGAGGACAGACAGCAGAAGCAAGAAGCAACAGAGGGCAGACTGCAGCCTGTGGAAAGAAAGCCACATTCACAGAAAGATAGACAAAATGAAAAGTCAGAGGACCATGCACCAGATGAAGGAACAAGATAAAACCCCAGAAAAACAACTAAATGAAGTGGAGATGGGAAACCTACCAGAAACAGAATTCAGAATAATGATAGAGAGGGTGATCCAGGATCCCTGAAAAAGAATGGAGGCAAAGATCGAGAAGATGCAAGAAATGTTTAAGAAAGACCGAGAAGAATGAAAGAACAAACACATAGAAGAATTAAAAAACAAACAGAGATGAACAATACAATAACTGAAATGAAAAATACACTAGAAAGAATCATTAGCAGAATAACTGAGGCAGAAGAACGGATAAGTGACTTGGAAGATAAAATAGTGGAAATAACTACCGCAGAACAGAATAAAGAAAAAAGAATGAAAAGAATTGAGGACAGTCTCAGAGACCTCTGGGACAACATTAAATGCACCAACATTCGAACTATAGGGGTCCCAGAAGAAGAAGAGAATAAAAAGGGACTGAGAAAATATTTGAAGAGATTATAGTCAAAAAATTCCCTAACATGGGAAAGGAAGTAGCCACCCAAGTCCAGAGAGCACAGAGAGTCCGAGGCAGGATAAACCCAAGGAGAAACATGCCAAGACACATAGTAATCAAATTGACAAAAATTAAAGACAAAAATTATTGAAAGCAACAAGGGAGAAATGACAAATAATATACATGGGAACTCCCATAAGGTTCAAATAATATACATGGGAACTCCCATAAGGTTAACAGCTGATTTCTCAGCAGAAACTCTACAAGCCAGAAGGGCATGGCACGATATATTTAAAGTGACGAAAGGGAAGAACCTACAACCAAGATTACTGTACCTGGCAAGGATCTCATTCTGATTTGACAGATAAATCAAAAGCTTTACAGACAAGCAAAAGCTAAGAGAATTCAGCACCACCAAACCAGCTCTACAACAAATGCTAAAGGAACTTCTCTAAGTGGAAAACACAAGAGAAGAAAAGGACCTACAAAAACAAACACAAAACAATTAAGAAAATAGTAGTAGGAACATACATATTGATAATTACCTTAAACATGAATGGATTAAATGCTCCAGCCAAAAGACACAGGCTTGCTGAATGGATACAAAAACAAGACCCATATATGTGCTGTCTACAAGAAACCCACTTCAGACCTAGGGACACATACAAACTGAAAGTGAGGGGATGGAAAAAGATATTCCATGCAAATGGAAATCAAAAGAAAGCTGAAGTAGCAATTCTCATATCAGACAAATTAGACTTTAAAGTAAAGAGTATTACAAGAGACAAAGAAGGGCACTACATAATGCTCAAGGGGTCAATCCAAGAAGAAGATATAACAATTATAAATATATATGTACCCAAAATATAGGAGCACCATAGGAGCACCTCAATACATATGACAGCTGCTAACAGCTATAAAAGAGGAAATTGACAGTTACACAATAATACTGGGGGACTTTAACACCTCACTTACACCAATGGACAGATCATCCAGACAGAAAATTAATAAGGAAACACGAGCTTTAAATGACACAATAGACCAGATAGATTTAATTGATATTTATAGGACATTCCATCCAAAAACAGCAGATTACACTTTCTTAAGTGCACTCGGAACATTCTCCAGGATAGATCACATATTGGGTCACAAATCAAGCCTTGGTAAATTTAAGAAAATTGAAATCATATCAATCATCTTATCTGACCACAATGCTGTGAGATTAGAAATCAGTTACAGGGGAAAAAATGTAAAACAAACACACGGAGGCTAAACAATATGTTACTAAATAACCAAGAGATCACTGAAGAAATCAAAGAGGAAATCAAAGATCACCTAGAGACAAATGACAATGAAAACACGATGATCAAAAACCTATGGGATGCAGTAAACACAGTTCTAAGAGGGAAGTTTATAGCAATACAATCCTACCTCAAGAAACAAAAAAATCTTAAACAATCTAACCTTACACCTAAAGCAACTAGAGAAAGAAGAACAAACAAAACACACAGTTAGTAGAGGGAAAGAAATTGTAAAGATCAGAGCAGAAATAAATGAAATAGAAACAAAAAAACTATAACAAAGATCAATAAAGCTAAAAGCTGGTTCTTTGAGAAGATAAACAAAATTGATAAACCTTTAGCCAGAATCATCAAGAAAAAGAGGGAGAGGACTCAAATCAATAAAATTAGAAATGAAAACGGAAAAGTTACAGCGGACACTGCAGAAATACAAAGCCTCCTAACAGACTACTACAAGCAACTCTATGCCAATAAAATGGACAACCTAGAAGTTATGGACAGATTCGTAGAAAGGTATAACCTTGCAAGACTGAACCAGGAAGAAACACAAAATATGAAGCGATCAATCACAAAAAATGAAATTGAAACTGTGATTTAAAATTTTCCAACAAAGTCCAGGACCAGATGGCTTCACACGTGAATTCTATCAAACATTTAGAGAAGAGCTACCACCCATCTTTCTCAAACTCTTCCAAAAAATTGCATGGGAAGGAACACTCCCAAACTCATTCCACGAGGCCACCATCACCCTGACACCAAAACCAGACAGAGATACTATAAAAAAAGAAAGTTATAGACCAATATCACTGATGAATATAGATGCAAAAATCCTCAACTAAATACTAGCAAACAGAATCCAACAACACATTAAAAGGATCATACACCATGATCAAGTGGGATTTATCCCAGGGATGCAAGGATTCTTCAGTATACACAAATCAATCAATGTGATACACCATCATAACAAATTGACGAATACAAACCATATGATCATCTCAATAGATGCAGGAAAAGCTTTTGACAAAATTCAACACCCATTATGATGAAAACTCTCCAGAAAGTGGGCATAGAGGGAACCTACCACAACATAATAATGGTCAGGCCATATATGATAAACCTCAGCAAACATCATTCTCAATGGTGAAACACTGAAAGCATTTCCTCTAAGACCAGGAACAAGACATGGATGTCTACTCTCACCACTCTTACTCAACATATTTTTGGAAGTACTAGGCATGGCAGTCAGCAAAGAAAAAGAAATAAAAGGAATCCCAGTTGGAAAAGAAGAAGTAAAACTGTCACTGTTTGCAGATGACATGATGATATACATAGAAAATCCTAAAGATGCCACTAGAAAACTACTAGAGCTAATCAATGAATTTGGTAAAGTTGCAGGATACAAAATTAATGCACTGAAATCTCTTGCATTCCAATACACTAACAACAAAAGATCAGAAAGAGAAATTAAGGAAACAATCCCATTCACCATTGCAAGAAAAGAATAAAATACCTAGGAATAAACCTACCTGAGGAGGTTAAGACCTGTACTCAGAAAACTAGAAGACACTGATGAAAGAAATCAAAGATGACACAAACAGGTGGAGAGATATACAAAGTTCTTGGATTGGAAGAATCAATATTGTGAAAATGACTGTAGTACCCAAAGCAATCTACAGATTCAGTGCAATCCCTATCAAATTACCACTGGCATTTTTCACAGAACTAGAACAAAATATTTTACAATTTGTATGGAAACACAAAAGACCCTGAATAGCCTAAGCAATCTTGAGAAAGAAAAACGGAGCTGGAGGAATCAGGCTCCCTGACTTCAGACTATACTACAAAGCTACAGTAATCAAGACAGTATGGTACTGGCACAAAAACAGAAATATAGATCAATGGAACAGGATAGAAAGCCCAGAGATAAAACCACGCACATATGGTTACCTTATTTTTGAGAAAGGAGGCAAGAACATACAATGGAGAAAAGACAGCCTCTTCAATAAGTGGTGCTGAGAAAACTGGACAGCCACATGTAAAAGAATGAAATTAGAACACTCCCTAACTCCATACACAAAAATAAACTCAAAGTGGATTAGAGGCCTAAATGTAAGACTGGACACTATAAAATTCTTAGAGGAAAACATAGGAAGAACACTCTTTGACGTAAATCACAGCAAGATCCTTTTTGGCCCACCTCCTAGAATAATGGAAATAAAAACAAAAATAAACAAATGACACCTAATGAAACTTCAAAGCTTTTGCACAGAAATGTAAACCATAAACAAGAGGAAAAGACAACCCTCAGAATGGAAGAAAATATTGCAAACGAATCACCAGACAAAACATTAATCTCCAAAATATATCAACAGCTCATGCAGCTCAATATTAAAAAAAAAAACTGAATCAAAAAATGGGCAGAGGACCTAAATAGACATTTCTCCAAAGAAGACATACAGATGGCCAAGAGGCAAATGAAAAGCTGCTCAGCATCACTAATTATTAGATAAATGCAAATCAAAACTACAGTGAGGTATCAACTCACCAGTTAGAATGGGCATCATCAGAAAATACAAACAAGAAATGCTGGAGAGGGTGTGGAGAAAAGGGAACCCTCCTGTACTGTTGGTGGGAATGTAAATTGATACAGCCACTATGGAGAACTGTTTGGAAGTTCCTTAAAAAACTAAAAATAGAATTACCACATGACCCAACAATCCCACTACTGGGCATATACCCCGAGAAAACCTTAATTCAAAAAGACACATGCACCCCAATGCTCATTGCAGCACTATTTACAATAGCCAGGTCATGGAAACAGCCTAAATGTCCATTGACAGATGAATGGATAAAGAAGATGTGGTACGTATATACAATGGAATATTACTCAGCCATAAAAGGAACGAAATTGAGTCATTTGTAGAGACGTGGATGGACCTAGGGACTGTCATACAGAGTGAAGTAAGTCAGAAAGAGAAAAACATATAAATGCATATGTGTGGAATCTAGAAAAATGGTGCAGATGAACCGGTTTTGCAAGGCAGCAATAGAGATATAGATGTAGAGAACAAATGTAACTTTTCCCCAAGGGGGGAGAGTGGTGGGGGGGCATGGTGGTGATGGGATGAATTGGGAGATTGGGATTGACATACATACACTAATATGTATAAAATAGATAACTAATAAGAAGCTGCTGTATAAAAAATTTTAAAAACTTAAAAGAAGAAAAAAATATTCTGAGCACCATGGATAGGTTTGGATGCTTTTCAGTTTTTATATTTTCCTGTATTCTCCATATTTCCCAATTTTCTAACGTTGTGATCAGAAATGAATTTATATTTAAAGGCTATATTGTTGGAACACTTTATTTTCAATTTGAAAAAGACATATTACTTATGAGACAACATTTCATCATAATTTAAGACTTTGGGTATCTGTTTTCCATTTATCTATTCCATATTGACTTTACTATCATGATGGTCATTTTGAGTAGCACTTCTTTCCCCAGTTAGAACAAACGACAAACAAATTAACAACAATATATTAAAAAAAAAGTAGAAGACAAAAACCCTAGGTATCTTCTTTGATTCCTCTCTTTCTCTCACCCCTCCCATCCCATCCATCAGCAGTTCTTGGTGCGCCCATCAAGATAACCAAGTCTGTTACCTTGTTTATTTGTACTATGACTATCCAAGCCAGGCCACCGTCACCTCTCCCTTGACTATTGCAGTAATTTTCTAACTGGCTGGCTACTCGTACAACCCACCCTCCACCAAGAGGGTATCTCTTTTAGCTCGCTGATGGGCTTGCCCTAGCAGTTGGAATCACATCCAAGCATATTACCATGGTCTGTGAGGCCTTATGGGATCTGGCACTCTACCTTCCTGACCTGCCTCATCTCATACTCTCATTCCTTTGCAAACTCAGGCTTGCCCTGGGGAGTTTGTCCTTGATGGTGCCTCTGCTGGAAATGCTCTCTCACTGATCTTCATTCATCTCAAATATCTTCACCTCCACACTTTCCCCTTCAGTTTTTATCACTTTACTGTGATCCCACAATTATTTTTTATGTAATATATATGACTATCCAAGATCTATCTTGTTCATTTGATTTCTTGCTTATATTCTGTCTACCTCAGCGCAATAGTTGCTCCATCAAAAAAAAGACCTATTGTCCCTTATTCTCTTTTGCATCCTCTATACCTAGAAGACAGTGTGGCTCCCATTTTTGAATTATTTGCATAGAAGAATCCACTGAGCACTTTGTGTATGCTAGAGCAGTGGTATGCAGACTGTAGTATAATAACCCAGGGTCTCACAATCTTCTCCTGGCCTCCATGTACACGCATATATTTAAGAGAATTAATTTCTCGACCCTCAATTTCCAGTTGTGATTTTCCATATAATTTCCGTGCTTGAGAAGCTTCTGATGTTTGCCAGTTCATCTTCCTTACTTTGCCTTTCACAGTCTCCCAGTCTACAAAAAAGAATAAAAAGGCAAGCTTCTCATCTCTTCTGAATCTTTATAGGATGTATTGTCTAGTTTTGAAAAATCTCCGGGGTATCGGTCGAAGTTTTAATTCTTCAGGGAGTCCCGTGAGCACTTCCTACAGAAATGTTGCAGGGGACGACGTCTTATTTCACAGAAGAGGAGTATTCCAAGTCACCCTCCTCCTTCCTCCCTCCACCTGCCCTCCTCCTTTTTCTATTAGATTCCAGAAATGAGTAAGGGAGAATATTTACTTGGAGCGTTAACAGGTTTATTTGACGATTTAAACCTTTGCTTCTGAAGAAGAATCTTCATTGGCTGGTTGGTGTGACAATGAGGATTGCTTTTTCCAATTAGGTTATAGTGAAATAATACATTTACATCTCTTTTCCTTAAACCAAATGAGCTAAATATGCTGCTTGACAGTATTAATGAAAATATGTTTAAAGAACATACACCATATAGAGCTTGCCAGAAAAATACGTCCTTTGCCATATTTAAACTAATGGGAAAATTGTTGGTGTTTAAAGTGTGCTAAGGATTATATAGATTTTCAATTTAATAGAACAAGTTTGAAATTATCGTGTGAAATAATGTGATCAACATAAAATTATTCAAGATAATCTCAGCATAAAATGCACTTGAATAGAAGAAAAACAAAAAGAGAGTTTGTCTTTCACATAGAATGTTCAGATTTATTGTCTCTATCTTTCCTCAGTTTCAGGCTAGCAGTACAGTTCTTTTTCCTAAGGGTTGGTGGAGGGTTATGATCCTATTCTACTTAGATATACACTCATCCACATACACGCTATCTTTTTTTAATTAAAATTTCTTTCTCCTTCCTTCCTTCCTTCCTTCCTTCCTTCCTTCCTTCCTTCCTTCCTTCCTTCCTTCCTTCTTCCTGTGTTGGGTCTTCGTTGCTGTGTGCGAGCTTTCTCTAGTTGCGGCGAGCAGGGGCTACTCTTCATTGTGGTGCGTGGGCTTCTCATTGTGGTGGCTTCTTTTGTTGCTGAGCACGGGCTCTAGGGTGCATGGGCTTCAGTAGTTGTGGCACGCGGGCTCAGCAGTTGTGGCACATGGGCTTAGTTGCTCCGTGGCATGTGGAATCTTCCTGGACCAGGGATCGAACCTGTGTCCTCTGCATTGGCAGGTGGATTCTTAACCACTGCACCACCAGGGAAGTCCTGATACATGCTGTCTTAACTTGTAGCTCACGTAGAAGCAAAGAAGCCTTATTAAGAGAAAATTCTAGAAAGAGTATTGCTTCAATAGATTTCCCATTCAAGGCATCACATTCTTGAGATGGATAGGTTTCTATTTCAAATTCTTGAAATAGAAAAGTTGGATTCACTTTATATAATTTTGTAGTAATACAAATCGCTAACATTTTTTGTGTGCTTCCTCTCTGTTGGACACAGGTCTACGCACTTAACGCACATTAGCTCTTTTAACCCTCATAATAGTTAATTCTGTTATGGCAGGTGCTATTTATTTCATCATTTCACATATAGTGACACTGAGGCTAAGAGGGAGATTAAGTAGTTTTTTCAAAATTAATGAGTGTAAAACGAAATTGAGTTATTTGTAGTGAGGTGGATGGACCTAGGGACTGTCATACAGAGTGAGTGAAGTAAGTCAGAAAGAGAAAAGCAAATACCATGTGCTAACACATATATATGGAATCTAAAAAAAAAAAACGATGGTTCTGAAGAACATAGGGACAGGACAGGAATAAAGATGCAGACGTAGAGAATGGACTTGAGGACACGGGGAGGGGGAAGGGTAAACTGGGATGAAGTGAGAGAGTGGCATGGACGTATACACACTACCAAATGTAAAATAGATAGCTAGTGGGAAGCAGCCGCATAGCACAGGGAGATCAGCTCAGTGCTTTGTGACCACTTAGAGGCGTGGGATAGGGAGGGTGGGAGGGAGATGCAAGAGGGAGGAGATATGGGGATATATGTATATGTATAGCTGATTCACTTTGTTATACAGCAGAAACTAACACACCATTGTAAAGCAATTATACTCCAATAAAGATGCTAAAACCAAGCAAACATAAAAACAAAATTAGTGAGTGTAGAAACCAGAATCCAAACCAGAAATGTGGATTCTGAAATTTAACCTATATATTTTACAGGACAAAACCAGAACGAGATTTTAAGATGTTGAGAAGGAAGCCAAAAAAAATATTTTGAGACAGCTCTGACCCTCATTCTGTAATCCATTATATTATTATTTATTTATACTGTATACTCTATGCTATATACATGACATGGTATCCAAATACTGTTATGTGGTTTCTCCATAAGCAAAGCAAGCAGGGGCCCCTATAGGTTCTTATTTCAGTTTCTGGGGAACCTTCTGCTTGTTGTATGACATTCTTTCTTTATTCTTTTTAATCTTGGATGGCTGCTCCTTTCTTGGAATATTTTATTATGAATCACAAAATGTTCTCAGATCCTACTTACGCCCTTGTTTAATATTCAGTCTTGGACATGGAACTGTTGGCCTAGGAGAGTCTGTAGGATGACACAACCATTTCTTTCTCTCCTGCCTCCCTCCCCGCCCCCATCTCTCTTTTGCTTGTGAACTCAACACTTTGTACGTTCTTTGCTAATGGATGCATTCTTTCTGCAGAATTAATATTCCTGTGACCAGTTGTTTAACTTAAGAGTCATTTAAAACTCCTCTTGATACCTGGCAGTGGCTCTGTCATTGGAATACTGATTTGGAATACTAAGCCTCTCCCAATTACACAGTTAGTGCAGCAATAGCATTAAGAATAGTGTCATTTAATATCTTGTAATACGAGGCAGAAAGATATGAATTCACAATTTGTCTTCAGCATCATAAATACATGATTCAAATCTCAGCTTTACCTCTCAGACCCCACATTTGTTTATCTGATAAGAATAATTATAGTTACCTAACAAAGTTGTTAGGATTAAAATGAAATAACATATGCACTCACTAAATGTGAGGTCACCTCTTCCAGTGATATGTGACTAAATTTTTTAAAAAACCACATAAGGGAAACAAAAAATCTTTTATGTTAATGTAGCTTCTTGAAAAGAAAACTTATTTTAAAGTTATACAAAAATGGTAACAATATTATATAGATGTATCAGATGCTTATAGAGCCAGAACCTTTTTGTTTGTTTTAAATAAGGACATGTCTCTGGCAATGACAGAGTCTGTACTTTTGTTTGGATTAGTTAATTCCATTATCAGGAACACTGAGCTCTATAAATGTTAGTGCAGCTATTTGTCTTTGAATGAGGTACTTAACCAATCTGGATTTCAGTTTCTTCATCCTCAAAGAGAAGTACGTCTTCCAAATGTCTAATTCTATTCAGTAGTTATTCACCAAAGCAGAACTCACAATTTCCAAGATGCAAAATCTCCATGTAGCGGCAACTCAAGTCAGGGACATCGCCTTTGCTACCAGCTACTACAGCTAGAACCCTTTTGGCATAAGCATAGGTCCTTCTCTCCTGGGTTCTTTTTTACTAATTGTTCTATCAAATTTAACAGTATAACTCAGTATACATTCAGTATCAGTTAGTCATTCCTTATGGCGGTCTTTGATGTGGGACCATAGTCTCACAAGACAACTTAGTAAATTTATTAACAAAGTTTAAGTTTTTTTTTTTTTAAGAAAGAAACGGGCTTAATTTATTATGTCCCTTTTGTTGTAATATATGTTATATAATTCCTCCTAAAATAAATAAAATTTTAAGTTAACAACTTAGGGAATAAAACATGCTTTAATACATTTAATAAAATCTTTTAATTATATTTTACGGATCTAGAGTAAATCTATTAATTGTTTTAATATTAGGGTTTTCTACCAATTTAAAATTTATCTCAACATAATCTGAAATAATTTCAATCTGATACTATATTATATCTGAAGATTTTATTACTAAAATATCATATGAAATAAAAGCCATGCCTCTTTTTCCCCTAGATTCTAAAATCTATGCCCCTGTTCTAATTCATGAATTACAAAAACCAGAATTTTAAATAATGAAAGTTTGAAAATTTGTATATAATTTAGTCAAGTTCAGTAATTACATAGGCAAATACAAGGTAAGTGGAAGAAACTTACTATCATATTTCTAATTTTATCATGTAACAAACAGACTGCATTCCCAGATGTACTTTTGCTCTCTTTTTTATAAAATACACTATATCTGTTTGTTTATAATGGGACATTATTTTTATCTTCCTATTTATGGGACAGTACTGAATCTAGTTTGTTATTAACTTTGAACTAGAAAAAATGATATTCAGATTGACATTTTATTGTCAGGTGTGTGTATGTATCCTGCATTTCACAGATTTTGTGCATGTATTTTAATGAATTAGAGGGCCTCACAAAATTCATCTATTCAGTCCTCTAGTTTTATGAATGGGGAAGCAGTTCAAGAGAAATTAGATCCACAGATATATTGTGAAACAATGTCATTGCTGAATGTGACCATTATATGTTGAGTTCAGAAACAACACTTAAAAAAAGGACAAATCTAAGATTCTGTTTTAAAAATGATTCTGACAGAATTTGTACTTCAAGCCAACGTATAACTGAATGGAAATTGGTATATTCTTTAATACGCTACCATTTGTATCATAAAGAATACAACTACAACAGTATTTATAACAAAAGCAAGGCAGTGATGATTTGCAGATATACTCGTTTCTTTTTTTCCCCCTTACCAGACCAATACTGACTTTCAGTTTATTCATCTAATATTTATATTTGAACTGTTCAAATATACATTGAAATGTTCGATTCTGTATTACTCCATATGCTGATTTGTATTGTCAAGTGTCTGTATTACTGATATTTTGTACACAGACCCAGACATACACATATTTATGAATGTTGAGTGTATTAACTTTTAAATTTAATCTCCTAATATATATTCTAATTTGTATTTCAAAAATTCTTTTCCTCCAGTTTTTGTATTATCTTACATTGATACATAATTTTCCTTATTCATATTTGTGTCTGTGACCATGAGCTGCTCTGTGCAATATTGTAAGAAAAATTTTTAAAATTAAGTGATAGATATTTACAACATATAACAGGAACAAGATACGCTACCAGCTTCATACACCTTTTGCACTAATTTTTTCCCTACAAAGCAACATATGATCTACTGTTATTTCAAAAACAATGAAAAACTATTGGCAAATAAATAATAAATTTGAAGTGATATATATGAATGTGAATTTCCTTTAACAGATGCCTTATTAATGTAGTCTATGTAAAAGTTAAAAACTAAAAAACTCTTATTTTTGCTAGAAAAAAAGATTTAATTTGAAAGTGCATTTGGAGACTTTAAGACTTTAATTTTTCATTTACATAAAAGTCTTTCTGATATTTTTAATCAACTGCCCAATAAATCTTAAATTGGCTTTGAAAGTTACAAGAAAAAAAAATTGACTGTTGCTAAAAAGGAAGATCTTCTGCACCCTCTGCTGGTATGTTTGCACAACTACAGGTTATTTATTTTAAACTTGGTCGTTTTCTTTTTAGTAAAAAAATAAAATTTGAGGCAAATTCAGTGATTTTAGTATTTAGAAAACAAATAAACTGTTATAAATGAATCATTCCTTTGAACTAATAACCGACTTGTTTGGTTCGTTTACTAGCCTTTGAAAGAATTATATAATGGCATCAATTTATTGTTAATGAGTAAAAGTCATAATGTCACATGCTTCCAAATCATATAATTCTAGTTTATTAGCCAACTATATAATCTGTGGTGGTTTAATGTTTGTATTATGGAAATACTAAAACATTAAAAAGATTGTGAAAAGCCTAGAACAAATTATTTGTGTCTGAACTATCACTGACAACAGTTAGATGAATTATCATATGGTAAAGGAATAGTGAATTTTTTTTAAAGGATGGAAGTAGCTTTCAATAGTGAAATGAAATAGAATTTGAGTTTTTACAAAAGTAAGTTTCAATTTATAAACATACATTTTGGACTGATGGTCACATAAAACATGAATTTTAGTGTTAAGAATGTAGGTTCATGAAAAATACAAAGTCTTTATATTAATGTAAGGATTCTTGGCACTTCTGTAAGTCTTATTTATTTAAATACTTCGTGTTACAATTTAAAAGATTTGAAGAGTTTATTAAAACACTCAGAATTGATTTTTGTATTTTGTCATATTTGGTCAGATTATTTTTATAAAAATAATTTCCCACATTCTCATTCTCTTTCAGAGGCAGCTACTTTATTTTTGTATACCCTTCAAATTACTTTTAACACATTTACATGCCTATTATTATGTAATTTTGATAGGCCATATGTTTTTATACTATTTTAATTTGAATTTTGTAAGTTTTAATTATAAATGTAATTCATGAATTTATTTTCATTGTTGAAACTTCATATTATTTGTTACATTGGTGCCCCCATTGATGACAACCCCCAGTACAAAAGCCCTCTTCAAGGATAATTCCTGTTGACACTTTGAAGTACATCCTTCCAGATTTTTTCCTATGCATTTACACACATATGTATCTGTAGAATATTTATTATTTAAAAAGTTTCATAATACATTTGTAATTTACATAAATTATATATAACATATCAGTTAGGTACTTGATTTTATTAATTAAATGCCTTGGAAATTTTTTTGTCAGATATCTTTTACCCTATGTGTTTAGTTCTTGTCTGTTATGCTGTGGAATAGATAATACCATATTTTACTTTTTCAAGTCTCCTATTAATGGACATTTATATTATTTTTAATTTCAACTGTTATAAACCTGCCTTGAATGTCTCTATATATGTTTCTCATGTTTCTGTGTGCAGATATGTGAGTATTATTCTAAGGTAAATGCTGAGAAGTGAAATTACTTACTTTGATATTTTGATACATAATTTTCTACAATGATCTTAACAATTTGGACTCCTTCATAAGTGTCTATAGGTACTCCTTCATTCATTCAAACTTGATATTATTTAGTATTAAAATGTTATAGGTGAAAAATAGTATCTGTGGTTTTCTTGATTAATAATGGAGTTAAATATCTGTTCATATGTTGATTAGTGATTTGTGTTTCTTCCATGAAATTCTTGTCTATATTCTTTGTTACCTTTTTTCCTATGTGTTGTCTGTTTCTTACTGGCTTGTAGGAGCTCTTTCTATATTCTCTAATTACTAATGGGTTTTAATATGCTTTTATATATTCACTGGTAATTTGTATATCTTCTGGGATTTGCATGTTCATATTTTTTGCCCATTTATTTTTCTGTTTGAATTGTCTTATTCTTACTGATTTATAAGAATTCCTTGTATAGTCCAGATATCAATCCTTTGCCAGTTTTATATGTTTCAAATATTTTTCCCATTCCTTAGAGAAATCTACAAATAGTTGACTGGCATGGAATACAGAGGACCTGCCACTGTCTCGAGGTATCAATAAGTGTTCCAGATCCCATGGGATTCATCTGAAGCTAGATGTCATTTTCAGCCACATCCCTGATTAGCTTTACCCCTGTTCTATCATGCCTTCTTTCCTTACCTTCTCTTGAGAGTAATTCTCTAATAAATTGCTTGAATAAGGATTCCTTGCTAAAACATAAACAAGACAAAAAGACAACCCTCAGAATGGAAGAAAATATTTGCAAATGAAGCAACTGACAAAGGATTAATCTCCAAAATTTAGAAGCAGCTCATGCAGCGCAATATAAAAAAAACACACAACCCAGTCCAAAAATGGGCAGAAGACCTAAACAGACATTTCTCCAAAGAAGATATACAGATTGCCAACAAACACATGAGAGGATGCTCAACATCACTAATCATTAGAGAAATGCAAATCAAAACTACAATGAGGTATCACCTCACACCAGTCAGAATGACCATCATTAAAAAAAAATCTACAAATGATAAATGCTGGAGAGGGTGTAGAGAAAAGGGAACCCTCTTGTTGGTGGGAATGTAAATTGATACAGCCACTATGGAGAACAGTATGGAGGTTCCTTAAAAAACTAAAAATAGAACTACCATACAACCTAGCAATCCCACTACTGGCCATATACCCTGAGAAAACCATAATTCAAAAAGAGTCATGTATCACAATGTTCATTGCAGCTCTATTTACAATAGCCAGGACACGGAAGCAATCTAAGTGTCCATCGACAGATGAATGGGTAAAGAAGACATGCACATAATATACAATGGAATACTACTCAGCCATAAAACAAAACGAAATTGAGTTATTTGTAGTGAGGTGGATGGACCTAGAGTCTGTCATACAGAGTGAAGTAACTCAGAAAGAGAAAAACAAATACCATATGCTAACACATATATATGGAATCTAAAAGAAAAAAAAAAGTGGTTCTGAAGAACTTAGGGGCAGGACGGGAATAAAGGCGCAGATGTAGAGAATGGACTTGAGGACACGGGGAGGGTAAGGGTAAGCTGGGACAAAGTGAGAGTGGCATGGACATATATACACTACCAAATGTAAAATAGATAGCTAGTGGGAAGCAGCTACATAGCACAGGGAGATCAGCTCAGTGCTTTGTGACCACCTAGAGGGGTGGGATAGGGAGGGTGGGAGGGAGGGAGATGCAAGAGGGAAGAGATATGGGGATATATGTATATGTATAGCTGATTCACTTTGTTATAAAGCAGAAACTAACACACCACTGTAAAGCAATTATACTGCAATAAAGATGTTAAAAAAAAAAAAGAATTCCTTGCTTAGGCTCTGCTTCTAAGAAACCTAACCTACAACATTGCAAGGAATTTTTTTTCCAAAATAATATTTTAAGACCAAACCAAATTCTCCAATGTAAGAAGTAATAAAATTTTCTTTATTAACAAACATATATACTTTTGGATGTGTGCTATCCTCTCTAAAGTTGCATACTTGTTATGACATTTTCATTGTTCAACAAATTTATCAAATTCACTCTTTTGAGAATCATGTTCAGGGTCTGAGACAGTCTTTGCATATTCATAATATTTTAGTTATTTGCTTCTTTAAGTCTGGATTATTTTGTTGAAAGTAAAAAAAATAATACTGAATAAGTGAACTTAATATTTAATAAAAAATTGAAATGAATATATGTGTATTAATATATGTGTATTAATTAGGATATTAATTGCAAGCCCCAAGCCCATTGACATATGGGTACTCTGGCCTCTAACCTTCCTTTTTGTCCTATTCAAGATTGACTGGAAATGACAGTATTATTTGTCTACTAGTAGACAGAATTAGAACTTCAGCTGAGAGAAGTTGGGGGAGGTTACAAGCTAACTAAAGTGTACTTGGCTGTGAAATAGTACAAGTATGGTTAATTTTTCTTGATAATTTATAGTTATTAAACATTTGTTATGTGCTAGACCTTGTTCTAAGTGCTTTTTGGTTTTACTTATTAGATCATCACAAAATCTTTAAGGTAGTTGCAACTATTATCCTCATGAAGGCGCAGGGAGTTAAATAACTTTTTAAGCCACTCTAAAGTCACACAGCTCTTAGGTATAATGCTGAATTCAAATCGAGATATTTTTGCATGAGAGTCTTCTTTCTTAACGGTTATGCATTCATTGTGTATAAATGCCAGAAGATAAACTATAACGTTAATTATAAATGTAGTCTCATTATTTACTTAAGCCTGAGTCACATGTAGATATGACTTTTAGACTTTTTTCTTCTTTCACTACTAACTTCTGTCTAATTTCTGGTCAAAATCCATTCTTTCTCTCTATGTTTCTCTTCTCCCTCTGTTGTCTCTTCTGGTCAATGAAGAACTGAGATTATATCTGGCTGGGTTTCAAGATTACATGTCTTTCTAAATATGTATTATGGTCCCTGTCCTTCTATTAATTCAGACAAGGAATGCATCTTCTTCCCTAATTCCTGCTAGAATAATCTCTTTGAAATATATTCCCCTTCCCTATTGTAACTGTTCCCATTATCATGCAATTTAGCACCATGCACTCTCTTTCTCTTTTTACCTAGGAGATTGATTTATTGATTTACAGATCCAGTAAGGGACAATCTATCTCCGCTTACATGCAATTTTTAGGGTCAAATCATTTTGATATAAGCAAGCATTTCTGATATACGCAGTTATTTGTATTATTTTCTTCTTTATAGTTGGAAATAACTTACTGTACTCAGTGTGGCTAAATTATATGCAAATTTAATAAATTGTTAATTAAACATATCCAATCAATTATGTGATTTCTAACTCTTGCTATCTTTGGCTGACAGTCTCATTCTCTTCCCTGTGACCGATCAATAACCCACTTGGTCCTCATCAGTCATCCTTTTAATGTATCTCATATTGTCCTCACTAACCCTGCTGTTTGAAGTGGCCCTTGTCCATGTGTGTCAGTGATTTATCGTTAAAAATGCCTCTATTAGTTCCATATTTATTTAAATGAAAACAATAAAACATTTTAGAAATACATTTAAAGATAAATTACATCATAGTTAAAGTAAAATTAGGAGTATGGGATTAACAGATACACACTACTGTATATAAAATAGATAAGCAACAAGGATTTACTGTAAAACATGGGGAATGATATTCAATATCTTGTAATAGCCTATAATGGAAAACAATCTAAAAAAATATATAAATATAACTGAATTACTTTGTGGTACACCTGAAACTAACACAATATTGCAAATCAACTATACTTCAATTTTATAAAAAAGATTATTGAGATGTAAATTGCATGAACTTTGTAATAGAAAGAATCTGAGCTGGAGGGCTTTCCAGCTAAGCCATAACACCTATCAGGACTCATTTAAATCTTCATCAAAATGACATAATTAGATAAGATTGACTTGGAAGCTTATTCAAGCTATTATCTATTTAATTTTGGTGAAAATTCATCAGTGTCCTTTGATATGTTTTCATATGATTTGTTTTCTGCCATTGCTTTCTTAATGTTGAAAGTTGTTACCTAGAGAGTATTTGGTTTCTGTGAATTTTTTTTTTCCATTTTCACAATGTATCATTGATTTTCTTTTAAGTGTGGTCATTTAGGCTCTACCTGGTTATTTTCTGATATCTTTTCTCAGAGAGAATAGAACAGACTGTATTTAACTTATGCAACATTCCCCACAAACACTTCAAATATTGGTCATTGTTTTTAAATTCCAATAAAAATGTATACTTTAGGGATGTTTATCATAAGGGGTTAGAACACTGACCCCAATTTATACACCTCCACCTCCCCTCAAAATTTTTGATGATTTTTTAAACAGTGATTGGGGCAGATTTTGAAAAGTAGCTCATTTTCATAATCACTCTATGTGCTGTTACATCATGCACCACTTGCTTGAATGCATTTCATTAAAAAAGGAAGAAAGTGCAAATTTACTCTATACCAAGCAGAGTGTTAAGTTTCTTTGTGATGTTGTACCTTCCATCCTTAAAGAAAAATCACTATAAAATAATTATCTGTGTTCTCATTCATGCTACTGGTAAGTGGCAGAGCTTGGATTTGAAACCAAAATTTTTTTTATGCTGATTGCATGTCTGTGTAAAGGGTACTTTGTGTAGGCTTGTTTTTGGAATAATATACCACTAATTTTGGGAGAGAGACAAAGGATACTCACTACTATCTCAGATATGGGACATCAGGTCCCTCCATCATGTTTGGCTCATAGTGAAAAAATATGAGGGCTGTCCAAATTCTAGGATAACAGAAAAATGACAGGAAAGAAAAAGATTAAGGGGGTTTTGTTTTGTTTCTCTTACCTGCACAGATAGACATACCTGTTTTTGCATATGGTAATCAGTTTCCAAGATAATAGCTGTGAAATCCTTCAAGGTTATTTTATGTCTTGGTTAATGCCTTTGGAATTATGGAGAAAAAAAGTATAATTTTTTTCAGTATATCTTACTTCTTTAAGGTATTTTACTTTTACTCTAATATTAAACAGGTAACAAATTAATGATCCATAAAACCCCTTGAACTAGAATTTACATCTTTCTCAACGATGCCAATTAAGAAATTCATTGTTGATTTGATGATATATTGTTATTCAGCTTGTTAATAACACTGTCTTCAAATGTTAGCAAATTGTAGATATTGATTTTACAGTTTGAAAAACTTTTAGTTAACTCATGACTCTAAAAGTTGTAATTCAACATAATTAACCTCAAAATTGTAACATTTCATTTTTGGTAGTGAGACAGAAAATATGTTTGTGTTTGAAATACTGTTGTGTTCAAGTGAAAACTTCATTTTATGAAATCCATTGACTCTATAAGTATTAATCGTGTATTAGGCACCTGGGGTCTCAAAGCAAAGCAAAAATGGCCTTTGCCATTAACAGGCTTAAGGTAGGGACTTCCCTGGTAGTGCAGTGGTTAAGAATCCACCTGCCAATGCAGGGGACACGGGTACGATCCCTGGTCCGGGAAGATTCCACATGCCACAGAGCAGCTAAGCCTGTTCGCCACAACTACTGAAGCCCACGCGCCTAGAGCCCATGCTCCACAACAAGAGAAGCCACCGCAATGAGAAGCCCGCACACTGCAACGAAGGGTAGCCCCCACTCGCCACAACTAGAGAAAGCCTGCATGCAGCAACGAAGACCCAATGAAACCAAAAATAAAATTAATTGAAAAAAAAAGAAGCTTAAGGTAAAATAGTAAAGTCAGATAGATAAACAGATGTTTACTATGTAAGGTAATACTTGAGGATGCATAAAGGAGGAGTGCTAAGTCCAAAATGGAAGAGAGTAGGAAGGGGGATCAGAGATGGCATTCTGGAAGGGACCATCTGTAGAAATAGGAATTTTACCACATCACAGTTACTGGAAGGGCATTCCAAGCAGATGGTTCTACATCTGCTAATGCCTTGATGGTGAAAGCGAACAGAAAGTGGCAAGTAGTAATCAATGCAATTGGAGAATGAAATATGAGACATAGATTTTAAAGTCTTTATAAAGAATATGGATAATTCCAACCTATAGATATTTTGTCTCTCTCATTTAGCTGGGATAAGAACTTCATTTAAAAGACTATCTGTGGATAAAGTGAAACAAAAGATTTTTATCTCCAATAGATTTTATATCTATTCCATGTCATCCCATTCAATGTATAAATATCTCTGTGTATCTATGATGTTTTTACTTAAATTAAGACAGATATATTAGTAGCACATATGTATTGTAAACGGAAGTCTGGTTGTTTTCATTAAGAATTTTATTGTAATTCTTTTTTCTGAAAATTTTTCATTAGTTAAATCCTTTGAATACTTGCCTAAGAGACATGGGATTTATTCACTCTTTTATTTTTGATTGCTGATACAAATGTAAGAAATACTAAAAAAAGGTCAAGAAATATTTCAGTATACATAAATTCTGAAGATATTTCAAAAATAGTGGTAAATATCTTGACATGAATACATTGAAGGCCATAGGTTCACCACCAGCTGCAAATCATTGTGGTTGATAATGCTCTTATTAGAGCAAAATTATTCACTGGGCATTGAATGGAAATAAATCTTGCCTATAAATAAAATCACAGCTGAGAATGATGTTAATTAAAGCATTATTAAGAGTGAAAGTGTAAACAAAATTGTATTATTTTTTGTATCCATTTCAGAACATCTAAGCTGGGAGGAAAGTGAGATAGTTTTAATTTAGGAAAGACTTCACAAACTAAAATGTCTTTGTATTTTAAGCTTTCTTCAGCTAAAGCCTTGCAAGGATGCTTAAATGTTTTAGAAGTGGTTCACACATAGTTTGATTTAAATTCAAATTCAGTGAGTGCAGTTAAAGATCATCCAATAAAAATCATGAAAGGCAAATTGATTTTATATCATTTAGAACAAAATATCAAATATTTAAAAATGCGTATGTGAAAGAGAAAATATTTTCCGTTTTTGTCATACACTTCGTCAAGGACATGAAAGTATTTTACTAGATCAATCTAATACTTTATCTGCAAGAATGATAAAATGGAGGGCCTGTCATTTTATGTAGTATTTATTATTGTCAGATAGCTTTGGTTGCAATAAATAACAGAAAGAAACAGCATGATTCAAGTTGACAAAGCAGGGGTGTGCACGTTATGGTTAAGGAATTAAGTGAAATTTAGAAACAAAGCAAAACAATACAAAATAGGAAACAAATCATGGCACATTATAAAAACCAGTGAAAAATAGCAGTCACCGTAAGAGAAAGACCTACCATACAACTAGTAATTTCTGAAGTGGAAACATATCTGGGCCTTCGGCAGCCTAAGCTCTTGGCTTTTCACTCTAGTGAAAGCAGTATATACCGTGCTGATTATGAACTGACCCTGTGGTTAGATAATGCTTCGTTTCTTAGTCCTGCTTTAGCACTTATCAGCTGAGTGATGTAGGCAACTTACCTTTCCGCTGTAAAGTGACCATAGTAATATCTACTTCTATAGTTACAAGCATTAAAAGAGATAACCTGTTTCAAGTACGTGGTGCATCACAGTTAATGAACTGCAGCTGCCACCTTCTCCGCGTCCTTCTTCTTTGTCTTCATCATCAATACCCTGACATTAATATGGTTCATAAATTTTCTTTGCTTCTGCTTTTCTCTGTATGTAGTCTCCACTTGTCTTAGCATTACCAGTTGAATTAGCTTTCATTTGTCTTTTCTTCAACTCATGGCTGTGGTTTCCTCATAACTTTATCTTGTATATAACTCTACTCTAGATCCTTTATGATGTAGTTTAGTTTCCTCTTCCAGTGGTCTAATTACCTCTAAACTTACTAAATCATAATCGAAGGGAGAGTATCTGTTCCAATTGGTTTTTTCTTTGAGTAGAGATTCTAGGGTCAGGTCATACCTTCGTCTGGTCTGTGGCTCTGTTTAAGCTCAGGTCAATTACTTGTTGAGCCCCATGGTACATCTGGTGCTGGCCACCAGAGGCAGTGGTGGGGCATTTTACCCAGAGAGCATTGATGGTGGCTATCATATGCCTACTAAATCTAAATAAATAAACATAAAAAGTTAAGATTAAGCAATTTACCAAATTATAGAACTGGTGTGAGTAGTAAGGCTGAGTCTTGAATAGCACTCTCGTGTCTCCCAATACAAATTTAGACTTCAAATATTCTTGGTCATTGTGAAGTTGTGGCACCATTATAAAATTTCTATACAAATGATTGGATATTTTGCTACATAGAAATTCAGAAAATTCTTTGTCAGAATTTTGCTATTATTTTAGTATAACAAATTCTGTGTCATGAATGAAAAACCAGTATTGTGTTTTAAAACGTCTTATTTATAATTGACTTCTATTAACTTGTTCTATTTGTCTTTTCTCAGGTTGCTAAGTTGGCTATCGCAGTGCAAGCCTTGGAGTCCCAATGGGGGACTCCAGATCAAGACGATCTACTCTGGTCTCCCGGTTGCCGATATTCAGAAGGAGTATTAGCAGAAAACATGATTCTCTTCCTTCTTCACCCTCCTCCAGTAATACAGTCGGTGTCCACAGTTCGTCTCCTTCCAGCACTAACTCAAGCTCAGGTAGCACAGGTAAACGCAGGAGCCTCTTCCGTACTCCTTCCATTAGCTTCCATCATAAGAAGGGGAGTGAACCTAAGCAAGAACCTACCAACCAGAACCTTAGTATTTCAAATGGTGCTCAACCTGGTCACAGCAGTATGCAAAAACCGAGTTCGGAAGAACATACTAAAACCAGGGGAAGACATTCTGTTGGTTTTAGCAGTTCACGAAATAAGAAGATAACAAGATCTTTGACAGAGGATTTTGAAAGAGAAAACGAGCACTCGACTAATAAGAATGTCTTTATAAATTGCCTGAGTTCTGGCAAAAGTGAGGGGGATGATTCTGGATTCACAGAAGAACAAACTCGCCGTTCTGTTAAGCAGTCAACAAAGAAGCTTCTTACTAAATCCTTTTCATCTCACTATAAATTTTCTAAGCCAGTTCCACAGAGCCAATCCATTTCATTGGTACAACAATCTGAATTCTCACTGGAAATGGCACAGTACCAAGAGAGGGAACCTGTATTACTAAGAGGTTCTCCATCTTGTTCTGTGGATGTAACAGAACGGGCGGGAAGCTCGTTACCATCTCCACTGCTTTCTGCTGATTTTACTACAGCTCAGACACCTTCAGAGTTCTTAGCCTTGACTGAAGATTCTGTGTCTGAAGCAGATGCATTTCCTAAAAGTGGAAGCATGGCATCCCACTGTGACAACTTTGGCCACAGTGATTCTACCTCTCAGATTTCTCCCAATCCTGCTGCTGCTACAAAGACAACAGACCTTATGGGAACTGTTCCCTGTGCAATTATGTCTCCTGGGAAATACAGGTTAGAAGGTCGGTGTGGCACTGAATCTAAATCCTTACCAGAAACCTCTGCTGCTAATCAGAAGGAAGTGTTACTGCAAATCACTGAACTACCTGCTATGAATGCGAGTGACTCAGAGATTCATCTATCAGCAGATACAAGAAGAGGAGAACATATGGTGATACAAAATGGTGAAACAATGTTGGCAACAAGCTCCCCAAGGAAACTTGGATTTTATGAGCAACATAAAGCAATAGCTGAACGTGTTAAAGGGATCCATCCTATTTCAGATTCAAGGATAATACCCGCTTCCGGTGATCATTATATTTTAAACAAAACATCATATGGATATGATGCAAATCCTGCCAAAGGTATGATGATTTTCTCTGTATAATAAATGATATGAATTATAATTTTCATTATAATTTCTTCAATTTTCTTATTCTATCTCATGGAAACTACATTTTTCTTAGTTTTCACTCTTTAATCTTCTGTCCTATTTATAATTTGTCTTAAATCATTTCTCTGCTTAAACTTACTTCATTCGTATCATGCTGAAAATGTAATTCATCCATGTTACTTATTTTTCTTAGTTGTGTAATTCAGATTCTGACCCTCAGAAGAAAGTGGAAGGAAATTAATTTTATTTGAAATGTGGCTTTATCTAAGATAAGGGCCATCTTTTTTTATAGTTCATGATAGAGTATTGGTATTTCTTAGTTAAAGAATAGATATAGCCCAGACACAATCATTGTAAAAGAAATTCGTATAATTAAAATTCTTTTTCCTATTTTAACAAAGTTTTTATTATTAAATAGGATCCATGTTTTGGCACAGAAAGAGGGAGGGAAGGTTGATTTACTCCAGTCTGTTATTCAACAGAAAACATGGTTTTTCAATATAAAATTCAGTTCAAGAGAATTGTTGAATATATAATACCTACTGGCTGTACTTGACATTTTTTATTCTTTTTTTTCTGTACTGTGATTCCTACTACCACTGCTGCCACTTTTGCTACTACTACTAACACTAATAGTTGTCCCAACAATATGTCCATTTACTGTTCTGTGCCCTTTGGATACATTAATTTATTGAATCTGGAAGTGATTGAAATCGCTACTATTATTCTAACTCATTCTACAGGCAAGATGATTGGAGCACAGATAGGTTAAGTAATGTGTCCAAAGTCACAAAGTTCATAAGTAATTGTTTAGGATACAATCCCTATGAGGTAGGCACTAGTATGTTCCCCATTTTATACATGAGAAAACTGAGACCAAGGAATTTTACAGCTGGTAAGTAGCACAGCCAAATTACAACTATCTCAATCCAAAGATCAGGCTCTTCATGACTAGGTTGTAGTACATGTCATGACCCAGGCTCTTTCCAAAACATTAAGAATAATACTGAAATATTAACTAAAATTTGTAATCCGTGAAATTATATATTATATAATGTCAAGAATCATAAGTTTATCTGACTTACCTAACTAGTCTCTCCATGAATATAGCAGTTTTACAGTTTTAAATGCATGACTTAAT
Source organism: Tursiops truncatus (assembly GCF_011762595.2). Lineage (NCBI taxonomy): Eukaryota > Metazoa > Chordata > Mammalia > Artiodactyla > Delphinidae > Tursiops > Tursiops truncatus. The sequence goes on along the minus strand of NC_047038.1, from coordinate 128,315,666 downwards.
TTTCCAACTGTCTTCATATTTTTTCACATTTGATACAAAATCACTTTTACACATCTGCCTACTTTTTTCATTTTTTTATCTTGGTAGCCTTGCTTGTATTTTGGGATTTAGTTATACCTGCTTAATTCTTTAACTGTGGTATAATTATAAGAATGATAATGATGATGATACTATGTGCCCAAAGATGTGCTAAGCAATTTGCATGCACTGTTTTATTTAGTACTAACCAAAGATTTATGTGGAAGTTATTAATGAGTAAGGTTTAGGATTAAGTTAAATAACTTCATGAAATCACATTGTTAGCAAGCGGTGGACCTCAGATTAGAATGTAGGCAGTTTTTTAGAAAATTGCACCCCAAAAGGTAAAAGTGTAATTATTTTGATTATATCTAATTCTTATTTAGAAATGGTGACTTGCCTCAATGTCAAACTGAATAGAGTAAATATTTATCTCTTTGGAAACTAGGGAATGACCAACAATTATCTTGCTGATTATTAATCTGTTGACTGAGATCCTAATAGCAAGCCATTTAACACATTAATTTCACTGAATTTGACACCATGATGCCTGTTCCTGGACATTAGGTGATAATTCATAGTATCTACAACTTGTAAAATAGAAAGAGACAGGCAAATAAGCTGGTAATGTCAAAAAGGAAAAGTTGGTTGCATACTATTCTTCATTTCCATCAATAGGAGATATTCATCTGCTATTCATAAAGATTTTATAATTTAGAAGTTTCAAGATTTTAAAGCCATTTAGACAAATGTATTTTATGTAAGAAAGAGTTGCCAAATTCCATAATACTAAGTTTATTCTGTATTTATTGTGAAATACGTTTAAGCTAGTATTTAATATGCATCTGAATGTGCTGGGTGTACATTCATTTCAGAATTATTAATGGAATGTTGACCTCTCTGGCAACTTAACTTTAACTCATTGACTTAAAAAGTTACTGAAAAAACTGCCATATGTTGGCTTAATAGGTTCTAGCCAAGAGTCTTTAAACTCATAGATGAGCCCAAACAGAACAGTTTAATTCATTCATTCATTCATTCAACAAATATTGTTTTGGTACTGTTTTAGGCACTAAGGGTATATCAGTGAACAAAACGAATAAATTCCTTTCTTCATGAAGCTTACCTTCTACTGGGAATACTCAGACAATTAATATACAAATAAATAAATGTCAGATGGTAATAACTGCTGAGGATGAGTTTAAAGCAGAAAAGAGGATTAGGAAGTGGGGGGTGTGATTGTAGTTTGCATTTTTTTAACTTTATTCAAGTATAATTGGCAAATTAAATTGTATATTTAAAGTGAACAAAGTGATGATTTGGTATATGTTACATTGTGAAAGAATTCCCCCCCCCCATCAAGTTAGTTAATATATCCATCACGTCACATATTTACCTTTTTGGTTTTTGTTTTTGAGAAATTTAAGTTCAACTATAGTCACCTTGTTATACACTAGATCCTCAGATCTTATTTATCTTATAACTGAAAGTTTGTACCCTTTTACCAAGGCAACCACTTTTCTACTCTCTGTTTCTATGAGTTGAGCTTTCTAAAAAAGATTCCACATGTAAGTGATACCATGCAGTATTGGTCTTTCTCTGTCTGGCTTATTTCACTTAGCATATCTTCAAGATTCATCCATGTTGTCACAAATGACAGGATTTCCTTCTTTTTTAAGGCTGAATAATATTCCATTGTATGTAGATACTGCATTTTCTTTATCCATTCCCTTTTTCTCATACTTAGGATGTTTCCAGACCTCTGCTATTGTGAATAATGCTGCTGTGAACATGGGAGTACAGATATGTCTTTGAGATAGTGATTTTGCTGCCTTTGGGTATATTACCAGAAGTAAGATTGCTGGATCATATAGTAGCTCTATTTTTAATTTCTTGAAGAACCTCCATAATGTTTTCCATAGTGGCTGCACCAGCTTACATTCTCACCAACAGTGCACAAGGGTTCCCTTTTTTCCATATGCTCAAAAACATGTGTTGTCTTTTGACTTTTTGATAATGGCCATCCTAATGAAAGTGAGGTGATATCTCATTGTGGGTTTGATTTGCATTTCCCAGATGATTAGGGATGTTGAGCTCCTTTTCATGTACCTATTGGCCATTTGTATGTCTTATTTGGAAAAATGTTTACTTAGGGCCTTTGCCCATTTTAATTTTTTTTCTTGCTATTGAGTTGTATGAATTTTGTGTATATTTTGGATATTAACCCCTTATAGGATATATGATTTGCAAATATTTTCTCCCATCCAATTGGTCCAATTGGTTGTCTTTTATTTCTTTCTGTTTTATTTTTATTTTTTTGTTTTCTGTGCAGAAACTTTTTAGTTTGAAGTAGTCCTACTTGTTTATTTTTGCTTTTATTTCTTTTGCTCTTGACATCAAATCCAAAAAATCATTATCAAGATGAATGTCAAAGAGCTTATACCCATGTTTACTTCTAGGAGGTTTACAGTTTTGGGTCTTAACTTTCAAATCATTAATCAATTTTAGTTGATTTTGGTGTGTGGTATAAGATAAGGTCCCAGTTTCATCTTTTCGCATGTGACTGTCCATTTTTCAACACTGTCTATTGAAGAGACTATCTTTTCCCCATTATATATTCTTGGGTTCTTTGTCAAAAATTAATTGCCACATTTGCATGGGTTTATTTCTTGGCTGTCTCTTCTATTCCACTGATCTATGTGTCTGTTTTTACACCAGTACCATACTGTTTTGATTACTGTAGCTTTGTAATGTAGTTTAAAATCAGGACGTGTAATGCCTCCATCTTTGTTCTTCTTTATCAAGATTACTTTGGCTATTTGGGGTCTTCTTTGTTTCTGTACAAATTTTAGGATTTTTTTTTTCTATTTCTGTGAAAAATGTCAGTGTAATTCTGATAGGAATTGCATTGAATCTGTAGATCCCTTTGGGTAATATGAACATTTTAACAATATTAATTTTTCCAATTCATGAACATGGAATATCTCTTTATTTTTATTTTCTTCATTTTCTTTTGGGTAGTATGAACATTTTAACAATATTAATCTTTCCGTTTCATGAACATGGAATATCTCTTTATTTTTACTTTCTTCATTTTCTTTCATCAATGTCTTTTATAGTTTTCAGTGTATATATTTTTTGCTTCCTGGATTAAACTTATTCCTAGATATTTTATTCTTTTTGATGTAACTGTAGATGGGATTGTATTCTTAATTTCTCTTTCTTTCTTTTATTTTTTTAATTTAATTTAATTTTTATACAGCAGGTTCTTATTAGTCATCAGTTTTATACACATCAGTGTATACATGTCAATCCCAATTGCCCAATTCATCACACCACCATCCCTACCCCCCCCCCCACAGTTTTCCCCCCTTGGTGTCCATACGTTTGTTCTCTACACCTGTGTCTCAACTTCTGCCCTGCAAACCAGTTCATCTGTACCATTTCTCTAGGTTCCACATACATGAGTTAATATACAATATTTGTTTTTCTCTTTCTGACTTACTTCACTCTGTATGACAGTCTCTAGGTGCATCCACGTCTCTACAAATGACCCAATTTAGTTCCTTTTTATGGCTGAGTAATATTCCATTGTATATATGTGCCACATCTTTTTTATCCATTCATCTGTTGATGGGCATTTAGGTTGCTTCATGACCTGGCTATTGTAAGTAGTGCTGCAATGAACATTGGGGTGCATGTGTCTTTTTGAATTATGGTTTTCTCTGGGCATATGCCCAGCAGTGGGATTGCTGGATCATATGGTAATTCTATTTTTAGTTTTTCAAGAAAACTCCATACTGTTCTCCATAGTGGCTGTATCAATTTACATTCCCACTGACAGTGCAACAGGGTTCCCTTTTCTCCACACCCTCTCCAGCATTTCTTGTTTGTAGATTCTCTGATGATACCCATTCTAACTGGTGTGAGGTGACACCTCATTGTAATTTTGATTTGCATTTCTCTAATAATTAGTGGTGTTGAGCAGCATTTCAATGTGCTTCTTGGCCATCTGTATGTCTTCTTTGGAGAAATGTCTATTTAGGTCTTCTGCCCATTTTTTGATTGGGTTGTTTGTTTCTTTAATATAGAGCTGCATGAGCTGTTTATATGTTTTGGAGATTAATCCTTTGTCCATTGATTCATTTGCAAATATTTTCTCTCATTCTGAGGGTTGTCTTTTCGTCTTGTTTATGGTTTCCTTTGCTGTGCAAAAGCTTTGGAGTTTCATTAGGTCCCATTTGTTTATTTTTGTTTTTATTTCCATTACTGTAGGAGGTGGATCAAAAAAGATCTTGCTGCGATTTATGTCAAAGACTGTTCTTACTATGTTTTCCTCTAAGAGTTTTACAGTATCGAGTCTTACATTTAGGTCTCTAATCCATTTTGAGTTTATTTTTATGTATGGTGTTAGGGAGTGTTCTAATTTCATTCTTTTACATGTAGCTATCCAGTTTTCCCAGCACCACTTATTGAAGAGACTGTCTTTTATCCATTGTATATCCTTGCCTCCTTTGTCATAGATTATTTGACTATAGATGCATGGGTTTATCTCTGGGCTTTCGATCTTGTTCCATTGATCTATGTTTCTGTTTTTATGCCACTACCATATTGTCTTGATCACTGTAGCTTTGTAGTATGGTCCGAGGTCAGGGAGTCTGATTCCTCCAGCTCTGTTTTTTTCCCTCAAGCCTGCTTTGGCTATTCAGGGTCTTTTCTGTCTCCATACAAATTTTAAGATTTTTTGTTATAGTTCCGTAAAAAATGCCAATGGTAATTTGATAGGGATTGCATTGAATGTGTAGATTGCTTTGGGTAGTGTAGTCATTTTGACAGTATTGATTCTTCCAATGCAAGAACATGGTATATCTCTCCATCGGTTGGTATCATCTTTGACTTCTTTCATCAGTGTCTTATAGTTTTCTGCATACAGGTCTTTTTTCTCCCCAGGTAGGTTTATTCCTAGATATATTATTCTTTTTGTTGCACTGGTAAATGGGAGTGATTCCTTAATTTGTCTTTCAGATTTTTCATCATTAGTCTATAGGAATGGAAGAGATTTCTGTGCATTAATTTTGTATCCTGCAACTTTACCAAAATCATTGATTAGCTCTAGTAGTTTTCTGCTGGCATTTTTATGATTCTCTATGTATAGTGTCATGTCATCTGCAAACAGTGACAGTTTTACTTCTTCTTTTCCAATTTGGATTCCTTTTATTTCTTTTTCTTCTCTGATTGCCATGGCTAGGATTTCCAAAACTATGTTGAATAATAGTGGTGAGAGTGGACATCCTTTTCTTGTTCCTGATCTTAGAGGAAATGCTTTCAGTTTTTCACCATTGAGAATGTTGTTTGCTGTGGTTTGTCATATATGGCCTTCATTATGTTGAGGTAGGTTCCCTCTATGCCCACTTTCTGGAGAGTTTTTATCATAAATGTGTGTTGAATTTTGTCAAAAGCTTTTTCTGCATCGATTGAGATAATCATATGGTTTTTATTCAGTTTGTTAATATGGTGTATCACATTGATTGATTTGCATATATTGAAGAATCCTTGCATCCCTGGGATAAATCCCACTTGATCATGGTGTATGATCCTTTTAATGTGTTGTTGGATTCTGTTTGCTAGTATTTTGTTGAGGATTTTTGCATCTATATTCATCAGTGATATTGGTCTCTAATTTTTTTTTTTATTGTATCTTTGTCTGGTTTTGGTATTAGGGTGATGGTGGCTTCATAGAATGAGTTTTGGAATGTTCCTTCCTCTGCAATTTTTTGGAAGAGTTTGAGATGGATGGTTGTTAGCTCTTCTCTAAATGTTTGATAGAATTCACGTGTGAAGCCATCTGGTCCTGGACTTTTGTTTGTTGGAAGGTTTTTAATCAGTTTCAATTTCACTACTTGTGATTGGTCTGTTCATATTTTCTGTTTCTTCCTGGTTCAGTCTTGGAAAGTTATACCTTTCTAAGAATTTGTCCATTTCTTCCAGGTTGTGCACTTTATTGGCATAGAGTTGCTTGTAGTAGTCTGTTAGGAGGCTTTGTATTTCTACGGTTTCTATTGTAACTTCTCCTTTCTCATTTCTAATATTATTGATTTGAGTCCTCTCCTTCCTTTTCTTGGTGAGTCTAGCTAATGGTTTATCAATTCTGTTTATCTTCTCAAAGAACCAGGTTTTAGTTTTATTGAACTTTGCTATTGTTTTCTTTGTTTCTATTTCATTTATTTCTGCTCTGATCTTTATGATTTCATTACTTCTGCTCTCTTTGCGTTTTGTTTGTTCTTCTTTCTCTAGTTCCTTTAGGTGTAAGGTAAGGTTTATATTTGAGATTTTTCTTGTTTTTTGAGGTAGGCTTGTATAGCTATAAACTTCCTCTTAGAACTGCTTTTGCTGCATCCCATAGGTTTTGGATCGTTGTGTTTTCATTGTCATTTGTCTTTAGGTATTTTTTGATTTTCTCTTTGATTTCTTCAGTAATCTCTTGGTTACTCAGTAACGTATTGTTTAGCCACCATGTGTTTGTGTTTTTTACGTTTTTTTCCCCTCTATTTGATCTCTGATCTCATAGTGTTGTGGTCAGAAAAGATGCTTGATATGATTTCAATTGTCTTAAATTTATTGAGGCTTGATTTGTGACCCAAGATGTGATCTGTCCTGGAGAATGTTCCATGTGCACTTGAAAAGAAAGTGTAATCTGCTGTTTTGGGATGGAATGTCCTATAAATATCGATTAAATCTATCTGGTCTATTGTGTCATTTAAAACTTCTGTTTCCTTATTTATTTTCATTTATTTTCATTTTGGATGATTGGTGTAAGTGAGGTGTTAAAGTCCCCCACTGTGATTGCGTTACTGTTGATTTCCTCTTTTATAGCTGTTAGCAGTTGCCTTATGTATTGAGGTGCTCCTATGTTGGGTGCATATATATTTATAATCGTTATATGTTCTTCTTGGATTCATCCCTTGATTATTATGTAGTGTCCTTCCTTGTCTCTTGTAACATTCTTTATTTTAAAGTTTCTTTTATCTGATATGAATATTGCTACTCCAGCTTTCTTTTGATTTCCATTTACATGGAATATCTTTTTCCATCGTCTCACTTTCAGTCTGTATGTGTCCCTAGGTCTGAAGTGGGTCTTTTGCAGACAGCATATATATGGGTCTTGTTTTTGTATCCATTCAGCGATCCTGTGTCTTTTGGTGGGAGCATTTAATCCATTTACATTTAAGGTAATTATCAATATATATGTTCCTATGACCATTTTCTTAATTGTTTTGGGTTTGTTTTTGTAGATCCTTTTCTTCTCTTGTGTTTCCCACTCAGAGAAGTTCCTTTAGCATTTGTTGTAGAGCTGGTTTGGTGGTGCTGAATTCTCTTAGCTTTTGCTTGTCTGTAAAGCTCTTGATTTCTCCATCGAATCTGAATGCGATCCTTGCCGGGTAGAGTAATCTTGGTTGTAGGTTCTTCCCTTTCATCACTTTAAGTATATCATGCCACTCCCTTCTGGCTTGTAGAGTTTCTGCTGAGAAATCAGCTGTTAACCTTATGCGAGTTCCCTCTTATATTATTTGTTGTTTTTCCCTTGCTGCATTCAATAATTTTTCTTTAATTTTTGCCAATTTTATTACTATGTGTCTCGGCGTGTTTCTCCTGGGTTTATCCTGTATGGGACTCTCTGCGCTTCCTGGACTTGGGTGGCTATTTCTTTCCCATGTTAGGGAAGTTTTCGACTATAATCTGTTCAAATATTTTCTCTGGTCCTTTCTCTCTCTCTTCTCCTTCTGGGACCCCTATAATGCGAATGTTGTTTAATGTTGTCCCAGGGGTCTCTTAGGCTGTCTTAATTTCTTTTTATTCTTTTTTCTTTATTCTGTTCCACAGCAGTGAATTTCACCATTCTGTCTTCCAAGTCACTTATCATTTCAGTTATTGTATTGTTCATCTGTTTGTTTGTTCTTTAATTCTTCTAGGTCTTTGTTAAACATTTCTTGCATCTTCTCGATCTTTACGTACATTGTTTTTCCGCGGTCCTGGATCATCTTCACTGTCATTATTCTGAATTCTTTTTCTGGAAGGTTGCCTATCTCCACTTCATTTAGTTGTGGTTTTTTTGGTTTTATCCTTTTCCTTCTTCTGGTACATAGCCCTATGGTACATAGCCTTTTCATCTTGTCTATCTTTCTGTGAATGTGGTTTTCATTCCACTGGCTGCAGGATTGTAGTTCTTCCTGCTTCTGCTGTCTGCCCTCTGGTGGATCTTCACAAATTTTTGAAAAGGTGTTTGGGAATTCCCTGGCAGTCCAGTGGTTAGGACTCCGTGCTTCCACTGCAGGGGGCACAGGTTCGATCCCTGGTCAGGAAACTAAGATCCCGCATGCCTCGAGGTGCAGCCTAGCCAGCCTCACAAATGCATAAGCCAATTTCTTGCAATAAATCTTCTTAATATAGGTCTCCTACTGATTCTCTTTCTCTGACTGACAGATTTTTGTACTGGAGGTGGTTCTAGAGGAAGAGACTCTTAAGGATGAGTTTCTTAATTTCTCTTTCTCATAGTTCTTTGTTTTTAGTTTCCATTTTTATGTACAGTGAATGGGGTATTACTCAAAGTAACATATTAAAAATTAGGGAGTAAGTCATACAGCTATTTGGGAGGAGTATATCAGTGCAAAGGGTATTGGGTAAAGATTCTGGGACTGGAGTATGCCTGCAATGTTGTAGAAACAGCAAGAAGTCCAATATGCCATAAGCAGAGTGAACAAGGTGCTGGTGGGCAGTAGAAGATGAGGTTAGAGAGATGAAGAGGTGAGCAATGGGAAGCCCCCTGTGTGGGGGTCCGGAGTAGGGTCATATCATGTGGAACCTGGTAGCCCACTGGAAACACATCAGCTTTAGGATTAGAGAAGCGATCGTGATCAATCTCACTTATGTTTTAAGTGTATCATTCTGGTTACCTTGTAGAAAATAGATTGTGTATTGGTTGGGGAGAGGCAGGTGGGAGTAGGCAGGGGCAGGAGGCTATTAGGAAGTATTGCAGTAACCAAGGCAAGCCCTGATGGACTTTGTGCCAGAAGTTAGTGCCGGAGGTGGTGAGAAGTGATCACATTCTGTATACAGTTGAAGGTAATGAGGACAGGATTTGCTTATATGATTTATGTGAGGTATGAGGAAGCCAAGGATGACTAGAAAGTTTTAGAGGCTTCAAAGTGATTACATAGTTAAGTAAAGTACCACTACTAATTCAAAAAGTTTCCTGTGATTGAGACTTGTTGAATGACACTAAGAGTTTTCCATTTACTTTCAGTGGAACGTTTATAAAAACTACATTTAAGCATTTATATTAATTTTTATTTATTTATTTTTTAAATAGTTCTTGCCAGTAGCCTCAGTCCCTACCGTGAAGGAAGATTTATAGAGAGGCGACTGCGATCCTCATCAGAAGGAACTGCAGGGAGTAGCAGGATGATTTTGAAACCAAAAGATGGAACTGTAGAAGAAGTTAATAGTCTAAGAAAGCAAAGAGCAGGTTCATCATCTTCAAAAATGAACAGCATGGTAAGTATATACATATACCTGCATATAATAAAATAATCCCATATATTACTGGCAAGTTCATGCTCCTTGCAAATTGAAGCATTAGTTTCAGGTGTGCAGCAAGGTGATTCAGTAAATATACTCTCTCAGATTCTTTTCCATTATAGATTATTACAAGATATTGAATATAGTTCCCTGTGCTGTACAGTAGATCCTTGTTGCTTATCTGATTTAGATATAGTAGTGTGTACACATTAATCCCAAATGCCTAACTTATCTTCTCCCCATCCCCTTTGGTAACCATAAGTTTGTTTTCTATGTCTGTGAGTCTATTTCTGTCCTGTAGATAAGTTCATTTGTATCATTTATTTAGATTCCACATATAAGTGATGCCATATGATATTTGTTTTTCTCTATCTGACTTGCTTCACTTAATATGATAATCTGTAGATCCATCCATTTTGCTGCAAATGGCATTATTTCATTCTTTTTTTATGGCTGAGTAATATCCCATTTTGTGTAATGTATGTGTGTATATATATACATGTGTATATATGTATATGTATGTGTATATATATGTAGATATATACATCTTTTCTATTCACTCATCTGTTGATGTATATTTAGGCTGCTTCCATGTCTTGGCTATTTTAAACTGTGCTGCTATGAACATTGGGGTGCATGTATCTTTTTGAATTAGAGTTTTCTCTGGATATATGCCCAGGAGTCAGATGGCTGGATCATGTGGTAATTCCGTTTTCAGTTTTCTGAGGAACCTCCATACTGTTTCCCATAGTGGCTGCACTGACTTACATTCCCACTAACAGTGTAGGAGGGTTCCCTTTTCTCCATACCCTCTCCAGCATTTGTTATTTGTAGACTTTTTAATGCTGGCCATTCTGACTGGTGTGAGGTGATACCTCATTGTGGTTTTGATTTGCATTTCTCTAGTAATTAGTAATATTGAGCATCTTTTCATGTGCCTGTTGGCCATCTGTATATCTTCTTTGGAGAAATACCTATTTAGGTCTTCTGCCCATTTTTTGATTGGGTTTTTTTTTTAATATTAAGCTGTATGAGCTGTTTGTATATTTTGGAAATTAATCCCTTGTCGATATTATCATATGCAAATATTTTCTCCCAGTCCGTAGGTTGTCTTTTTGTTTTGTTTATGGTTTCCTTTGCTGTGCAAAAGCTTTGAAGTTTAATTAGGTCCCATTTGTTTAGTTTTGCTTTTATTTCCATTGTTCTAGGAGACAGATCCAAAAAAATGTTGCTGCGATTTATGTCAAAGAGCATTCTGCCTGTGTTTTCCCCTAGGAGCTTTACAGTATCTGGTGTTAAATTTAGGTCTTTAATCCATTTTGAGTTTATTTTTGTATATGGTGTTAGAGGATGTTTTAATTTTATTCTTTTATATGTAGCTGTCTCGTTTTCCCAGCATCACTTATTGAAGAGACTTTCTTTTGAAGGAAAAATTGGTTTGCGTGGTCGATATCACAAGTCAGAGAGGTTAAGTCTTCACCTGAGATGCTCATGGGTCACAACACATAGAAGCACACCAGGATAGCAACCCTTAAAACCTGTCTTTCTTGCTTGCATGGAAGGTTTGACATTCTCCATCCTAGAGCAAGACCCTGGGATATACAGTCTAAGAAAAATGTTGATCATGAAGACAACCTCTGACAACATCATTTCACACCATTTCTCCATCTTTAGCCACCTAAAAAATGTCCTGTTGTCAACCACACATATGCCAGTACCACCCTTAGACCCCTTAGTGCAGGGGTCCCCAACCCCCGGGCCATGGACCGGTACCAGTCTGTGGCCTGTTAGGAACTGGGCCACACAGCAGGAGGTGAGTGACGGGCCAGCGAGCGAAGCTTCGTCTGTATTTACAGCCGCTTCCCATCGCTTGCGTTACCACCTGAACCATCACCCTGCACCCCGGTGCATGGAGAAATTGTCTTCCATGAAACTGGTCCTGGTGCCGAAAAGGTTGGGGACTGCTGCTTTAGTGGATCCGATTCTTCCTATCTTTCTACAGTTCCCACTTCACATAGGGTGAGAATCCTTGAGGGTCAAGGTGATATGCCCATGCAAAGCTTTAACACATTCCAGGTGACCGAGATTCCAGATTCCTGATTCAAATTGTGGAGGCCTGCAGATGAGGGTGGAAATGGGGTGTGTAGAGGAGGGTGGGGTCTGAGCTTGCACTTGTGAGCTGGGGTGTCTTAGAGGTAACTTGTATTAGCTCCCTCACAGTGTAGGATACAGCCAGGGTGGGGAAAGATGTGAGTGGACTGCAGCCCGGGAGGTCCTTGAGGCCTCAGGCCTCACAAATATTGGGGTGGGCTTGCCTTCTGGATTCCATTTGCTCCCTTTCTCACGTGTCCTTTATCAGCAGTGTCTTTGATTTTCTAGTGTTTAACACTGCTTCTTTAAAAGGATCTATCCACCTACGTACTTATATGTGAAAAATGCTCGAAACTAAATCACTTATATCTATATATCTTAGACAATTATGTTTCAAATGAAAACATTAGGTCATCTAGTTCTGACAATTGCAATGAGAAGAAGCCTTAAGTTACTGAGGCAACACTGAGTGATAGCAAAACCATTGTGTTTGAAGTTAGAGGTTCTAGCCATTAGGTCAGGCTTGGCCAGATTTTAATCTTGGACAAATCATCTACAGAACAACAAACGATAATGGGTTTGTTGCTTCTTTTATGCTAAAAAATGACTGTGTATTTACATTTGCATATATAGAAAGATATTACATTATATTATATTTCGTCTTTCTTTCTGTTCTTTGCATTGAAAATATTATATTATTATTGTTGCAATTGATTTTTTTTGTCTAAATACAAGAACATGTTAAAATAGATTTCCAATTGATACAACATTAAAAGTTATGGCTAATGAATTATTATGAAACATCTATTTTCACCAAATTTCTATTATTCCTTTTTAAAGACGTACTTATATTAATAAGTGTGCCCTGTTTATTACTTTTGCCCAAAGTTGGGCCTTTTACTTATTCTTTTTATATCTCGTGTTTTTCATACTACGTTTATATAATTCTCATCATAACATCACAAAATCATTATTCTTCTCCTCAGATACACTTTCAAGATTTAAAATTTTAAATGTCAAATATAAAAATGTGATTTTGTTAATTTATTTGAGGTTTTTTATTCAAAAAGTATACCTGCAGTGATATAGATCGTCCACTAGATGGCATGATCACACCATTGCTATGGTAGGGGAAACGCTATGGAGATTAGACGGAAACTTGGTTAAACTATTGTACATGTTCACTGGATTCACAGGTAAAACTTGTTGAAATAAATACTGACACCCTTGAATTTCCACACGAAATGTATCGAAATTACTTTATGACTTTCTTCCTTAGGACTTTGCAACTAATATCTCGATCTTTAATTAATTTATAGTGTAATAGTTAATTTAATATGCATACAATGTATTATTTAGCTCTTAGCAATATAAGGAAGAAATGCTAGGATTTTTAGGTAATTTTAGCTATATGTGAAGCAAGTGACATATGTTTAGGAAATGATAGCTTTATGTGTGAGAAGATGCACACATTTTCTATATTCCTCTTCCAAAATAATTCAGGTGAATATGTGTGTTTAAGAATGCATCCATGGTTCAGTTATTCTTTTCTTTTAGAGCAATAGTAGTAACATGTATTTTTAATACTTATTTGAGCCAAGGGACTACTCTTAATGCTTCTCATATATTATCACATTCAGTCCTCACAATATTATGAACCGAGTGATTCTTTTACTGATCACGTTTTGCAAAAGAGTAAAATAAGGCACTAAGAAGATAAGCAACTTGCCCGAAAACACAGATAGTAAGTGGCAGAAATAGGATTTAGATTTGGATACTCAACTGTCTAGCTTTAAATCCTACATGCTTTGGGGGGAATGTAATAGATTTAAAATTAATTTTTCATTTTTCTTGCATTATTTCTGTATAATGAAGTTAACACATTTAAGGCAAGCTATGCTTACTCTAAGTCTAGACTACAACCCTCTGTAAGGGATACAAAAAATGAACAAAATGTAGTACTTATTCTGGATTTAAAATGTGGTAATATGTCTTGATATGCTGATGAATGGTATCAATGTCTTTACTGAGAGACAGCTCATCCAAAAAGGAACTTTGTCACAAAAGAAGATATTTATACTTAGAAGGAACTAGAGTATTTCATATAGGTCATGAGGATTTAATTCTACCAATGGTGTATGGCTCTGTTTATTAAGATGCAGAGGGTTCCTGTGAATGACCAAAAATATTCTCTAATAGGTGAGATAGACCACAATTCTAGTGTTTTTGTACACTTTGGGGATATTTCAGTATAAAAGGGAAAGGGCAGGATGTATTAACTCTTTGAACACCAGTGGCTCAGAATAAATTGGACTTTGCTTAAATTTATTACAAGAGATCAATATATATGTAACAATTTGATGAGCATTCAAATTTATTATATATCTTTAAACTGCTTTAAATAAAGACTTCCCTTAATTTTCCTCTGAGTAACTTTCTTGATACTTTCCTTAGGATGGTCCAAACATTTAAAAACAACTTTTCTAGAAGTAGGCTCTTTCTTTCCAGGAACTTTCCCTCCAGATTATGATGTATAAGTGATTAAATGTAAGGATTTGTCTTGGTTTCTCCAGCAGCTTCACACAGTGAAGTCTAACTCTAAATATTTATGAGATCACCCTGCTCTAAAAAAAGTATTAATTGAGGATAGATTTGTATGTGTTAAACAATATATACCACCTGGCATCACTAGAGGAAGGAAAGTGCCTGAGTGTATGAGGAAGGATGAGCCAGGCTACATAAGAGCAAACAACCTCCAAATTTTAATGACTTTATAATATAGATTTATTTCTCGCTCCGGCTATGTGTTCATTGCAGAAGGTGCTGGAGTTCCATTCACTATCTCCTCCTTCTGTATCCAGGCTGTTGAAGCAGCAGCTGTTGCAAAACACTGCCTTTCACTGTGGTAAAAGATCTCTGGAGACTGTACCCCAGTAACAAATGCTTTACCTGTGAGAGACTCACTTCATTTCCCGCTGAGCAAATCTAATCACCAGGCCCAAACTTGCCACAAAAGGGGCCAGAGAATAGTCTCTTGCATGTGTCTGGATGTTGTAGACCCAGATATGTATCATGGGCACTAATGACTATGATATTCCCTAATAGTTTATTGTATCTCAGTTCTTTTAATTAACTGAGATTTCCTGCTTACCTCCTCCCTCCCTGTTGTCTTCAGGCATTTGATGGGCATAAAGTCATTTGATTTGATGCCTCACACTGAGCTGGTCATTGTGTTTCAGAAAGAGGAAAACATCTTTGACATTGAAGGATTCATTTTAACCACAAGTTTTTTCCTTTGAGACGTGCTCTCTTCCTGACTTAAAGGCCTTGAGATGTATATCTAAATTAACTTTACTTGACTCCCGGTTTGGGAATATTACTATATTTGTAAATACTTGTTATTATTACATTAAAAAGCTGGCTTGGAAAGCTGTGTTAGCTTTAGCTTACTCAGCAAATGCATCCACAGAGTTCCCCGAAACTATCTGTGCTGAGCGATTCTGACAATTTACTTATGGCCACTTTTACTCTGACAGCTTAATTCCTCTCATTTGTGGTTTGGCATCCTGTTGCCTTTGTGTAGAAACTGTGAATAGCGTAGTAAAAACATGAACTGTAGGACTTCTTCGCTAGAAGAACAGACCAGATTTATATTTGAGAAAAAAAACAGTTACTTGCATATCAGCAGCGTCTCATGTTGTTAATTCTTTGAAATTATATGAAATCTAGAATTTAAATATTATTGACAATAATTGATTAAGACTGATTAAGCCCTGTGCTAAATGGACAAGCACATAACTATGCATCCACTTCTCTTCTGGGGCCCACTGTTTTCTCCTGTGTTAGCGTTTTCTTCATTCATTCGTCCATTCATCAATTCATTCACAATTTCTTTCAATAAATATTTATTTAGAACCTACTTTGAAGATGCAAAGATGAAAGAGACAGCCCTTTAGAATTTTAGAGTTCCAGACTGGGAGGTATTAACCTAATCTTATCAATACACCAGATTTAAGCATTTTGACCATCTTAAAATTCAGAATGGGTGGGGCATGCTTGATTTGGATTGTGACCATTGATATCAAAAGTAAAAACGGATTAGAAAAGGGCACATGGGCCTTCCCTGGTGGCGAAGTGGTTGAGAGTCCGCCTGCCGATGCAGGGGATGCGGGCTTGTGCCCCGGTCCGGGAGGATCCCACATGCCGCGGAGCGGCTGGGCCCGTGAGCCATGGCCGCTGAGCCTGCGTGTCCGGAGCCTGTGCTCCGCAGCGGGAGAGGCCACAGCAGTGAGAGGCCCGCGTACCGCAAAAAAAAAAAAAAAAAAAAAAAAAAAAAGGCACATGAACTCCTGTATCCCTGATTTACATATACTTTATCTCACATGCTCAATTGACACTATTAATTATACATATAACTCCCTAGCGTTTTTGGCTAATTTCTAACATTGAGGACGATGCTAGTGCTGAGCAGGAACTCTGGGAGGCACTGCGGCAGGAAAGAAGAAAGTACAAAATTAATGTTTAAAGAATCACCTTCAAAACATCCCACCTCTACCATCCACTAGGCAAAAGAGTTCTCCTGGGCTTGTTTGGTATATGCACTTTCACACTTTCATTTTGTGGCATGAAAGTTGTTCAAGCTCAAAATTAAGAGCAAGTGAAAGATGATGATTATAAGATGTGATTCAAGAATTTTCTCCTCTGAATCCTGAAATCTTTTTTTTTTTTTTGCGGTACGCGGGCCTCTTACTGTTGTGGGCGCCCCGGTTGCGGAGCACAGGCTCTGGACGCACAGACTCAGCGGCCATGGCTCACGGGCCCAGCCGCTCCGCGGCATGTGGGATCTTCCCGGACTGGGGCACGAACCCATATCCCCTGCATCGACAGGCGGACTCTCAACCACTGCGCCACCGGGGAAGCCCTGAATCCTGAAATCTTAAATAAGACTTTCAAATACGTAAAAATGTTAGTGGCTTTTGAGGGTTACAACAGCTTTTGATGTAACATTGTGAATGGAATTAAAGCTAATATCATCGTGTGCTACAAGGACATTTAATGAGAAAAGGAAGTCATTAATATATTTAAGAAAATGGGGGCATACAAATCATTCTTCTTAATCCTTATGTATTTTAAGAAGGAAAATCGCAAGTATCACTCATTAGACATGCAATTACATTTGTTCATAAGTAGTATATTAATTTTAGATTAATAACCCTAACCATAATGCCTTTACTGATTTTTCTAGTTACTAATGATAGTTTTCCTATCAGTGTTCTTCTAAGTTGTATCATATGTATGGCACGCACCACTTAGTTATTTGAATATGCTTCATTTATTAGATTTCATTCAGTCTTTTAAATGGAAGAACTCTTGTATATATTAGCATTTCGTATAGCACTTAGTAAAGTGCCTGGTGCACAATAAATATGGGTGAATTAAAGGTAAAATTGCTGATTAGGTTGTGATGTATGTTCATATAGATATGAATTAAGGCATTTAGAACAATCATTATGTGTGGTGTCCTTATGCACATTTTTGACATTTTAACTTATTATACATATGTACAGATGTTTCTATGATGCATTGTTTGATAAAACTGGTTTTTGATGCCAAGTACTTGATCAAGGCAATACCACCTTTGATACTGTTCTAGTAGAAGCATCATTCATTTTAGGATAATTGACCTTACAGAATGGTTTCCAGGATCATATCAATACAATACTTATGGACTGGCCATACAAAGAAGACAAGAGTAGTCAATTGTTTGTGATATTATTGGGGAACCCATTAAAAAAATGTAAGTTCTGAGTCAAATATGTCTATAAGGTGATATTTAAAAATCCCCTGTGTATTTTATCTACCCCAACTCCATTTCTTATCAGCTTATAGATTCAGAATTGCCTTTAAAAAAGAAGAATTGGATAAAATATTCCATTCATTTTTTTTCATTCTAGCTTTTGGGATGAGTCATTTTTGTTTAGAAGCTGTCACAATTTGTATGTTTGGTGCAGAATGCTATGAATAGCTTATTCAGAGAGTTAACTCACTTCATCTTAAATGACTTTAAGAAAAGTTGTAAGTAAATAAGTGCAGTGTCCTAGATATTACCATTTCTCTTCATACAGTTCGCATGAAAATGTCCATAGCACCTAATTTTTCCTTCTGTGATTACATTATTAAAATTTACTATAAATGTCTTAGTTTGTTCAGGCTACTTTAACAAAATATCACAGACTGGATAGCTTATAAATGACAGAAATTTATTTCTCACAGTTCTGGGGGATGGGAAGTCCAAGATCAAGGTGGCAGCATGGTTCCTGATTTGTAGCCAGCATCTTCTCGCTGTGTCCTACGTGGTGGAAGGGGTTAGGGATCTCTCTGGAGCTTTTTTTATGCAGGCACTAATCCCATTCATGAGGGGTCCACCCTCATGACCTAAGCACCTCCCAAAGGCCCCCCCTTCTAACATCATCACCTTTGGGGATTAGAATTTCAACATGTGGATTTTGGGGGAATACAAGCATTCAGGCCATAGCGATAAGCAATCACATTGTAATGATAGCAATGCTAGAATATATTAAAAGCTTCATTAAGAACAGTACATATTCTATTTCTATTTATTATTATTTATCAAGGAAATAATTAAGATGGACAATAGTAGAAGAAAATTAAAGATTTTTTCTGTAACCACACTATATCTAGGATACCTGTTAGATATTTTATACCCCTCTGAAATTAAGAAATTGGAAAATTAAGGTTGTTTACCTTTTATTCTTGGGATTAGAATGCAAAGATGACAGTTTTATTTTTAATTGGTTCAGTTCATCTCAATTTTCTGTAAGATGCAAACTATTTTATGCCTTGTTTAGGTAACCCCATGAGCTGACACAGCTTTCATAGTGTGAGAAAGAATATTTATTGATTCAGGATCCATGGCAAATCTCTGACCAGCTGAACACTGCACAGTCTGTAACATAGAATTGACCTTGAGTAAAATAACTATCTTTCCTGAGGGAATAGTCTTTGGAATTTGAAGTTTTTAAATTATTCTAGTTACACAATAAAGAAAAAATTATTCTTCCTAGGGTTATTCTATTATTTTGAAATTTAAATACAACATATTAAATTAATTTTAGTAAATTGAAAAAGCCAAATAAAATTTGACTTCCAAGGTCAAGAAGTATATTATTGTAGTAGAATTATGTCTAATATTTTACATTACAGTCAGTTTATAGAAAAGATATAAATAGTTTAATATATTAATATTATTTTTCAAATAATTTAACAATCAAGACAGACATTTATAATAATCTCACAAACCATCACATTTGCAATTCAGGATAAGGAAGTGGGATTTAAAATGCATCATGCATGTACATTTCACACCTTTCCTATGTGATGATGTTTTTGTTTAGTCATTCCTAATTTAGAGTAGCTGTCATTTTATCACTTCTATAACTTAATTCAGTGATCATTTCACTCTAGTGTTAAAAGTTTGGTCTGAAATTCCTCCTTTGTTTAGATCTTCTATCGTTCTAAGCTTGTTACGTTCAACTGGAAACAACCCAAGTACCTTTTTTTGGTTCCATCTCTTAGGCTCTTTATTGTATGCGTTTGTAATTTCCTTACAGAATTATGATTTTAATGCTTGGCCAGTTGTCTTCAGCACTACCCAGTGATTAGTGTATGTGTCAGTGAGAAACACAAAGAATTTCTTTTGTCAGAGAAACTCAACATGAATCAGAGCTTTTATCAGTTGTCAAGAGGCGCAGGTGAAGCAGGGAGAGATCTGGAATACCGTCCCGTTTCCCAGCTCCTTTCTGCATGTGGTGGGCACTGGCCCAGATTGTTGGATAAAGTTTGCATTGTTAAATGTATATAGTCACCTCATTGACACAGAAAGATCCAATCAATATGAAACATCTCATTGTTTTTCTTTTTAATTATAGTCACCATGCTGTACACTACATCCTCAGAACTTATTTATCTTATAACTAGAAGTTTTCCCCTTTGACTTCATGAAACATCTCTACTTTATACTCCAATAGTTAGATAGCATACACAGACATTTTTCAGGGAGTCATATCCCATAAATCTCTAAGTTCCAGCTTTATTTTTCATAAGCAGGCTCACTTAAACTCCCCTATAGTAAAAACCATTTAGTTTTATGGTTTGTTTGTTTGCTAATTCGGTCAGTCATTACTGTGTTTACAAGGAGATCTTTCCAGGAAGCAAACTCCCTGTAACTCTATCTCAGAGAAAATGGATCACAGGCCAGTTGCTTATCTCAGGCACCAAGTGTAAGCTTTAAACACTCTCCTCCCACTATCCCGTTCTTGCCACCCACTCTTGGTCTTTTCCCCATCAGTCCCCCATTTCCTCTGATCTTAGAGAGATATGTGTCCCTGCATTCTTTCAAAGCAGTTGTTTCTACTTGTCTTCCTGATTTCAACTCCTTACCTCCTTAAGAACAGTCATCATCAGTACATCTCTTATGTTTGCTTCTCTGGTTTCTTCTCCATCTCTTCACCGCTGTCAGTTTACAACACTGCCAAGTTTCCCAGCCTGAAAGAAATAAACAAAAATTAAACATTTTCTATATCCTGCTTGCTCCTGAAGTTTTCCTCCCTGTCCCTCTTTTCCACAAGGCAAACTTTTCTAAAAGAATAGCCTTCTCTTGCCAAATGCATTTCCTCACTGCCCACACAGTCCTCACTTTCATGTTTTATTAGCTCTTGTAATGTATAGTTTCTCAACATGGACACTATTGACATTTTGTCCTGGATAGTTCTTTGTTGGGAGGTGGGAGAGGGCTGTCTTGTGCACTGTGGGGTGTTTAATGGCATCCCTGACCCCTACCCATAAAATGCCAGTAGAACCCTCAAGTTGTGACAACTGGACATATCTCCAGATGTTGAAAAATATGCCTTGGTAGGCAGAAACCACCGCAATGGAGAGCTTTTCTAAAGTCATTAGTGACTTTGCCAGTTTTCATATTCTTTTTTTTCCATGCTTCATCTTTCTCGACTTCTCTTCAGCATTTCACACTGTTGAGGACTCTATATACTTATCACTTCTCCTTTTGCAGGGTTAACTCTCCTTTGGTTCTTCTCCTTTTCTCCTTTCACACTCCTTTGCATGCTGCTTTTTCATACTCTAAACAGTTATTACTAGGCATTTTGTTCTTGACCCTCCTTTTTTTTTTAAAACCTGTTCTATCTGAAAACTTAAGATGTAGGTGAAATGACATATGGATTCCAAATGGAAAGGCTAGGAATCTCTAATATATCAGAAATCTGACAAAGCCAATATGCACTGAACAGCACAATGTATTAGATTTATGGCAATAGAATAAGAGCTCGTGAAAAAAAAGCTATTTGCATAAGGAAAGTAGTTGAAAATCCAAGGACTGAAACTTTGGAGTGGAACTGGAAAAATATGCAGAGAATTGACTTTCACCCTCATAGTTCATGGCTTCTCTCCCTTTTTCCCCCCATCTATGTTACTATCCTATTTCAGTTTTTATACACTTGTATTTCAGCCTCCTTTTAAGGTACTCCAGGGATTCTCAATCCTTCCCTTCTGTTTCTAAAGTCATATTGGAGAAGTAGCAATTATTGATATATCACTTAAACTAGGACCTCCCTATTAGAGTCTGTGTAATATGTTGCAGTAATTAAGTCTACCCTCACTACTATCGCCCACAATTATGCTTTTTTTGGTTTTGTTTTGTTTTCAAATTGACAGCAGCTTAAGTTGAGCAAAAGACAGATAGTGGCAAAAGTTGTGTGCATTGTGCAAGCAGTGTATATTTGACCTTCCGGGACACTTGGCAACTACCAGAGAACCACACATAGCCCACTTCTGTCTTACTCTCTTGCTGTTTCTGGTTTGTCTCCTCTGGAACTTCCTGTGGATTGTACCTCAGGCTGGCTGTGAACCAAGAGGAACTTGTGGTGTGCAGGGTGTGTGCTCAAAGGGGAGGGTGCAGTTTTCAGCATGATTTCAGAAGGGAAGAAAATCTATAAAGTACCTTTAGTTCCCCAAATTATAAGAAAAGTAATAATTTAATAAAAAATGTAGTAAATTAATAAATTCTTAAACAACTTTATAATATTTGCATGCTTTTTCACACTTCTTTTTTTCCCAAATGCCTTTAGTGCCTTCTAATATTTAATATCTTATAAGAATATGCTTTTTTATTTTCTCTTTGTAAAACTTGTCTGGAATAAAATCATATTGCTTAAGAACCAAAGGCAAACTATTTCTCCTAACACAGAAACATGATCAAAATAGACAAATTTTAAAAATAGGAGTTCTTCTTGTGTCCGTTAAGCATGACTTTAATTTCTTAAATAAGCAAGTATGGTGTGATAAAAGGAGCAAGCAGTTGTTAAGAGGACACCAAATTCCAGTCTCATTTTTTTCTCCTAATAATACTACCTACCTTATAGAGTTGTTGTAAGGATCAAATACTATATTTTATGTGAAAAGGCTTTATAAATTTTAAAGTGCTATATTGATGAAAATGACACATATTTATTAATAACATGGATTAAAGCCAGAAACTGAAATTAAATAATATTACCTTTTCCAGTAGCCATTTAGAAAGGAAAACATTTTAAGAGCCAAACTCACCTTTAAAGTATATCTCATCATGACAAGAAGTTAAGTTGGCTCCTTTAAGCCACAACAAAAATAATCCTTAAAATATTCAAGTTATTTATATGTTAGTGCTTTATAAGGGTAATCTGCTATTTACCTAATTTCTCATTTGTGTATTTTCCAGAAACTCATACATTTTTCAAAATCAAGTTATATTGCTTAGGAAAAAACTATTTGAGAAGTACACTTAAGATTTGCATATGTTACCATGTTTATGTTACCCTTTAATTAGAAAGTTTACTCGACCTAGTTATTTCCTGATTATGAAATTAGGAAAAAAGCATCTGCCCTAAGACAGGTGCCTTGGCTTTTTACAAAGAAATTTAATTTGCATTCTCTGTTTTCTTAAATAAAAAGTTTAAACATTGTGAACATTTATGTGAACATTCACATAATAACTTGATAAATTACTTATTTAAAACTATCTTCTGTTAAATCTTAAGTTAATTTTATCCAAAATAATAATAGGCAATGACTTCAAAAACAAAAAATAAAGTTGAAGAAAATAGTGAATTATAGAGTACCTTATTTATTTTACTTTAAAAATAAATTTTGAACTATAGTGTATTTACTAGTAGTACTAGTCTGTCCTGAGATAACTGAAGATCCCTAAACATTTGTGAGAGAAAGTTTTATGACACACTCAAGTTTTTGCTTTTGTCTCTCTTCTTTCTTCATTCTGTTGGAAGAATACATCTACCAGTAGGATATTCAGCTTGAATATTTGAACTACATGAATTTTAATGAGGAGGGGAGTAACCAGCTGTCACATAGTTCATATGATGTATTAGGTGCTGGTTGGGATGAGACAGTATATCTCAGCATGCTGTTGCCTTCAGTAGATTTATGTTCCAAAGAAATGTGGATACATTAATACAAATAGCGATTTCAGTTGAAAAGATCAGCCACCTAGCTATGGTTCATGAATCACAGTGATTCTCTCTCTTTTATTTTTTAATAATAATGATAATAAAAGTATACGGAAACCATCACTGAGTCGAGTGGGTGCCAGGGTACACTGATCCTAAAGATTTAACCTGACCCAGCAGTCTACTGGAAGCTGCTATAGCTGAGAAAAAAGAACTAATCAGAGATGCTGGGCTTACATTTAGAATAAGAGAAAGGAACTATTAATGCGTGCTCTTTTCCAATAGCATTCATCTCTCTAGGAAATCCTGCAGGACAAAAGAGAGTTGGAACACTATTAAGTTTTATAAAGTGATACTATGGTTCCTTGAAGGGAACTTACTATTATGCAGCTGGAAGCCTGTAAGGTCTGTTGACTAAAGAAGTTCAAAGATAGCTACTGTTGTTCAGTATATAGTTTTGTTTTGTAGTTTTTGATTCAGCGCAGTGGGGTTGAACATAAAAGAAGCTAACATCTTGAGCTTTTCGTGAGTCTCTCCTTGTTGTTATAAGTAGACCATTAGGTAACTTTAAGGAAATCAGAACTGTTGACCCATACACATGATTTTTACAGAAATTGCTTTTGCTCTATTAAAACAACATAAAGTGATTTTCTAATTTTTGACACTATGACTTTGCTAAAAATTCCTATATTCATTTAGAAATAAGAATCATCTTGCCATAAAAAAGCAAATTATTCTGGTTCAATAAGCAAACGTATTTTACTAAAGCAGTGGATAAAAGCTTCATTAAGAAGTACTTTTTTTTTTTTTTTCACTGAAATAGGATCACATTAAGAAAACCGCAGTAGAATTGCTAAGGGTAAAGCAGCAGCCCAAATTGAAGAAAAATTCAAAAGATGATTCTATTATATGGCCTTAATGGGAAAGCAAAGTGAATTTTCAGTTGAACCCAGTGCTAGCTATGTGCCCTGGGTAAGTGTTCCACACTGTTTGAAGGGGATGGTGACCAAGAAGAGGAGGTCTCTTTACTTGTGGCAGCTGAGTTATATGATATTAAAAAAAGAAAGTCTAGGTTTCCTGTGAGGGTCATTGAATTCTTACATTCTAAAAAGACAGATTCCTTACAAGGACCACTAACTAGAATAGGCAGGAAATTACTGGTTCTGGAATGACTATTCCATGTCTAAGTAATGTATTGAATAGTAAGCAGCCTATTAACAACTCAGAAAAATAGAAATGAGAGGGTATACAGTGACCCTCATATTCACAGGTTCCAGATTCAACCAACTGTGGATCGAAAATATTTTTAAAAATTCCAGAATATTCCAAAGAGCAAGACTTGAATTTGCTTGGCACTGGCCATTATTTATATAGTATTTACATTGTATTAGATATTATACATAATCTAGAGATGATTTAAAGTATACGGGAGGATCTGGGTAGGTTATATGCAAATACTATGCTATTTTATATAAGGGACTTGAGCATCTGTGAATTTAGGTGTCCAAGGGGGGGTGGTCCTGGAACCAATCCCCTGCAGATACCAAAGGAGGACTACAAGTAGCTTTTAATTATTGGCAAGGCAGCACCAAGATTTAAGTAAGATGAATCCAAATTATTTCTTTAGTGAAGAACGTTGTGGACTATATATCTTGAGCGGAAACTGGGTTAGGCATTGCGTATTTAAAGAAATGTAAAACAATTTTTGTTTTTGTTTTACTTTTTAAGGTTTTATCATATCTTTGTTCAGATAACCTCTTTCCACAAACTGCCGTATCCACAAAACAGAACTTGTAGGAAGTAGAACTCAGACGAGTAGAATGAGCTGTTTTCCTCTGTCTTTTCTTCTTTCTACCCCCTTTTTGTCTACCTCTCCTTAGCTTCAACTACCTTCTCAAAAATAAAAATAAAATATGACTCAAAATAGAATTTCGTTGGGTATCAGATTCAAGAGAGCAGATAACCTAGGTATTGCTTCTTTTACTATTCCCTCATGTGAATCTCGTACTTTAAAAAAAAAAGAGGTAACCAGATTTACCTTGGGACTATACCACACCAGCATCACCTTGGTTATAACATGCCACTTTAATTTTACTAAATACATTTTACTTTTATTTTATAATAATTTCCTATTTATAGGAAAGTTAGAAGAATTGTACCCAAAACTGCCTTATATCCTTTACAGTTTCATCAGTCATTAAGCTTTACCACATTTTTTCCTCTCTTTCCTCTTCTCTGTAACACATAGACACATACATCATTTATATTATTTTCCTGAAGCATGTGAGAGTTATTTTACACATCATTTCCCTTTATTGCTAAATACTTCAGCGTGTATTTTCTAAGAACAAGGATATTCCCTTACATCACAGATTAAGTATCAAAATCAGGAAATTTAACCTTGACACATTGTCTTGTTTAACATAAATCCATATTCAGTTTTTCCTAATTGTTTCATTTTTTAAAAAAATCCAGGCTCCAATCCAGAGTCATGTGTTATGTTTAGCTCTCAGGTATCTCTAGCCTCTCTTAATCTGGGACAGTTCCTCACCATTCTTTATTGCACATGCTATTACCACTCATGACAGTTATTTTGTAGAATGTTCTCCAATTCATATTTCTCTGGTATTTCACTATTAGGTTCAGCTTATGCAATTTTTGGAAGAAAAACTACATGTGTGATATTTGTGTTCTTAGTGGATCACATCAGGAAGTATATGATGTCAGTTTGTATCATTACTGGTGATGTTACACTTGATCCCTTGGTAAAGATGGCGTTTACTAGGTTACACCACTGTAAAGTTGTTATAATTCCCCTTGTTAATTAATAAGTAATCTCTGGAAAAATATCTGAAGCTATGTAAATATTGTTTTCCACCATTTTTTACCCAGAAGTTTTAGTGTCCATTGATTCCTCCCCAAATTATTTTTTTCTATGTTACTTAGTACTGATTTTATAACTCTGTCATCTCTTCCGTAATGAATATCTGGTCTTGAATAGGCTAACACTGGGTGATAAACTGGGTGCAAGAGGGCTCCCTTATAGCAAGTACTGTATGTGTCTGACTAGAGCTTCCAGCTCTGGGACTGGAAATGTTTTACTGAATACTTTTATACTCTACATTGGTATTATGAATTTCAGGTTATCTACCTATCCCCTAATAATTTCAAGAGGAACTAATTGACCATGAATGGTTTACTGTTAAACCCTATACTGAAATATATGTTAAATTTTATTTTGGGTTGAGTTACTCTTTTGAAGGAAAGAAAGAAAGAAAGAAAAAAAGAAAGAAAGAAAAAGAAATTTACGTATCCATACTATTGCATTCATTTATTCAATTAATGTTTATTAATTATCATTTAAGTAGTAGATTGTGTTAAGCCCTGGATATTCAGTAAAAACCTCAAAAGGGTCTAGGCTGCTAGAGGTCTTAGGATGTAGCAAAAGAAAACAGAGAAGTAAAGAAACGTGTAATTATGTTATACATGCTTTTAAGGCACTATTAGCAGGTTAGTAGAGTAGTGGCACAAAAGAGAGTGATAACAAAAGGTTTCATAGAGTAGGTAGTGTCTTCAAATAAGAGTAGTTGCTGTAAAAGTATAATTTTTTTTAACATCTTTATTGGAGTATAATTGCTTCACAGTGGTGTGCTAGTTTCTGCTTTATAACAAAGTGAATTGGCTATACATATATCCCCATATCTCCTCCCTCTTGCATCTCCCTCCCACCCTCCCTATCCCACCCCTCTAGGTGGTCACAAAGCACCGAGCTGACCTCACTGTGCTATGCGGCTGCTTCCCACTAGCTATCTGTTTTACATTTTGTAGTGTATATAAGTCCATGCGACTCTCTCACTTCGTCCCAGCTTACCCTTCCCCCTCCCCGTGTCCTCACATCCATTCTCTATGTCTGCGTGCTGAAAAAGATAATTTTTTTTTTTTTTTTTTTTTTTTTTTGCGGGACGCGGGCCTCTCTCACTGCCGTGGCCTCTCCCATTGCGGAGCACAGGCTCCGGACGCGCAGGCTCAGCGGCCATGGCTCACGGGCCCAGCCGCTCCGCGGCATGTGGGGGACCCGGGCACAAACCCGCGTCCCCTGCATCAGCAGGCGGACTCTCAACCACTGCGCCACCAGGGAAGACCAAAAGATAATTTTTAAAAGTTGAAAATATGACTTAGATACATGTCAAAGATTTATTTAAAGTAATTAATAGGGGAACCAATAAAAATAAAAGCTTGTTCACAGAGTATTTGAGGAACATGTTATTAAGAAGTTTAATAAAGAAGTATTAGAATAAGACTGTTAGTTTGATTATAAAACTGCATAATGTCTTCCAGTACAATAAACCGTAAAATTTGGGATGATCTTTGCTACTGGACTGAAAACATTTGTATCTCTATTGGATACAAATCTACAAGTTAACACATAACTTCACAGAGTCTGAACTCTTAATTAATAGCCAATAATAAAATCAAAAGCAGGGCAATCTCCTCAAGAATTAAATAATCTGTCAGTTTGACACTGGAAAGATGTACAGCCATCCTCTCAGCCTTATCCTAATATTTGGATATTTATTTTCTTAACATTGTTCTCTTTGATCTCTTAACTATATCTTCCAAAGATTATTTTATCATTGTTATATATTACTATATTATAAATATAACTGTATGTCTGTTACATATATTCATATCTTTGTAAGATTATTATTGATCTCAGCAAAAAGGCTGATATTATTTTCTATTATGGACTACTTATTTACTTTTGTGTTAATTAATATTAATTAATTGCGTGTGCCTCCTTGAGCATAATGTATTGAGTAATTACTATCTGGAAATGCCATTAAGAAACATAGGAATAGATTTCTTAAAAGGCCTTTAGGGCTTCCCTCGTGGCGCAGTGGTTAAGGATCCACCTGCCAATGCAGGGGACACGGGTTCGAGCCCTGGTCCGGGAAGATCCCACATGCCGCGGAGCAGCTAAGCCTATGTGCTACAACTACTGAGCCTGCGCTCTGGAGCCCGTGTGCCACAACTACTGAGCCCATGTGCCACAACTACTGAAGCCTGTGTGCCTAGAGCCCGTGCTCCACAACAAGAGAAGCCACCGCAGTGAGGAGCCTGTGCAACGCAAAGAAGAGTAGCCCCAGCTCCCGCAAGCAAAGCCCGCGCGCAGCAACGAAGACCCAACACAGCCAAAAATAAAATAAATAGAATTAAAAAAAAAATACTTAAAAGCTCTTCAATCCTGAGACTGGGACACTAAGCCTGCCTTTCCATGAAATTTGACTTGTAGTACCAATAAATTTGGTGCATTTTTTTCTTATAAGGTCTCTAAAATTTGGTAAAGTCTCTGTTTCCAGGAAGTAACTAAATTTAAGAGTATATAGTTCTTTCCAAGAGACTCTGAGACTGTATTTCTTGAGAACGCTATTTCTGGTTTGTGCATACTAGGTGTCTAAGAATTGTTTTCCTTTTCAATGCGCACAAAAATTTAATTAATTTGAGCTCCCAAATAGTCAGAAGACAGATTTACAACAATAACAAAATAATAAATCAGATTCTCTGTTGTCTCTCATCTGATCGAGATGAGATCCTTATTATCAACCCAACAGAGATCATCAAATCATCAGACCATTAAATTAGATACCCTACAGACAGCGAATTATTGGCATGTAAAATCATACTCATAGACATATATATTTTTGGCTACGTGGTTAAGGCTGGCTTCGGTCTACTGCTCCCTAGTCCATCCCCTGGCTGTGGAAAGAAACACAGCTGAAGCCATAGGGTGCTTTCTTAACTACACAGAAGTAACTGGCTTAGTGGTTTGAGACCAGAAACAGACTCAATCTTGAGGCTTCATTGTGGAAAGGAACACAGCCCTAACCAGGAGTTTGACAAGAAACAGAATAACAGAATTTGTCAGAAGCAAAAACAAGCAAATTCGTGCAAAACCAGAAGAAAGAAAAAGCATAGAAAAGCAGAAAGTCAACAAAAGTAAAATGTTATTGCCACTTGGAAGTCACTTTGGGACCCAAGAAAGGACATGCCTGGACTTAAATAGACTGTGAAGTGACTTCTCCAGCAATGTAGTTTAATTGGCTCTGGCCCATGAATCCACTTGGGTATCTCAGTGGGTCCTCCAAAACTGTCAAGGTATAATTTTCAAAAGCTTAAAATATGACTTTATACAAATATAGATTGGACAAGAATCAGCGATTTACTCAATCCATTAAGAGAGTGTACATAATGGTAAAATGGTTCGGAGAGCATTTGAGGAACTAGGTATTTATAGCAATTTAATAAAAGGATGTTAGAATGATATTGTAAAATGAATACAAAACCAGTTAATTGTCCTACCGGGGAGTCATCCATTACCAGACAAAAGTGTGTATATATCAATTGGATACAAATCTACAAGTAACCATGTAACCTCACTGAGTCAGAACCCTTGATTAGTAGTAAATAGCAAAATCAAACAATGGTATAATCTACAGAATTCAGTAACTCTTGGGAGAGCATTTTAAATAATGCTTCATTATGTAGTCATCTTCCTGGCCCTGTTTCTTAGTTTTGGATAATGGTTCTTAACACATCTGTTGCCCCATGGTGAACTCAAGAGAACAGCAGTTTAGATCTGGAGCAATTCATGAGTAATTGCATTAATGCCTGAAGCTTTCCTGTAAGGCAGAAGTGTTGGAAAAGAACTGAGATCATACAGTGGATACGGAAGGAAGATAGGGAACAGCTAGGTCAGGGAGAGTCAAGAATTAAGATAATAAGAATTTTATAGGAATTTGGGAACCATTGATGGTTGTAAGCAAGATAGTGGCGTAAAAATATATGCTTTTTAGAATTATTGTTCACCTAATTTTAAATGACTTAAATGAATTCAGTAGGTAGCTATAGTTTATAATGATAAATACCTTACATGGAAAAATGGCAGTGTTTTTTTAAATTTTTGTGTGAAAACAAAATAGCATATTGCTTTTTCTTGACATTTGAGGTAAACTTTTTATATTCCTATTTGTTTGAGACACTGCTGCTAAATTAAAACTATTCTCTCAGCACTTAGTCAAAGTTTCATTTTATTTATTCAATTATGTATTACATTTTACTTTTGTTTCTTTCTAAAAATTGTGAAATTGTGTAGTTAAAAACTTTGCCATTAGTGAATAATAACTGAATAATTACTAACCTATCAATTAAACCTCTTGTGGAACATAGCAGTAAAGATATTCTTAGGAGTAGAACACTGATTTATAACTATTTGGGCTATTTTTTTTACTCGACAATTTGTTTACCTTTCTTACATTAGTATATAATTATACTTAGCTACAAAGTATCATAATTTATTAGCTACTGAAGTCACACAGCCTAATTTATGAACATCCCATTTTTCTAGCCAAGCCATTTTCTCTGTAATCACTAACCAAACTTTCAACCTGTAAGATGTCCATATAACCTTGTACTCAGGATAGTGTGAAAGGTGACACAAGATGATAGGAGTTTATAGAAACAGAAAATCTTAATTATGTGCAGTGGTGGTTGTAAGTGTAGGGATTGATACTCCAACTGCATTGTGATTAGCAGTGTTTTTGTTTTTTGTTTTGTTTTCTGAGTGTTCATTCTGGAATCAGATACTTTCTTCAAAGTGCATCTTTTTACTAAATGTGGTAGACATGAAGGAACAAGGGGATAAAGATGCAATCTATCTGAGCTGATTACAAGATTCTCTTCTAATCAAGGTGACGTCTTACGATTAAGAAAGAAAAATTAACTGTCACATAAGCTTTTTAATTGGTAGTAAGGGAAGTGCCGTACTTATTTTCTAAACTGCTTTTTCTAAAACAGTTCAGGGAGCTAACTTAGACACCACAGTCTAATTAATTCATGATGGGTAGATTAGAAATGAGAAATATAAGCAACCATGTCTGTAAAGAAGGAAGAAACAGTGATTTACATGTAAGCTTGCAGGTCATAATTATGTTTTAATATTATTAGCAGATATTCAGATCATTTTTTTCCTGATGCCTAAAAACATAGGCTTTTTATGACTATTTCACCTATAATTTTCATAAACATTTCATAACATTTTTCCTCTTTTTTAACCCTCATCAAAGCAGATATTGGGCTGGCCAAAAAGTTCATTCAGTAAATGAGATACGTTCAATAAAGTTCTTGGCGAAAATGAAAAAAATGTCTTTTATTTTTACTTAAAACTGAACAAACTTTTTGGCCAACCCAGTAGTCAATAAATTAGTTCATATTTAAGGATAGGGAAATTGTCAAGTTATATTTATTGGGAGTTTATTATGTATCATGGATTACATAATCACTTCTCATGTGAGAAATATGTTGTGTTTACAATTCTTTCTACGAAAAATTCTCATTAAAGAGCTCTTTGCACTTTTATTAAATGGCTGGAGTCATTAAAATTTTCTCCTATTGAACTGAATCCTGCCTTCCTTTAGCTTATATCTAGTTCTCTGATGCAACATATACTTCTAGTCCTTCAGATATTTAAAGTGTCGTGAAAAACTTTTATGGCATTTTTAAAAAATAAGGAGGCTTAAAACCTGCATATTCTTTCAATATTCAGAAGCCTCACCATTTTCTCTATTGCATTTACAGTTTTTCTTAGGAAAAAAAACTTTTAAAACAAGTACTATCCGTTCACAAGTAGCATAAATCACATATAATCTGCACAGAGTAGAGAATGATAATTTATTTTTTTTGGATGTTAGACCCTGAAATTTCTTGAAGTTGAAAAGTTACTTTATTATTTCCTATTTTGACTCAACCATGGAAATTTTCACAGAATGATTACTTTGTCTATTAGCTTGATTAATTTAACTGACAAGGGACCAAAGAGACAGTAGAATTATTTATTTTAGTTGTATAGATTTGGTTAAAGATTTCTCTTTAAGATAACAGATGTGTAGAATGATATTTCAGATTCTAAACCTAGGATTCTGCATGGGTCATAAGAAAATATAAAATGAATAAAAACACTTGTGACCAAATTGAGCTAACAAATTCTGTGCTTTCATTCATAGAATATTGTTTAATCTCAACCAGTTTTCATATCTGTTCTTAGGGTTAATTTGAAATATTGGTTTTAAGTAAAACTAGGAACAGCCGGTTAAGACTTCAAAAAATTTTTAAAAAATTTTCTGATTGCCCTTATCATCATGCAAGAAGAATTTATAACACCCTGATCCCTATCCTTGAGGACATGTGTCTGAGATTTATGTTTCTGAGTCGAGGTATTGAGTAGAGAAGTTTACTTTTGCGCATATTGTCATGAAAGTAGTCATTTCTGATGATGATGTGTGCATGTGTGCACTTTGCTAATGTAAGTCTAATATGTGAAAACACACATTTACAAAACTGAACTTGGAAGCTCTTATTTTTTGCATAAGATTTATTTTAAATACCTTCAGTAAAAAATCCCTCTTTTGCGTTCATCAGCAGCAAGAACTCATATTTATTAAGGACCATCTATAGGGTGGCTTCAAGTCTAGAATCAAACGTGAACACATAATAGAGGGTTTCTTGATATAATGTTATAAAATACAAGACATAAGAGTCATACAAGTCATACTTGGCCCAGAAAATGAGATGAAAAGAAAATAGAACTTGGAATCAGAAAATCTGGATATAGCAAGGTACTTAACTCTCTTGTATTTTCACAACTCTGAGCTGAAAAACCTATGTTTTCAATGCCTATTTCACATAGTAGTTGTGAAAATTAAATGGGGTTTAAATTAAAATACGTGTAGTTGTCAATCAAACTGATAGCAGCCAAGTTAAGTTTCTGTTGTGTATATATGTGAGAGGGGGACCTTTTTAGTGAGGTCTGATTTCAAGATCTCAAATCCCGCTTCAAATCACCATCCTTAGCAGAGTTTCAGCCATGGCAGCTAGCAGCCTTGAGCAGCAAGGGGCCTCCTAGAAGCCAAGCCAGCAGCCAGATTTGTGAGCAATGTTTTTACAATGTGGAAATAAAATCACTCCCCTGGTTGTTCAGGGTTTTAAACTGAAAGACAAGAGGTTCAAATAGTAAAGACAAGGGGGCCTTGAAACCTCTTTTACTGGAAGACCATCTACCTGGAAAATGTCGTGATCCTTCATTTCCATCTAGTGTTGAGATAATATTGTCTGGCCTTCACAAAAAAACCCATCTCTATGACTAACTTTGCTTATATCAGAATCAGTAAGGCCTGAACTTCTGTCCTCTATTTCAGTGTACCAGTGGTTCCTTCACAGATTATGCCTGGGAGGGGTGGAGGATGAAGAAAGCAAGATAGAGCAGAAGAATAAATTGCACTGATCTCTAGCAGTGACCTTTCAAGCTTAGAAGGCCCTTTATATTTGTCCCAAATTGAGACAAGGGAAACATTCTCTATACTTTCGCATTGACCAGTAGATGCAGGCTGCCATGAGAAGATATTGTGACCCACCTTGGGCGAAGTAGCAAGGGCTGAGAGCTGAGGCCAGGTCCTGGAAAGGGGTTCAGTTGAGAGCTGTTCGTTGCCAAAACACAGCAACTGGGGGAATGCATGTGTCAGTCCCAGATGTGGGGCTCTAGGGAGTATACCACTTTAGCCGTCATGATACCTAATTTAATCTTCTCAGGAAGCCCATTATCCTTATCCACATTTTGCAAATGAGGTAACTGAGGTACAGAGATTAAGAGCCAAAAAATGTGCTAATATAGTGGTTTTTAATATTTTTTTTAGGACCCCTTGACATTCTTAAAAAGTATTGAGGACCTGAAAGGGCTTCTGTTTATGTGGGTTATATCAATTATTTTTTACCATACTAGTAATTGAAACAGACATTCGAAAATATTATCATTTTCAGATAACAGTAATGAACTGTTTATATGTTAAATAAAACAATTTTATGAAAAATAACTATTTCCTAAACTGAAAAAAAATTAAGGAAGACAGTGGCACGGCTTTACGTTTCTTTTTCGTTTGTTTTTTTTTTGCGGTACGCGGGCCTCTCACTGTTGTGGCCTCTCCTGTTGTGGAGCACAAGCTCCAGACGTGCAGGCTCAGCGGCCATGGCTCACGGGCCCAGACGCTCCGCAGCATGTGGATCCTCCCGGACCGGGGCATGAACCTGTGTCCCCTGCATTGGCAGGCGGACTT
The DNA here is from genome assembly GCF_011762595.2 of Tursiops truncatus. NCBI lineage: Eukaryota > Metazoa > Chordata > Mammalia > Artiodactyla > Delphinidae > Tursiops > Tursiops truncatus. Next base: position 128,281,285 of record NC_047038.1, on the reverse strand, counting down.
TCAACCACTGCGCCACCAGGGAAGCCCATGGCTTTACATTTTTGCAAATCTGTTTATTACCTGGCTTAATAGGGGACAGCTGGGCTCTCAATCTATCTCTGCTTTCAGTCTATTGCAATATGTTGTTTTGTAAGAATATTAGGCCTCACACAAATATGTAGTTGGAAAAGGATAGTTCCTTACTTAAAGTTTAGTTGGTTGTGGGATCTGAAACCATTTCAGTGAACTTTTCATACTCTGAAATAAATGATGCTGCCAATCTTCATATTATACTCTTGTGAAGCTCTTCTCTCATTGTTCTTCAAACATGTCACACTCAGTTCCAGTTCTTGGACTTGGTGCACCTTGTTATCCTCTATTAGTATCTCATGCCTTCTTCTTTACTTACCCCATTCTAGTTACTACTAAATGTCTAATTCAGGTCCTTCCCTTGTGAAACCCTCTTTTAATATTCCAGACTTTACTGATTTAAACCTCTGTTTTGATTTTCTGTAACTCTGTTGGTTTATACGATCACTTTCATTCATTCGAGTCCTATGCAGTTTGGTAATAATATTGCTCACATTTTTTACATAGGAGGAAACTGAAGCACAGAAACAGTAAGTAGCATTTAGTAACTTGCCCAAAGTCATAAAACTAGTAAATTTAGGCATAGGTCCAGAAAATCTGACTCTACAGTCTCTCCCTTTAATCCTTACTTTAAAGGAAGAGGAAGTGAATGCTCTTGATTTAGAGATTGGATTTTTGGTAGTTCATCTTTTTCTACCTGACACTACGAGCGTTAGAAAGTACTGATTATTCATTGACATTATATATCTTGATTAGCTGATTAACCGTTAGTTAGTATTCTTCAGGTATTTCAAATATTAAAACTTTTAAATTTACTCTGAATAGGATACCCTTCTCATGATAATCCATTCTAAGGAAATTGTCCTTTAAGTTTTAGCAACTAGCTGTGCCATCTTACTTTGTAATTACCATCTTATAGCCTTCACAGAACTTTGTTCCTTTTCCTCAGTACACTTATCCCAGTTTACGATTATACATTTGTTAGTGTTATAAATTGATTAACATCGTTCTTCCAACAGTATACTGTGGACTTCATGATAATAGTAATGGTTTCATTTGATGATCATTATTGCAGTCTCAGGAAGGACATAGTGCCTGGCAGTTATGGATACTCAGTAAACATTTATTGCCTGAATATCATAACCTTAATGCAGAGAACATTGGTATAACAGAAGGTAGCTTGTGTTACCATTGCTACCTGATTTATATCAGTAGCAATTGCCTGATTTAAATGACATATTCTCAGTATTTCTTAGGATTTTAGTGTATTTATTCTCAGTATTTTTTTTTTTTTTGAGTAAATGAAAGTATGGAGCCAGAAAGTAGCCCTTAAGTTGAGCCAATTAAACTCAACCAATATTCCTCGAATGAATAATGCTTAGGGACTATGCTGGGGATAAAACAATGATCAAGCCCCAAGTCTTTACAGGATAATCAGGATGAAATATTTTTATTTCCTTTCAAAAGATAGCACACTTTTGTGTTTTGCTTGTTTTTCCTGTTTAAGGTGTAACAGAATGAAAATGGCTGGAAAGTTGTTGTTTAAAACAAGAGACGAATATAATGTCAATGAACAAAGAAAGCATGAAATACATATTAAATGAATGAAGGAAAGAAGAAATGGAGAATTGAGGAGATAAAGATTTACCAAGTCACTGTAACCTTTTGTTATTTTATACTTTCTCCTCAATGACAAAAAAAATCTATCTACTTCTACTGTTTCCTCTCCAACACTTCAGATGTTTTCATGCCACTAAGAACTTGCTAAAACAGACATATTCTAAATCATTGAATTACATATTAATTTCTCTGTTGGCCACATATGAGGAGAACTACTAGTGGTACAAGGACTTTTTTATATTAAAATATATATCCTAATGCATGGTTTTAAGGCTCCAAATGTATTTGTTTATTCTAAAACATTGATTTACATTCGTCCTCAGTCACTCAAAGCAAGTGGATTTTGACTCCTTTGTTTTCTCCTAGTAAATTTTCTATGTAATGAAAGAGACTTCTGTTAAAAAAAAGTCCTCAAAGAAAGCTGCAGTATTACTCAAATTGTTTCTGTCAAATTGAATTTTATTTGTGAATTTGTGGTAGCTTAAAACATTTAGAAATCAGACATTTTGGCATAGTTTATGGGTTCAGAAAAATATATAATTACAGCAGTTATAAAGCAATGGTAAAAATTAAAAGTTGAATCAGCTCTGGTGCATATTGCATAATCTGTAATTTTGAACTCTCAGTAATTCAGTTAATTTAACATGCCAACTTTTCTGTGTTTTACAACCTGGCAATTTCAAGCAATTTAATAGGTTTCCCCTTTTTTACTTCTAATTTCCCATAACATTCATGGGAGTCTTGGAAATACTAATATCATTCAGAGTATACCTTCCATTAATTTGAAATTTCATTGTTAATTGTAGTTATTCATCCATTTCAGAGAGTTATCAACAATACAGCCTAGTGACATTTCTCAAAACGAACACTCAGTTCATCTTGGAATTAGGCAACAAGCTGGAACATTAAAAATCTAACCAAATTATTGGATATGTTTAATAACAATGAAGTTTTGGACAAATTTGCAATATATTTTAATACACATTTTAGCATATGACTTGAAAAATGCTCGAGACTTGAATATCAGTAATGGGTTTTCATTGTAAAGAGAGTTACAGTATAATGCAGGATAAATCATGCATGTTTCCAAATAGAATATGATTTTGAGAACTGTTGTTGTTATTATAAGATTGATAATTTATGTTTTTTCTGAAAATCACTACATTTAAAAGATCAGCTGAAATATCTGTTTTCTCACATATAAATTTTTAACACAACATCTTTACCCCTGCATTTTGAAGTGAATTCAGTGAAGCTATTATTTGATAAAATGTTTAGCTCTGTGATCTTATAAGGGTTTCATTTGCCTCTTCCTGGATGAAAAATATCTCTTGTTTGTACTTTAAACTTAACTGGACAAGTTTTAGAAAATATATAAATCAGATTATGATACCTAATAGGTAACATAGCAAGTGAATTTCTGACTTTATGGAGTCTATAAATGTACAAGAAGCAATTTCTAGTATAATATTCTTCTGATAAAATTATTATGAGAACTAAAAATTAATTTTTACATTATCCCCAAGGACCTTAAATATTATACTTGTTATTATATTTGTTTTAACTAGTTCAGATAAGTCAAATAAGGTAGCCAATCTTCTATAATATTAACTTTGCCAATTCATTTACATTTATACTGCATTGTATTTTATGGTCAATGGATAAAGCTTTAACCTGTTAGCATGACTGTTAGGCTGTTTAGGCATGGATTTCAGTTTCTTTTTTCCTAGGCTGAACCTGACTTATTATTACATTAAATAAGGTTAATAAATACTCTTTTCTTTGGGGATAATGTAGTTGGCCTGAATCTGCTTTAATCATGGAGATTAAGTGAGAGTGAGGAATAATAGATTTAAAAGAAACTTAAAATATATTGGAGTATATTTTATTATGGAATACTTATAAACAAATAAAACAGTAAAAACTTCTATGCCAATTAATAGGTATAATTTTAAAACGTAAGGATTTGGTAGACTAATAATTAGCTGGCACTGATCTGTTCTTCTCAGGGTCACATCCTCTTGAAGTACTAAAAATCTGGTTCATCTTTAGTTCCAGAAGGAATTATTGGACACCCTCTAGCAAAATAAGAAGAGCAAATTGTCTTATTTTAAATGCAGACATTGTATAAGCCCTGAATTTAAGATGAGAGGTGAAAGGGGGAGGTATACAAAGGAAATGTGTGTATTTTCCAGTTTCTTTAGACCAAGAAAGATAACTTTGAGCTGGGAGTGGGTGAGAACAATCTAACTGATCTGGGAATCTAATACTTTTGTGGAAACAGAATGAATTGATACCATGGTGTATATGAGGCCTCCAAACTTGTTCTATTTTTATCATCACCTGACTAGTAATTTCACATGTTACTCATCATCTTGCTCTCCATTTCTCACCCTAAGTCTTTCAAACATTGACTACAGCCACTTGACCGCCCCCCTCCATTTTCAGAAGGAAATCTTGCCTACCTTTCTTTCTCCAGAGAAAATGGAGATTATGGGAATTGAACTTAGTATGTCATACGACTTTTTATATATAAATCTGTATATAGTTGCATTCAGCATCATTATTCTTTCATCCCAGTCTTGAAAGAAAATATATTTGTCAAGAATCTTGCTTACAACAGAAAGAAACATAGTACTGAATATCCCACTGCCACTCTATTTCTCATTTTCTCTTCGTAGCCAATACCCTGAAATCTTTCACTTTCTTGCCACCTAGTCAGTTTTCAACAGATTCCAGCACTTTATAGGCGCTGCTCCCACTAAGGATGCCATAGTTTTTTAATCGTCACTATCAGTGGACTTTATCATCCTTCTCTTCTCTGTAATTTAATATTGTTGATTGTTTTCTTATTCTTAAAACACATTTTTTGACTTCCAGATCATTTATTCTTTTTTCTTTTCCTATTCTCTTGCTCATTTCTTCTCAATTTCTTTTGCTAATGCCTTTTCCTTAAGTTTGAATGTTCCCTATATCTTTGTTCTGGGCATTTATCTTCTTATTCAAAGCATTTTTTTCTGAATGATTTAGTCCACTTAACTCTTAGTTGATGACAATAAAATCTTTATTTTCAGGTAAACCTCTTTAACTGGATGACCCAGAGGCATGTCATCTTTGATATATTCAAAATGGATCATCCTCATTATCTTACAAACTTTTTTTCTTCTCCTATTTTCTTGAGGCCCTTATCAGCTCACTTGTCAAAGTCATTTCCCATACCCTTTTAAATATCAAGATGTATTAATACAGCTTCTTAATTGGCACTTCAAACTGTCATCTGTCCATTTTCACTACCATTGCATGAATTCAGGTAAGGCAGTAGGTAATTACTACCTATTATTTGCCATAAGTGCATTAGCTTTCAAACTGGACTCAGTACTTTAGTTTTGATCTGCTGTAACATATTCTCACAGTAGTCTCATATATATGAAAATTGTACCCAGCCAAATTATTTGAATCTCAGTTAATTTCACTTTGCTTTGCATTCACTTATCCTTCTGCCTAAAATATTCTTGACATAAAAACAGTTTGTCTATCTCATATCATATTTCAAGATTTAACTTATGGGACTTCTCCCAAAGTACTGTGTTCTGTACATATTCTTTTTTATAGTTCTGATGCTTATTTGCATTTATTTGTATAATGTTCATCTTTTTTTTTTTACTGGCTTCTCAGTACAGCATAAATATAGACACTATTTTATTTTTTAATCTGCCCTCATGCCAACTGTAATAACTTTGCTTAATAAACATTCAATAAACATTTGAATGAATATTCTCAAAGATATAACCAAATAAGAACAAATAACTTCAAAAGAGACTTATGTGTGTTAGATATGCTGATTTATTTTTGCAGAATTTATATTCAATGAAATCCCTTTCTCATTGTCTATATAAAATATTCAATATTTATAAATTCAATTTTCTTATAATATTCATTTGAAAAACTGCAAACAGTCTGTGATTCCCACCTCTAATAGTCAGTTCATCTGCCAAAGATGCAGAGAAAAAAAAACAGAAGAAAAAATAAAAACGTTCTTTCTAAACAAACAAAGTCTTTGGCATTATCAGATGGTTTATTGTCAGTATCAAATATGGTTTAACCAGTGATAGCTACATTTAAAAGATTGTGTCTACGTATAATCTGACATTTAAGAAGAACAGTTAACAGAAATAGATGTGTGGGAATGTTATGGCAGAACCATAGAGGTTGAAGTTATTGATTACCATGTTACTGACAAAGTATTTGAATGGAAGAAGCAAAAAGGGGTCAAGTTGTCCCTTAAACTGTATGGGTGCTATAGGTATTTCTTTTTGAAGTTTTAATATTTTGCAATTGAAAAATTTTAAGAAAAATCTATCGGTTTGTTGTGGTGAAAGCTAAGCAAAGAATACCTTTAAAGAAAACTTGGACGCAGATGCTAATCCTTCCTAATGTGATACTTTATAACACAGATTTTAGGTTCTGTTTTAGTTATTCTTAGGATGAGGAAATGAGAAAATTTCATGTCTGTTTGAAAATATGCAGTATGAAATGCTTAAATAAATAGTTTCTAGTTCAGAAGGTACGATTAATTCTGCTTGAGAGAGTAACTGTCATTCATGTAATAAAGGAACAAATAGATAATCAAAATCATTTACTGAACTTATGCTAGAAGCAGTGAGAGTCCAACCATGACCAAGAAGCATGGCCCTTATTTTTAAACCCACTAGCCTTATTTCTCTCTTGCATTAATGTAGAATAGTTTACCATAGGATCTCTCCATATTTCTCTGATCATTTTCCAAACCTTATTTCAGAGTAATCACTACAAAAATGCAGATTTTATCATATCATCTCCCTGGTTAAACCATTTCAGAAGTTAACCATTGTTTTTGGAATAAAGAACAAGAACATTTTTTTTCTTTTTCTCTGTAGGCTATGGTGGTCTTGTACTACCTGTCTTTGCTGCCTCATTACATACTATACTCCCCTTTTCTTCCTGTTGTCTAAACACTCTTTCCTTTCTTAATTTCTTTGAATATCCTAATTTCTTCTGCCATAGGATCTTTGCACATTCTGCTTTCTCTGTTTAAATGCTCTTAAATTAAGTTAAAAAACAATGCAAATAACAAACACTGCTTAGACCACTGGTGATAGAATGTTATATAAAGAATCCTTGCAAAGTTTATAGAAGTGCTATGCCTTAACAAAGAAATTTTAGGCATAAATATAAATAACCAGAATGTGATTGTTAAAGTATATTAAAAACCTTATAAATAATCCTAAAATTTAATTCATATTTTATACAGTTTAATCAGTTTTCTATTTCTTATCACCATGTAGATGTCTCCTTTTTATACACAATGATACAGTTATAAAATTTATTTTGTTTTGAGGTATTCTATATAATTATGTGGTATATTAATAAGTTAGGCTAAGTGTCAGTAAAAGGTTACACTCAACATAATTATGCTTAAGATCAAGATTTAATTTGAATACTAAACTTGAAAGCTTTTTAACTTTGAATGCTTGCCATTATCAAGTAATGTTTCATTTTTCATTTGTCTGCATTTAAAAAGAGCTTTGAAGTGCTTAATGAAATTTTATTTGAAATCGTCAATATGGTCATGATTTAGTGTTACTGAAAAATGTATGTGAGTGTGTACCTGTGTTTATGCCATACCTCAGAAATAATGTACTATGATATACTTGCATGCGTAAAAGTACAAGTTACATTAGACAACACTGTTCTCTGACCTGGTAATGAAAATACTTACAAAGAGCTGTTGCAATTTTCATACTTATTACTTATGCCATGCATCTTATTAATAAAATGTAATAATGTAAGTGATCAGCAACTAAAAAACAATCAGTTAAATTCTTCCGAATAGCCTTTAATTCAGACTATAGTAGACAATATAATTACTTAAAAATGGAGAAACAGTAAAAATTATGACTTGTAATGTAGATAGACCTTATAGGGATGTTTATATGCCTTAAAAAATTGTCAGGCTAAAAAAAAAAAAAAAATTGTCAGGCTGGTTTTTCTCTAGTTATTTGAAAGAATATATTTTTCTTCCCAGAATACTGTAACTCTGATTTTTGAAAGATCATTGTTTTAAGTTAAAAGGAAGGTTTATTTTTGTTTATATGTTTATCACTTATCTTTTTGTTTGCTTAGTTTTTCTACCCATGATTAAATACATATGGAAGGCTTAAAAAGGATAATTGGAATAAGCAAAAACAATATTAAGTACACATTTGTCTAGGACATTTTCCTTGTTTATCAGCCTACAAACTTAAGAAAAACCAATTTCATTTTGGGAGACTGACTACTATATAATTTTAAAACTATTCAGTGATAAGTATTAGCATCTTTTAAAAAAAGTCTTTTTGGGTAGATTAGAGTGAACCTTTTAGTGTCTCTTATGGTGACATTAGAATTATTGCATTAGTTTCCTAGCTGATCTCTTTGTTCAAGGTGTTTTTTCCCCACAAATTATTGTGCATATCTCTCAGAGATGAGTGTTTCTAAACTACTTTATTCATCATAACTCTCAACTACATTTTTTTCTATATGGAATATGACTTTATACATACATTTTTTTAACATCTTTATTCGAGTATAATTGCTTTACAATGGTGTGTTAGCTTCTGCTTTATAACAAAGTGAATCAGTTATACATATATCCCCATATCTCTTCCCTCTTGCATCTCCCTCCCTCCCACTCTCCCTATCCCACCCCTCTAGGTGGTCACAAAGCACCGAGCTGATCTCCCTGTGTTATGCCACTGCTTCCCACTAGCTATCTGTTTTACATTTGGTAGTGTATATGTGTCCTTGCCACTCTCACTTTGTCCCACCTTACCCTTCCCCCTCTCCATATCCTCAAGTCCATTCTATAGTAGGTCTGCATCTTTATTCCCATCTTGCCCCTAGATTCTTCTGACCATTTTTCTTTTTTTTTTTAGATTCCATATATATGTGTTAGCATATGGTATTTGTTTTTGTCTTTCTGACTTCACTCCATATGACCGTCTCTAGGTCCATCCACCTCACTACAAATAACTCAGTTTCGTTCCTTTTTATGGCTGAGTAATATTCCATTGTATATATGTGCCACATAGTCTTTATCCATTCATCCATCAATGGACACTTAGGTTGCTTCCGTGTCCTCGCTATTGTAAATAGAGCTACAATGAACATTGTGGTACGACTCTTTTTGAATTATGGTTTTCTCTGGGTATATGCCCAGTAGTGGGATTGCTGGGTCGTATGATAGTTCTATTTTTAGTTTTTTAAGGAACCTCCATACTGTTCTCCATAGTGGCTGTATCAATTTACATTCCCACCAACAGTGCAAGAGGGTTCCCTTTTCTCCACACCCTCTCCAGCATTTATTTTTTGTAGATTTTTTGATCATGGCCATTCTGACCGGTGTGAGGTGAGATCTCATTGTACTTTTGATTTGCATTTCTCTAATGATTAATGATGTTGAGCATTCTTTCATGTGTTTGTTGGCAATCTGTATATCTTCTTTGGAGAAATGTCTATTTAGGTCTTCTGCCCAATTTTGGATTGGGTTGTTTGTTTTTTTGATATTGAGCGGCATGTGTTGCTTGTATGTTTTGGAGATTAATCCTTTGTCAGTTACTTCATTTGCAAATATTTTCTTCCATTCTGAGGGTTGTCTTTTCGTCTTGTTTATGGTTTCCTTTGCTGTGCAAAAGCTTTTAAGTTTCATTAGGTTCCATTTGTTTATTTTTGTTTTTATTTCCATTACTCTACGAGGTGGGTCAAAAAAGATCTTGCAGTGATTTATGTCATAGACTGTTCTGCCTATGTTTTCCTCTAAGAGTTTGATGGTGTCTGGCCTTATATTTAGGTCTATAATCCATTTTAAGTTTATTTTTATGTATGGTGTTAGCAAGTGTTCTAATTTCATTCTTTTACATGTAGCTGTCCAGTTTTCCCAGCACCACTTATTGAAGATACTGTCTTTTCCCCACTGTATATTCTTGCATCCTTTATCAAAGATAAGGTGACCATATGTGCGTGGGTTTATCTCTGGGCTTTCTGTCCTCTTCCATTGATCTATATTTCTGTTTTTGTGCCAGTACCATACTGTCTTGATTACTGTAGCTTTGTATTATAGTCTGAAGTCAGGGAGCCTGCTTCCTCCAGCTCCATTTTTCTTTCTGAAGATCACTTTGGCTATTTGGCGTCTTTTGTGTTTTCATACAAATTGTGAACTTTTTTGTTCTAGTTCTGTGAAAAATGCCAATGGTAGTGTGATAGGGATTGCATTGAATCTGTAGATTGCTTTGGGTAGTAGAGTCATTTTCACAATGTTGATTCTTTCAATCCAAGAGCATGGTATATCTCTCCATCTGTTTGTATCATCTTTAATTTCTTTCATCAGTGTCTTATAGTTTTCTGCATACAGGTCTTTTGTCTCCTTAGGTAGGTTTATTCCTAGATATTTTATTCTTTTTGTTGCAATGGTAAGTGGGAGTGTTTTCTTAATTTCACTTTCAGATTTTTCATCATAAGTGTATAGGAATGCAAGAGATTTCTGTGCATTAATTTTACATCCTGCTACTTTACCAAATTCATTGATTAGCTCTAGTAGTTTTCTGGTAGCATCTTTAGGATTCTCTATGTATAGTATCATGTCATCTGCAAACTGTGACAGCTTTACTTCTTCTTTTCCAATTTGGATTCCTTTTATTTCTTTTTCTTCTCTGATTGCTGTGGCTAAAACTTCCAAAACTATGTTGACTAATAGTGGTGAGAGTGGGCAACCTTGTCTTGTTCCTGATCTTAGTGGAAATGGTTTCCGTTTTTCACCATTGAGGACGATGTTTGGTGTGGGTTTGTCATATGTAGGCTTTATTATGTTGAGGAAAGTTCCCTCTATGCCTACTTTCTTGAGGGTTTTTATCATAAATGGGCATTGAATTTTGTCAAAAGCTTTCTCTGCATCCATTGAGATGATCATTTGGTTTTTCTCCTTCAATTTGTTAATATGGTGTATCACGTTGTTTGATTTGCATATATTGAAGAATCCTTGCATTCCTGGGATAAACCCCACTTGATCATAGTGTATAATCCTTTTATTGTGTTGTTGGATTCTGTTTGCTAGTATTTTGTTGAGGATTTTTGCATCTATGTTTATCAGTGATATTGGCCTATAGTTTTCTTTGTTTGCGACATCTATGTCTGGTTTTAGTATCAGGGTGATGTTGGCCTTGTAGAATGAGTTTGGGAGTGTTCCTCCCTCTGCTATATTTCGGAAGAGTTTGAGAAGGATAGGTGTTAATTCTTCTCTAAATGTTTGATAGAATTCGCCTGTGAAGCCATTTGGTCCTGGGCTTTTGTTTGTTGGAAGATTTTCAATCACAGTTTCAATTTCAGTGCTTGTGATTGGTCTGTACATATTTTCTGTTTCTTCCTGGTTCAGTCTCAGAAGGTTGTGCATTTCTAAGAATTTGTCCATTTCTTCCAGGTTGTCCATTTTACTGGCATAGAGTTGATGGTAGTAATCTCTCATGATCCTTTGTATTTCTGTGGTGTCAGTTGTTACTTCTCCTTTTTCATTTCTAACTCTATTGATTTGAATCTTCTCCCTTTTGTTCTCGATGGGTCTGGCTAATGGTTTATCAATTTTACCTTCTGAAAGAACCAGCTTTTAGTTTTATTGATCTTTGCTATCGTTTCCTTCATTTCTTTTTCATTTATTTCTGATCTGATTTTTATGATTTCTTTCCTTCTGCTAACTTTGGGTTTTTTTTGTTCTTCTTTCTCTCATTGCTTTAGGTATATACATATTTTTTATATCTCTTTTTTTTTCTGTTAATCTCTGAGTTTATAGAAAGCAGCAACCATTTTTCATTTACCTGTATGGCCAATACTATATTTGAAGTTTTTAGTAAATATGAGGTCGTGACTTTCAAAGTATAAGTTCCAGTTTTAATAAAATAATGGTTTCCCTCTAACGTAAACTTGAGGACAAGCTGTGAAGAATTCCCTCTATGTGTCTAAGGGTCAGAAAGCCAGTCTCTGTGAATTGGGGACTAGAGAAGGTGAAATTTAAATTATGCAAGAGAATTGTCTTTCCAGCTTTAGATTATCATTTATCTAGTAGGCATAAATTTATTCTTTTAAACCACATAGTATACTTTCATTTATTTATTCAGCAGATATTAATATATGCAAAGCAGCAAGGTAGATATTTGGCAAAGTAAGTATAAAATATAGAAAGTCTATTTTTTAGATTTCTAGTCATATAATCTTAGCAGTCAAAAGATATAAATAATGAAGTAGTTGGTAGTTACACAGAAGCGTGTGTAATTGCTTAAGAAATAGAATGGAAACTATTGATATGATTCTAGAGTCCACCTTCCCAGCTTGTTTCCTGGTGCTGGCCTCTAATTTTACTGAAATACCTTTCGTTTTTCAGCCTGCTGTCCTCTTATTTATATATGCCAATTACTTCTTATATGCTTTTTCTTCCTCTATAATACTTTCTTTAAAATTCTTTACTCTTATCTGTCTGGTAATCTGATTTTCTTCTTTTCAAATCATTTCTCTATGCTTTCTGAAAGACTCCTTCTTCTAGCACACATTGTGTGAACCTCTAATAGTGTTTAACTCTATTAACTGTAACAGTGGTTATATCTATAACAATAACTAATGTTCATTGAGCTCTCACTATGTTCTGGTCCTATGCTGTTGAAGCATCATTATGTATAACCATAAAAACCATTATGTGGCACATCCTTCATCCACATGAGGCAAATGAGGTTTAGTGAGGTTAAGTAATTTGTTCAAGTTCCCATAGATGGTAAGGATTCAAAACCATAAAGTGTCTCAGTCCACAACCCATAATCATAAACACTACTCCATATTGTCTTCAAAGACAGCACAAACAATAAACAGTTCTGCTTTTTTATTTTTTCCTTAATGAAAATCTTCCTTGGATTTTTGTTTTTAGCCATGCCACACAGCTTGTATGATCTTATTTCACGGACTAGGGATTGAACCCACAACCTCAGCAGTGAAAGCATGGAGTTCTAACCATTGGATGGCCAGGGAATTCTCAACAGTTCTACTTTCTTATTGTACTTTTAACCCCCCAAAGATAGAAACTATGTCATTTCACGTTTTAAAAGTGCCTCATTCAGGGCCTGCCACATAGTAGATGATCATCAGTACTGAATTGTGATTAAGTAAGTAAATGTATCAAATAATACACAGTAGAGGGATCACTACAGGGTGTACTAAAGAAAGTCTTATAGAGAAGATGAGAGTAAACTGAGCACTGAAATATATACATGGACCAAAGAGATATTAACCCTGTAGATTATCTGGGAGGGTAACAAGAGAATCATGGGCAAATTCTTAGAGTTATGGCAATACTCAGGGAAAAGTTGAAAAGGTTTCCCATTACCATGAGAAACAGGCAATGTTTTATATATATATATATATACACACACACATATATAATGTATAATAATATAATCTTGTTCATGACTATTATTTAACATTGTTCTGAAGATATGTGCCAATGTAATTCGATAAGGTAAAGGAATATTTGAAACGGAGAGGTAAAATTATCATTATTTACCAATGAAATAATTGTTTACATATAACTGAAGACAGTTATTTGAAGACAATAGCAACAAAATCGAATTGAATTAATATGGCAATTTAAATATTAATATACAGAAATAATTTAATTGCCCTCTTATATTTCAATAAATACTATTTGGAAGATATAATGGAAGTAAATACCACATTGAAAATAGCACCAAAAATAATACAGTACTTCAGCTGTACATGAAATATACAAGATAATGTAAAGAAAATTTGATTTTTGTGGTACACAAAAGAAATCTTGAAAAAATGGAATAGTAGACCATAACCCTGGTCAAGAAGAATCAGTTTCATAAAGATGTTAAATTTCTCCAAGTTAATCTATAAATTGATTTCATTTCAATAATATTAATCTTTTTTAAAAGAATTATAACATGATTTGTAGCACTTAGGAGATGATGCACAAGGAAGAAAAGACAGGAAACTTTTGGAAAAGAAGAATAATAAGGTACTAGTCCTATCAGATATTAAAACATGTAAAACTACAGTAATTAAAGGGATGCTATTCTTTTTTTTTTTTTTTTTTTTTTAACATCTTTATTGGGGTATAATTACTTTACAATGGTGTGTTAGTTTCTGCTTTATAACAAAGTGAATCAGTTATACATATACATATGTTCCCATATCTCTTCCCTCTTGCGTCTCCCTCCCTCCCACCCTCCCTATCCCACCCCTCCAGGCTGTCACAGAGCACCGAGCCAATATCCCTGTGCCATGCGGCTGCTTCCCACTAGCTATCTACCTTACTACGTTTGTTAGTGTGTATATGTCCATGACTCTCTCTCGCCCCGTCACAGCTCACCCTTCCCCCTCCCCATAACCTCAAGTCCGTTCTCTAGGAGGTCTGCGTCTCTATTCCTGCCTTACCCCTAGGTTCTTCATGACATTTTTTTTTTTTCTTAAATTCCATATATATGTGTTAGCATACTGTATTTGTCTTTTTCTTTCTGACTTACTTCACTGTGTATGACAGACTCTAGGTCTATCCACCTCATTACAAATAGCTCAATTTCGTTTCTTTTTATGGCTGAGTAATATTCCATTGTATATATGTGCCACATCTTCTTTATCCATTCATCCGATGATGGGCACTTAGGTTGTTTCCATCTCCGGGCTATTGTAAATAGAGCTGCGATGAACATTTTGGTACATGACTCTTTTTGAATTTCGGTTTTCTCAGGGTATATGCCCAGTAGTGGGATTGCTGGGTCATATGGTAGTTCTATTTGTAGTTTTTTAAGGAACCTCCATACTGTTCTCCATAGTGGCTGAACCAATTCACATTCCCACCAGCAGTGCAAGAGGGTTCCCTTTTCTCCACACCCTCTCCAGCATTTATTGTTTCTAGATTTATTGATGATGGCCATTCTGACTGGTGTGAGATGATATCTCATTGTAGTTTTGATTTGCATTTCTCTAATGATTAATGATGTTGAGCATTCTTTCATGTGTTTGTTGGCAGTCTGTATATCTTCTTTGGAGAAATGTCTATTTAGGTCTTCTGCCCATTTTTGGATTGGGTTGTTTGTTTTTTTGTTGTTGAGCTGCATGAGCTGCTTGTAAATTTTGGAGATTAATCCTTTGTCAGTTGCTTCATTTGCAAAAATTTTCTCCCATTCTGAGGGTTGTCTTTTGGTCTTGTTTATGGTTTCCTTTGCTGTGCAAAAGCTTTGAAGTTTCATTAGGTCCCATTTGTTTATTTTTGTTTTTATTTCCATTACTCTAGGGGGTGGGTCAGAAAGAATCTTGCTGTGATTTATGTCATAGAGTGTTCTGCCTATGTTTTCCTCTAATAGTTTGATAGTTTCTGGCCTTATATTTAGGTCTTTAATCCATTTTGAGCTTATTTTTGTGTATGGTGTTAGGGAGTGTTCTAATTTCATTCTTTTACATGTACCTGTCCAGTTTTCCCAGCACCATTTATTGAAGAGGCTGTCCTTTTTCCACTGTACATTCCTGCCACCTTTATCAAAGATAAGGTGTCCATATGTGCATGGGTTTATCTCTGGGCTTTCTATCCTGTTCCATTGATCTATCTTTCTGTTTTTGTGCCAGTACCATACCGTCTTGATAACTGTAGCTTTGTAGTATAGTCTGAAGTCAGGGAGCCTGATTCCTCCAGTTCCTTTTTTTGTTCTCAAGATTGCTTTGGCTATTCGGGGTCTTTTGTGTTTCCATACAAATTGCGAAATTTTTTGTTCTAGTTCTGTGAAAAATGCCAATGGTAGTTTGATAGGGATTGCATTGAATCTATAGATTGCTTTGGGTAGTAGAGTCATTTTCACAATGTTGATTCTTCCAATCCAAGAACATGGTATATGTCTCCATCTATTTGTATCATCTTTAATTTCTTTCATCAGTGTCTTATAGTTTTCTGCATACAGGTCTTTTGTCTCCTTAGGTAGGTTTATTCCTAGATATTTTATTCTTTTTGTTGCAATGGTAAATGGGAGTGTTTTCTTGATTTCACTTTCAGATTTTTCATCATTAGTATATAGGAATGCCAGAGATTTCTGTGCATTAATTTTGTATCCTGCTACTTTACCAAATTCATTGATTAGCTCTAGTAGTTTTCTGGTAGCATCTTTAGGATTCTCTATGTATAGGATCATGTCATCTGCAAACAGTGACAGCTTTACTTCTTCTTTTCTGATTTGGATTCCTTTTATTTCCTTCTCTTCTCTGATTGCTGTGGCTAAAACTTCCAAAACTATGTTGAATAAGAGTGGTGAGAGTGGGCACCCTTGTCTTGTTCCTGATCTTAGTGGAAATGCTTTCAGTTTTTCACCATTGAGGATGATGTTTGCTGTGGGCTTGTCGTATATGGCCTTTATTATGTTGAGGAAAGTTCCCTCTATGCCTACTTTCTGCAGGGTTTTTATCATAAATGGGTGTTGAATTTTGTCAAAAGCTTTCTCTGCATCTATTGAGATGATCATATGGTTTTTCTCCTTCAGTTTGTTAATATGGTTTATCACATTGATAGATTTGCGTATATTGAAGAATCCTTGCATTCCTGGAACAAACCCCACTTGATCATGGTGTATGATCCTTTTAATGTGCTGTTGGATTCTGTTTGCTAGTATTTTGTTGAGGATTTTTGCATCTATGTTCATCAGTGATATTGGTCTGTAGTTTTCTTTCTTTGTGACATCCTTGCCTGGTTTTGGTATCAAGGTGATGGTGGCCTCGTAGAATGAGTTTGGGAGTGTTCCTCCCTCTGCTATATTTTGGAAGAGTTTGAGAAGGATAGGTGTTAGCTCTTCTCTAAATGTTTGATAGAATTCGCCTGTGAAGCCATCTGGTCCTGGGCTTTTCTTTGTTGGAAGATTTTTAATCACAGTTTCAATTTCAGTGCTTGTGATTGGTCTGTTCATATTTTCTATTTCTTCCTGATTCAGTCTTGGCAGGTTGTGCATTTCTAAGAATTTGTCCATTTCTTCCAGATTGTCCATTTTATTGGCATAGAGTTGCTTGTAGTAATCTCTCATGATCTCTTTTATTTCTGCAGTGTCAGTTGTTACCTCTCCTTTTTCATTTCTAATTCTATTGATTTGAGTCTTCTCCCTTTTTTTCTTGATAAGTCTGGCTAGTGGTTTATCTATTTTGTTTATCTTCTCAAAGAACCAGCTTTTAGTTTCATTGATCTTTGCTATTGTTTCCTTCATTTCTTTTTCATTTATTTCTGATCTGATTTTTATGATTTCTTTCCTTCTGCTAGCTTTGGGGTTTTTTTGTTCTTCTTTCTCTAATTGCTTGAGGTGCAAGGTTAGGTTGTTTATTCTAGATGTTTCCTGCTTCTTAAGGTGGGCTTGTATTGCTATAAACTTCCCCCTTAGAACTGCTTTTGCTGCATCCCACAGGTTTTGGGTCGTTGTGTCTCCATTGTCATTTGTTTCTAGGTATTTTTTGATTTCCTCTTTGATTTCTTCAGTGATCACTTCATTATTAAGTAGTGTATTGTTTAGCCTCCATGTGTTTGTATTTTTTACAGATCTTTTCCTGTAATTGATATCTAGTCTCATGGCGTTGTGGTCAGAAAAGATACTTGATACAATTTCAATTTTCTTAAATTTGCCAAGGCTTGATTTGTGACCCAAGATATGATCTATCCTGGAGAATGTTCCGTGAGCACTTGAGAAAAATGTGTATTCTGTTGTTTTTGGATGGAGTGTCCTATAAATATCAATTAAGTCCATCTTGTTTAATGTATCATTTAAAGCTTGTGTTTCCTTATTTATTTTCATTTTGGATGATCTGTCCATGGGTGAAAGTGGGGTGTTTAAGTCCCCTACTATGAATGTGTTACTGTCAATTTCCCCTTTTATGGCTGTTAGTATTTGCCTTATGTATTGAGGTGCTCCTATGTTGGGTGCATAAATATTTACAATTGTTATATCTTCTTCTTGGATCGATCCCTTGATCATTATGTAGTGTCCTTCTTTGTCTCTTTTAATAGTCCTTATTTTAAAGTCTATTTTGTCTGATATGAGAATTGCTACTCCAGCTTTCTTTTGGTTTCCATTTGCATGGAATATCTTTTTCCATCCCCTTACTTTTAGTCTGTATGTGTCTCTAGGTCTGAAGTGGGTCTCTTGTAGACAGCATATGTAAGGGTCTTGTTTTTGTATCCATTCAGCTAGTCTGTGTCTTTTGGTGGGAGCATTTAGTCCATTTACATTTAAGGTAATTATCGATATGTATGTTCCTATTCCCATTTTCTATATTGTTTTGGGTTCGTTATTATAGGTCTTTTCCTTCTCTTGTGTTTCTTGCCTAGAGAAGATCCTTTAGCATTTGTTGTAAAGCTGGTTTGGTGGTGCTGAACTCTCTCAGCTTTTGCTTGTCTGTAAAGGTTTTAATTTCTCCATCAAATCTGAATGAGATCCTTGCTGGGTAGAGTAGTCTTGGTTGCAGGTTTTTCTCCTTCATCACTTTCAGTATGTCCTGCCACTCCCTTCTGGCTTGTAGGGTTTCTGCTGAAAGATCAGCTGTTAACCTTATGGGGATTCCCTTATGTGTTATTTGTTGTTTTTCCCTTGCTGCTTTTAATATGCTTTCTTTGTATTTAATTTTTGACAGTTTGATTAATATGTGTCTTGGCGTATTTCTCCTTGTATTTATCCTGTATGGGACTCTCTGTGCTTCCTGGACTTGGTTAACTATTTCCTTTCCCATATTAGGGAAGTTTTCAACTATAATCTCTTCAAATATTTTCTCAGTCCCTTTCTTTTTCTCTTCTTCTTCTGGAACCCCTATAATTCGAATGTTGGTGCGTTTAATGTTGTCCCAGAGGTCTCTGAGACTGTCCTCAGTTCTTTTCATTCTTTTTTCTTTATTCTGCTCTGCAGTAGTTATTTCCACTATTTTATCTTCCAGGTCACTTATCCGTTCTTCTGCCTCAGTTATTCTGCTATTGATCCCATCTAGAGTATTTTTAATTTCACTTATTGTGTTGTTCATCGTTGCTTGTTTCATCTTTAGTTCTTCTAGGTCCTTGTTAACTGATTCTTGCATTTTGTCCATTCTATTGTCCATTCTATCTCCAAGATTTCGGATCAACCTTACTATCATTATTCTGAATTCTTTTTCAGGTAGACTGCCTATTTCCTCTTCATTTGTTAGGTCTGGTGCATTTTTATCTTGCTCCTTTATCTGCTGTGTGTTTTTCTGTTTTCTCATTTTGCTTATCTTACTGTGTTTGGGGTCTCCTTTTTGCAGGCTGCAGGTTCGTAGTTCCTCCTGTTTTTGATGTCTGTCTCCAGTGGCTAAGGTTGGTTCAGTGGGTTGTGTAGGCTTCCTGGTGGAGGGGACTAGTGCCTGTGTTGTGGTGGAAGAGGCTGGATCTTGTCTCTCTAGTGGGCAGGTTCACGTCTGGTGGTGTGTTTTGGGGTGTCTGTGGCCTTATTATGATTTTAGGCAGCCTCTCTGCTAATGGGTGGGGTTGTGTTCCTGTTTTGCTAGTTGTTTGGCACAGGTTGTCCAGCACTGTGGCTTGCTGGTCGTTGAGTGAAGCTGGGTGCTGGTGTTAAGATGGGGGTCTCTGGGAGATTTTCGCCGTTTGATATTATCTGGAGCTGGGAGGTCTCTTGTGAACCAGTGTCTTGAAGTTGGCTCTCCTACCTCAGAGGCAGAGCCCTGCCTCCTGGCTGGAGCACCAAGAGCCTTTCATCCACACGGCTCAGAATAAAAGGGAGAAAAAGTAGAGGGAATTAGTAGACGTATGAGGAAAGAAAGAAGGAAAGGAGGGAAGGAAGGAGGGAAGGAAGGAAGGAAGGAAGGAAGAAAGAAAGAAAGAAGCAAAGAAGGAAAAAAGGCAAGAAGGAACGAAAGGAGGGAGGGAGGGAGGGAGGAAGGAAGGAGGGAAAGAAGGAAAAACAAAAAGAAAAAAGATACAGTAAAAATAAAATAAAGTATAATAAAGTTATTGAATTAAAAAATTCTTAATTAGAAAAAAAAAAAGGACGGATAGAACCTTAGGACAAATGTTGGAAGCAAAGCTGTACAAAGTCTTACACAGAAGCGTACACATACACCCTCACAAAAAGAGGTAAAGGGGGAAAAATCATAAATCTTGCTGTCAGAGACCACCTCCTCAATTTGGGATGATTCGTTGTCTAAAGGAGGGAAGGAAGGAGGGAAGGAAGGAAGGAAGGAAGGAAGAAAGAAAGAAGCAAGGAAGGAAAGAAGGCAAGAAGGAACGAAAGGAGGGAGGGAGGAAGGAAGGAAGGAGGGAAAGAAGGGAAAACAGAAAGAAGATACAGTAAAAATAAAATAGAGTATAATAAAGTTATTGAATTAAAAAAATTCTTAATTAGAAAAAAAAAAAAAAAGGGACGGATAGAACCTTAGGACAAATGTTGGAAGCAAAGCTGTACAGACAAAGTCTCACACAGAAGCGTACACATACACCCTCACAAAAAGAGGTAAAGGGGGAAAAATCATAAATCTTGCTGTCAGAGACCACCTCCTCAATTTGGGATGATTCGTTGTCTAAAGGAGGGAAGGAAGGAGGGAAGGAAGGAAGGAAGGAAGGAAGAAAGAAAGAAGCAAGGAAGGAAAGAAGGCAAGAAGGAACGAAAGGAGGGAGGGAGGAAGGAAGGAAGGAGGGAAAGAAGGGAAAACAGAAAGAAGATACAGTAAAAATAAAATAGAGTATAATAAAGTTATTGAATTAAAAAAATTCTTAATTAGAAAAAAAAAAAAAAAGGGACGGATAGAACCTTAGGACAAATGTTGGAAGCAAAGCTATACAGACAAAGTCTTACACAGAAGCGTACACATACACCCTCACAAAAAGAGGTAAAGGAGGAAAAATCATAAATCTTGCTGTCAGAGACCACCTCCTCAATTTGGGATGATTCGTTGTCTAAAGGAGGGAAGGAAGGAAGGAAAGAAAGAAAGAAAGAAAGGACGAAGGTAAAGTATAATAACGTTCTTAAAATTAAAATTGATTATTAAGAAAAAAAATTTTAAGAAAAAACCATGGACGGATAGAACCTAGGACAAATGGTGGAAGCAAGACTATACAGACAAGATCTCACACAGAAGCATACACATACACATTCACAAAAAGAGGAATAGGGAGAAAAATCATAGATCTTGCTCCCAAAGTCCACCTCCTTAATTTGGGATGATTGGCTGTCTATTCATGTATTCCACAGATGCAGGGTACATCAAGTTGATTGTGGAGCTTTAATCCGCTGCTTCTGAGGCTGCTGGGAGAGATTTCCCTTTCTCTTCTTTGTTCTCACAGCTCACAGGGGCTCAGCTTTGGATTTGGCCCTTCCTCTGCGTGTAGGTCGCTGGAGGGCGTCTGTTTTTTGCTCAGACAGGACGGGGTTAAAGGAGCCGCTGATTCGGGGGTTCTGGCGTACGGAGGCCGGCGGCGGGGAGGGAGGGGCACGGAATGCGGGGCGGGCCTGCGGCGGCAAAGTCCGGCCACCAGCCCGAGGCCCGCCGTGCGCTCTCCCGGGGAAGTCGTCCCCGGATCCCGGGAACCCGGCAGTGGCGGGCTGCACAGGCTCCGCGGAAGAGGGGAGTGGAGAGCGACCTGCGCTCGCACACAGGCCCCTTGGTGGCGGCAGCAGCAGCCCCAACGTCTCCCGCCCGCCTTGGGGTCCGCGCCTCCAGCCGCGGCTTGCGCCCGTCTCTGGAGTCAGCGCCCTCAGCCGCGGCTCGCGCCCGTCTCTGGGGTCCGCGCCCTCAGCCGCGGCTCGCGCCCGTCTCTGGGGTCCGCGCTTTCAGCCGCGGCTCGCGCCCGTCTCTGGGGTCCGCGCTTTCAGCCGCGGCTCGCGCCCGTCTCTGGGGTCCGCGCTTTCAGCCGCGGCTCGCGCCCGTCTCTGGGGTCCGCGCTTTCAGCCGCGGCTCTCGCCCGTCTCTGGGGTTCGCGCTTTTAGCCGCGGCTCGCGCCCGTCTCTGGAGTTCCTTTAAGCAGCGTTCTTAAACCCCTCTCCTCACGCACCAGGAAACAAAGAGGGAAGAAAAAGTCTCTTGCCTCTTCGGCAGGTGCAGGCTTTTCCCCGGACTCCCTCCCGGCTAGCTGTGGTGCACTAACCCCTTCAGGCTATGTTCAAGCCGCCAACCCCAGTCCTCTCCCTGCGCTCCGTCCGAAACCGAAACCCTAGCCTCAGAGCCTCAGCTCGCAGCCCCGCCCGTCCCGGCGGGTGAGCAGACAAGCCTCTCGGGCTGGTGAGTGCCGGTCGGCACCGATCCTCTGTGCGGGAATCTCCCCGCTTTGCCCTCCGCACCCGTTGCTGTGCACTCCTCCGCGGCTTCGAAGCTCCCCCCTCCGCCTCCCGCAGTCTCCGCCCGCGAAGGGGCTTCCTAGTGTGTGGAAACTTTTCCTCCTTCACAGCTCCCTCCCACTGGTGCAGGTGCCGTCCCTATTCTTTTGTCTCTGTTTATTCTTTTTTCCTTTTGCCCTACCCAGGTACGTGGGGAGTTTCTTGCCTTTTGGGAGGTCTGAGGTCTTCTGCCAGCCTTCAGTAGGTGTTCTGTAGGAGTTGTTCCACATGTAGATGTATTTCTGGTGTATCTGTGGAGAGGAAGGTGATCTCCGCGTCTTACTCTTCCGCCATCTTCCCTTACTCCAAAGGGATGCTATTCTAACAAATATTGAAATATATTGTAAAGCCACAGAAATAAAGGTTTGGTACCGGTGCATGTACAGTCACTCAGATGAATGAACAAAATGAAAATCAAGTAGCAGATCCAAATATGCAGAAAAATTCAATATGTAATAAAGGTAGCATTTGTAATCAGTGGGCAAAGGTACATTATCTAGTAAATAATTTGGGATTTCCTGTAATCATCTAGAAAAAAAGAAAGTTGCATCTCTCCTTTATCATGTTCTATACCAAAATCAATTCCACAGAGAAGGCAAAACATGATGCCATAGAAGAGCTGTAATAAAACGTATAAAATTTCTAAAAATATCTCAAGATAGAAAAGATCCTTCTAATTATATCACATACTTGAAGAAATAAGGTGTAATAGATATTAAGACATACAAATAGAACGATCTCCACTTGTAATAATAACATTAGCAAACAAACTTCCAGAAAATACTGATCAAACTGAAAAAAAAAAGTTTTTCAGTGTGTATGTTTAACTACCATCTGTGGGGAAAAAAAGAGAAGAAAAATATATGTATTACTGGATGAAAACAAAAGAAAAGAGGTAGCAGTTGTTGACTCTGGAGGAAAGAATGTATTTCTCTGGGGCAAGAATAGGAATGAAATACACTTTTCTCTATATATCTGTATATATATCCTTTTGCGTATTCTAAGTTGGGCACTATGTCTATATTTTATCTTTGCATAAGAAATTATACATACAAGCTACTTAGTTGTAATACATAAAAATGTTAGTGTGTATTTTGTGACAAATCTGTAGATGAAAATGAAATCATTTGGCTTTCTTTTATACTTTCTGCTTTTTTGTCTTTTTCCATGGAAAGATCCTATTTACTTTATTTTTAAATAATAGTTTCAAAATAATAGTTTATGAACAGTGACTCATATTTCCAAATCTGGTTTCTCATTTAAAAAATATGGAGGTGATAACAGGCAGCACAATTTAGTAAAAGGAACGTTGAATCACTCCTCTTCATCTGTAAAATGGGGTAATAATATATGCCTTGAGGATTAAGGAAAAGAGTGTTGTTAAGGTATTTAGTAAAGTATAAATTTTGAACATCTGTATGTTTCTTTAATCATTTTTAATTTCTGTGTAGGTTAGCACTCCCGCAGAGCCATTTTTGATACTTAGCTAACACCATCTGTGATTGCTTCACACTTACTGATAGCCTCCAATATGCAGGCCTATTCTAGGAACTGATGAAATATTAACTGTCATCAAATGTCTTGGGAAGTGATACCAGTAGAGGGTGTTGTGGAACTAAAGAAGAGGGATATAGAGGAGTATGCGCCTCATTTAGCCACGGGGAGTCAGGAGACACTTCACTGAGGAGTGGACAGCTTAGGCTGTATCTTAAAACTGGAGTATAACTTAAAGAAAATAAGGAATTAGATTTGCATGAATTTGAGATTTCAAGTAGCACAGCTTGTAGTTGGAGTGAAGCAGGCATACAGAAATGTCGTGAGAATTGCGGATTAAAAATTGTGGGACCACAAGCACTGTATCTCATGCTAAAGATACTGAGTTTAAATTCTGAAAGACTTTTTAAAAATAACTACATTGTCAGATTGGAATGTTCAAAGTCACTCAGAGAAACTGTCAGTTTAGACAAGATGGAGTGGATCTATTTCTTTCTGCTCCTCTCTTGCAAGTACAACTGTAAACTCTGGAAATTAATGCCCAAAGTAAGAAGAGGAAAATTCTGAAAGGGGGTAAGAAGGAGGAAAATTGGTTTGATATCCTAGAACTGGAGGAATGGCACAGCGAAGTGGCATTTTACACTTTCTCACCCAACAGCAAGACGTTATTCAGACCCAAATTTTCCTTGACCCCAACCTAGCAACAGAAAGCAAGCCAGGTAGATGTATGTCTCCTTTGGATTGAACAAGAGTCCCTAGGAAAACACATGGCACGCTCTGTACCACTGCAGGGGAAGCACGTTCCTTCTCTGCAGCATCTGAGACTTCCCTCTCCAATGGACGGATACAGGGTGGCCAGGTGGCCCCCACCAGGGGGATCCCACCACATCACCTAGTCCACCCCTT
The DNA here is from genome assembly GCF_011762595.2 of Tursiops truncatus. Taxonomy (NCBI): domain Eukaryota; kingdom Metazoa; phylum Chordata; class Mammalia; order Artiodactyla; family Delphinidae; genus Tursiops; species Tursiops truncatus. Next base: position 128,256,770 of record NC_047038.1, on the reverse strand, counting down.
GTACCCTCTTTGTCTATGCAGTCTTGAGACTCCCTTACCCCATAAGGAAATATCATGTCACAGGCAAGAGAAAATCCATCAAAACAGTTGTTCTTTTGACCTTGAGACCTCTTGTCCCCACCCAAACACATCATGGATGCCTAGAGAGACATGTAACAGAGACCCTGTCACAACCAGCACACACTCTGAGAAGTGCTTTCTTTCCCACCCTGGCAGGAAGATTCTGCCACAGCAAGTGCTTGGCTCAGAAATCATCTTCCTGACTGCAGCCCTGAGATCTTCCACCACCAAGAAACACCCAGTGACTGGGCCTGGGAAACATCTTTTGCCTTTGCAGGCTCTACCAGCAAGGACAGGAACACCAAACAAACCACAAAGACCAAAATAACACTGCAAATGCTCTTAAAATTAAACTGTCATTGAGACCACAGCCTCAAAATGTAAACAAAGATCTGTGCACTAAACAAAACCTAGAGAAGGTGACTTCCTTCTCAAGTGAAAGATTTATACAGATTGCAGGGTTTGTTTGTTTGTTTTTAGCATAGTGAACAAAATACCCAAGATACCGTCATAAATCACCCATTGTATCAAGAACCAGGAAAATCACAATCTAAATGAAAAAAGACAATCAACGGATGCCAACATGAATAAGATGTTGGAATTATCTGACCAGGATTTTGAAACAGCTGTCATGAAAATGCTAGAATAGTGTATTGCAAATTGTCTTAGAATGGAAATTGTAGAAATGGAAAATACAATACCAGAAATTTGTGGGGAAAACAAAAAAACTTGGATATGTTCAACAGTAGAGTGGAGATAGCAGAGGATAGAATTAGTCAGCTAGAGAGCAGACCAATAAAATTTACTTAATCTGAAAAGCGGAGATAAAATAGACTTCAAAAAAAAAGAAAGAAAATTAATAACCATGGATACCTGTAGGACAATAACAGAAGATCCAACATTCATATCTTTGGAGTTCCAGAGGGAAAGGAGAAAAAGTAGAGCTGAAAGAATATTCAAAAAGGTAATGGCTAGAAACTTTTTAAATTTTGGACAGACAGAAATCTACACATCTGAGAAGCTGGGAGAACCCCAAACAGAATAAACTGAAAGACACTATAAACTCTTGAAAGCAGCCAGAAAAAAATTATGCACTATTTATAGGGGAACACCTATTAGAATGACAGCAAACTTCTCATCTGAAATCATTGAGGCCAGATGGAAGTATCGAGGCACATTTCAAGAGCCAATAGAAAAAAAAGGTCAGCTGCAATTTCTGCATCTGGTGAAACAACTTCAGGAATGAAGGGGAAATAAAAATATTCTCAAATGAAGGAAAAACTAAAGGAATATGTCACTAACAGACCTACAGTTAAAGGTTTGTTAAGTGAACGTCTTCAAATAGAAAGGAAAGGGTTAAAGAAAGAATCTTGGAGCATCAGGAAGGAAGAAAGAACAACAGAAAGAGCAGAGATATGGGTATATATAATAGACTATCCTTTTCTTCATGAGCTTTACAAATCACATTTAATAACCAAGACAGAAATTTTTACACCGTCTAATTCTTAAGACAATTCTATTTAAAGGGGGGAAGGTAAAGTGTCCTAAATGGAATTGAGATTTCCACATTTCACTTGAAGCAGTGAAACATTAATACCAATAGCTGGTTTTAAGTCACATGTGTATATTGTAACACCTTGAGCAACCACTATAGAAATTATACAAAAAGATATATTCAAAAACACTGTAAGATGTAATCATAAAAAATGTTGGTTACCACAGAGAAACAAAAAATGAGAAACAGAGGAACAAGAAACAAAAGAAACAAAAGAAACAATGAGATGGCAGATTTAAACCCCAACATATCAATAATTATCTTAAACATAAGTGGTCTAAGTACATCAATTAAATTGATAACAGTTGACAGAATGGATAACAAAACATGACCCAAGTACATGCTCTCTATAAGACACTCACTTCAAACATAATGGCATAGGTTGGTTGAAAGGAAAAACATGAATAAAGATATACTATGCAAACATTAATATAAAAAATTGGGAGTGACTCTATTAATAGCTCATAAAACTTACTCCAGAACAAAGAAAATTAGCACAGAAAAAGAGGAACATCACATATCATAAAAGAATTAATCTGCCCAGAAGACTTAATCCTAAACAGTAGATCCTTGATATACATGAGGCAAGACTAATATAGCAGAAAGAAGAAATAGGAAAACCCATAATTATATTTTGAAACTCCAGCATCACTCTTATTAGCAACTGATAGAACTACAACACAGAAAATCAGCAAGGTTGTAGATATGAAAAACACAGTCAACCAACAGGTTTTATTTACTATTTATAGAGCACTCTACCCTACAATACCAGAATACTTCTTTTTCCCCTCGTGCTATGGAACAATCACCAAAATAACCAAATTTTGGATCATAAAACAAACCTGAACAAATCTAAATCTAAATATCCTGGTTGTGATATTGTAATATAGTCTGAAAAAATGTTACCACTGGAGGAAATTGTTTAATTTACATGGAGTTGGTATAGTTAGAGAAAAATATCTCACCCAATTAGGAAGAAAACTGCCTGAAATGCATCAAAATGAAAGTGATTTTCATTTTTTTAATTAATATCTCTATATTCAAAATTCAATACAAAGCTGCAGTAATGAAGACAGTGTGGTGTTGTCAGAATAATAGACAACTAGATTAATGGGACAGAATAGAGATCCCAGAAATAGACCCACATAAAAATACCCTATTGATCTTTAACAAAGAAACAAAGACAGTACAATGGAGAAAGAGATAATCTTTTCAACAAATGGTGCCGGAGCAACTGGACATACACATACAAAAAGTAAATCTAGACACAGATCTTACCCCCTTACAAAAATTAACTCAAAATGGATCACACACCCAAATGTAAAACACAAATATAAAACTCCTCGAATATGTATATTTAAAAAATGGGCAAAACCCTGAGCAGATACTGTAACAAATAAAAGTATACAAATGGCAAGTAAGCATATGAAAATATGTTCAACGTCATCTTCATCATCAGGGAAATGCAAATTAAAACATCAGTGAAATATCATTACACATCTATTAGAATGGCCAAAATTCAGAACACTGACAACACTATATGCCGATGAGAATGCGGAGCAACAGGAACTGTCATTCATTGCTGGTGTGAATACAAAATGGTGCAGCCACTTAGGGAGACAGTTTGGCAGTTTCTTACAAAACTAAACATACTGCTACCATAAGGTCTATGCTCCTAGGAAATGAAAGCACATTCACATAAAAACTTGTGCATCGATGTTTATGGTAGCTTTATTCATAATTGCCAAAACTTGAAAGCAACCAAGATGTCCTTCAGTAGGTGAATGGATAAACTGTGGTACATTCAGGCAATGGAATATTATTCAGTACTAAAAGGAAATGAGCTGCCAAGCCATGAAAAGACATGGAGAAAACTTAAATGCATGTTACCACCTGAAAGAAGCCAATCTGAAAAGGCTATATACTATATAATTCCAAATATGTGACCTTCTAGAAAAGGCGAAACTGTGGAGATAGTAAAAAGATCAGCGGTCGCCAGGAGGGATTAATAGGGCAAAGACGATCTTTAGAGCAGTAAAATTACTCTGTGTGTTACTATAATGATGGATACATGTTATTATACATTTGTCCAAATCCTAGACTGTAGAATGTACAACACCAATAATAAATCCTAATGTAAACTATAGACTTTAGGTGATAATGATGTGTCCATGTAGGTTTATCAGTTACAGTAAGTAAGTATACTGCCTTTGGAGGGTTTGTCAGTTACAGTAAGTATACTGCCTTTGGAGGGTTTTAGTAAGTATACTGCCTTCGGAGGGTTTGTCAGTTACAGTAAGTCAGTATACTGCCTTTGGAGAGCTGTTGTTAACTGGGGGGACGGTGCGTGTATAGCAGTTGAGGATATAAGGGGAAACCTCTGTTATCTTCCTTTCAGTTTTGCTGTGAATCTAAAACTGCTCTAAAAAATAAAGTCAAAAAAATGCAATGCAATGGCAATAAAAATACCAATAGATTATTAAAGAGTTAGTATGTTAAAAGTCTCAGCTCTTTATTTACATATTTGAGGTTTGACATTTTTATTGTATTGAAAATATAACTTAACAGATGTGGAAATTATGAACCTATAATTAAGATAAAAAGGATAGATGGGGATAGAAAGCTAGCAATAATAAATATTTAATGAAGAAATCATTAAGTATTTATTTAATGAGTCTCAAATTATAGCTTTTAACTGAGAAATTTTCAGCTTTATAACATTGTTGAAATTAATAACAGAAGATAATAATCTAGTACATATTTTGGATGTATCAAGGAAATTAAATCAGAAATTTAGTACAAAGTTAAATGTGACTTAGGTAGAATTCCTTTTCAATTATTCACTGAAAGATAATATTTTGGATATATCCTGGTACAGTCTATTGATTATAATGTTTACAAAAATGAATTTTATTAGAGGAATTTTCATGGAGCCAACCTTCTTTAGTGATTTTCTTTCAAGTGATTCTTGATTTCTGAATGATGTTAAACATAGGACAACTTTTATATCTTCAAATTTATATCCAATTAAAAGTATTAATGCCTCTTGTTTGACAGTTCTTGTGCTAGGTGTTGTCACAGATTTTCCCATCCCTTTAAATACTATAACAACCAAGTAATATGTGCCCCCAGAATTTTCCAAATAAAATTTAGATAACTTTAGGTTTTCTTTCTAGCAGGAAGATTCTGTGTCTATTAGAAATTTCACCATATTGCAAATGTTGGCTTTTCTCAGTTTCTTTATTCTTTCCAGTTCGTATCGTTGTTGTTGCTTAACCAGAAACAGATTTATCTCTAAATTCAAAGCCTTTTTTTCCCCCTCCGCACCCTATATTATTCTCCCTGGTTCCACTATTTCATTCTTTCTAGGCAATCTCATTAACTCTGCTAAAAGAAGGAGAACCTCAAATAGTTTATTTTTCTAAGATCACACACCCAGTTAAGGGAGACTGAAGATTTCTGGACAAGAACCAATTCTCTATCTACTATATTCAGCTGTGTCTATAAAAAGAAATACTCTTTTAAAAGAACACATATGCCTATAAATTCTTTCCTTGGGACAATGGAACGCATCATTCCCATTTACTAAATAAATGCATTTCCTAAAAGGAACAGGCTAACAAACTAGAGAAAGAAAGATCATCCAGGTGATGGTTTAATTTAAATTATTTAATCCACATTGTTATATTGCTGGCACAGATTTTTATTTACTTGTGACATGTAATTCATAATAATTATTTTGCTTAGTTCTCATAATCCTGCATTATCTGTAATGAACTATGAGTTATTTCCCCTATTTTCAGATGAGGAAAGGCAGGTTTCAGTGAGCATAAATAACCTGTTGAATTTCTCACACACTCCACTAAGTGCTGAAACTGAGATGGGGAGGGATGTGTTAAGGCTGTAGAGTCTGTTTTCTTTCCACTACTCTGTGGCCATGTGGTAGAGAATATGCACAAATATTCTTTTTACACTGTGATTATATATTTTGCAACATTATTGAAAGAGAAATCACCTTGGTTCTTGTCATCTGTTCAGATGCTGATTTAATGTCACTTGTGGTGGAATTTACTAACTTCTGCACTTGCTGAACCAGTTCGATAGAAAATGTTTCCAAGGACCTTATGGGTGCCAAAGGGCTATTGTGAATTATTGTAAATATAAATTACCCGTTGCTAGGATGCAAAGATTACTTTCATGTTAGAAATAGTCAAATGTGAATTGGCTTATTTGGGGGGCATTGGTGACAAGCCCACTGTCTTAACTGGCTATTTACAAATCATTATATTTTGAAGTTTTAACTGTATTATTTGATTTATTTTACATCATATGTCTTTATCAAGAGTACATAATTCGTAAGAACATTTCTGTATTTATTCTGACAAATTACTCTGTTTCCTTCAATAAAGTGAACAGTTTGTACAACTTAAAGTATATAGAAGATAACATATGCATCTATTCTGTATTTGGAATTTTTTAGTATTTGTGTAGCTATACTATTTTATAACTTCTAGCATTTTAAGACTGACAACATTTTTTCTATCCCACAACTTATATGTAGGGTTGAATTTTCCTTTTAAGAATGAATTATTTATTCATTCACTAATTATTAATATTAGGAACTAATTGTACTTAATGTAATTGCAATGTTTGCAGTTATTTTAAATTGAGAAATATTAAGATACTGTATTTATAAAATTTTCTGAAATGGATAACTGTATGAGTTTTATATGAAAAATTAATCTAATCTCTATAGTGTAGTGATTTAGAGCTAGTGTTTGGGAATCAGACTGCCATGGTTTAAACATTTATTAGCTATGTGATTTTGGAACGTCAAGTTAAAATGTCTAAGCCTGAGTTTCTTTATCTTCAAAATCAAGATGATAATACCAACGTCATAGATTTGAAGCAAGGACTGAATGAGATAATCAATTTACAACCTACAGGCAAGACAATAAACTTTACGTATTGTTTTTAATTTGTCTTTTTTTTTAACATCTTTATTGGAGTATAATTGCCTTACATTGTTGTGTTAGTTTATGCTGTATAACAAAATGAATCAGCTATACGTATATTTATATCCCCATATCCCCTCCCTCTTGTGTCTCCCTCCCACCTTCTAGGTGGTCACAAAGCACCAAGCTGATCTCCCTGTGCTCTACTATCTTTGCTTTTTTTGGATTTGAGTATAATTAATTCATCTATTTATCTAGTACAGATATCCTATACATCTATGCATTAAGTATATTTTTTTCATTTCTGTAATAATTTCTGGTAATATTTTTGAAGAGAAACTAGTATTTAATCTGCCAGACAAGCTAAATAAATCTATGGTATTAGCACTATAACTTTCAGAGGTTTTCTATATTACAAGGTTTTGAAATTTCAGGGAATTTAAGTCAGACATAAAGTGAGCTTAGCTTAATAAGTTCATATAGAAATAGACCTGCAGAAAGCATTCTGATCAATCAATTCTATTTGGAAGATTCAAGGAGGTTATACAATTACTTTCTAAGGGCCTAGTAAAAGTGGTGAGGTCTACCTTTTTTAAATCAATAGTGAATGATTAGAGAACTTATGGGTTTTTTTGCCTTTTTATCATCCAAACTTTATTCAGTTGCAGGATAAATTTATTCAGTTGCAGAATATCAGTGCTATATTGAAAACAAATACGTAAAATATTACTTAATAATAACCTCTGAGATAATTTTTTAAAATTATTTTATGTATTCTTATTATATGGTACCCCATATCAGGTATAGGCCACCTATCAAAGGAACTTGGCTTCAGTATTTTGTACTGTTAGTCTTACTGTGGTCCACTTGATGGCAGTATCATACTTGGTAAAGTCACATATCAGGTGATTTTTATACTTGGTTTCCTGTGTAGGAATAGTGTAAAGTAAGACTTTCTGTTAAAACATAAATTATAAGAGACTTATTTTCTGCTAATACCTAAGTGGTATAATTCAGAAGTGTTTTGTGAAGGAACCAAACTGGAACACAGTAAAACTGTTGCATGTCAGAGAAGAGGTACTCCTGAGAAAACAAGAAATTGAGGTTTTCCAGGATTTAAAATTCATGGCTCTGAAAGATGTTTAGATTTCATCTTTTTTTTTTTTTAGGAAAATGGACAACTGAAATAAATTAGGATACAAAATAAGAAATTAATTATCTAATAAATGTATAAAACATGTATTTTTAATAAAAAAATTTTTTCTTCCAGATTTATTGAGTTGTAATCGACATACAGTACTGTAAGTTTAAGGTATACAGCAGAGTGATTTGATTTACATACAGCATAAAATGATTACCTAGTAAATTTAGAGAACATCCATAATCTCATATAGATACAAAATAAAAGAAAGGAAAAAAATATGTTTTCCTTTTAATGACAACTCTTAGGATTTACTGCCTTAACAAATTTCATATATAATATACTGCAGTGTTTGAAAATATACATACACCCCAATATTCATAGCAGCACAATTTACAATAGTCAAAACATGGAAGCAACCAACCCACGTCCCCATCAACAGACAATTGGATTAAGAAGATGTAGTACATATACATGGTGAAATATTGTTCAGCCATAAAAAGGAATGAAATACTGTCATTTACAGCAACGTGGATGGACCTAGAGAATATTATGCTGAGTGAAATAAGTCAGAGAAAGACAAATACTGTATAATATCACTTATATATGGAATCTAAAAAATAATACAAATGAATGTATATGTAAAACAGTAACAGACACAGATACAGAAAACAAAGTTGTGGTTACCAAAGGGGAGAGGAAAGGGGGGAGCAATAAAGTAGAGGTATGGGATTAACAGATACAAACTACTATATGTAAAATAGATAGACAACAAGGATATACTGTATAGCATAGAGAGAATTATACCCATTATCTTATAATACCTATAATGAAATATAATTTGCAAAAATACTGAATTGCTATACTGTACACCTGAAACTAACAAATACTGTAAATCAACTATACTTGAATTTTTTTAGAAAAAAAAGCAGTGTTAATTATATTAATCATATTGAACATTATATCCCTAGTATTTATTTATCTTATAAGTGGAAGTCTGTACCTTTTGACCATCTCCATCATCATACAAAGATATTACATTATTATTGAGTATATTCTCCATACTGTACTGTGACTCACTTATTTCATAACTGCAAGTTGCACGTCTTCAGCTTTCATCATTCTTAATAGTATTTTCACTTACAGAAAAGGGTAACCAGGGACTGCATTAAAGAAAGAGTGCTCATTTATTGATTAGGAGGTCAAGTAACAAGTTTAAGATTTGAGGAATCATGGTGTGTGTCACAAAAAGAATTGATCACTAATGGCAGGATACATGTTTTTGCTTTTGTCTGACTGATATGATTTAACAGGTCAGTTCCTTCACTAGCAATGAAGAGTAAAATGGCATTTCCTGCTTCTCAACTTTTAAAGCTTTATTGAAAGTGAGTCTTGAATAGTGATACTTAAAATATTTTGATCAGAAAGAGAAAAATTTACCCTGTCCTTAGCATTAAAAAGTGTTACTCCAACAATTAAATCAACCTTCTATAAAGTACTTCAAAAAATACAAATGGAGTCTTTGGGAATCATCTGATTTTAAATCCTATCAGTAGAACCTTGGTGAGATATCTCAGTTCTTAGCTAAAGCTTAATTGTTAGAAAAGAAAACCCCCCAAATTTTCTTATAAAATGATAACATTTTGACAAAAGATGTTTGAAAATAAATGTAAATAATACAATATGTCAGATAGTCACTTCAATATGGAAATTTTGTTTGTTTTCTGAATATTCTGTTTACTTTTACACATTTACATTATCTCAGCTTGAGTTTTAGTTTTAAAATAAAATGTTTTAGTTTAGATAAAGCACAGGGAAATCTACTCAATACTCTGTAATGACCTATATGGGAAAAGAATCTAAAAGAGTGGATATATGTCTATGTATAACCGATTCACTTTGCTATACACCTGAAACTAACACAACATTGTAAGTCAACTATGCTCCAGTAAAAGTTAAAAAAAAAAAAAGGCAAAAAACGTTGCAAACAAAACAACAACAACAAAAACAAAAGTATGTATTCTGTGTAGTCAAAGTACTTCTGTCTTGGGTTGGGTCACCCTCCACCACAAATAACTAGCTGTAAGACTTTGGCCAGATTATTTAACCACACTTTTCTCACCTGAAATTTTAAATTATTGATGTTATTTAATACATGGAAAGTTCTTATAGACAGTACCTGATGCCAAATAGTTTTAATAAATGTTAGTTATTTTATCTTTTCTAATAATAATTTGAAAATAAGATATTCAGTACTTCAGAAATATTTGTGGACTAGTACATTTAAAAATATATCTTAAATTTTTGCAGGAAAAAAATTGATATTTTATGTTGATCTTCATTGCCTAATTCATCATATTTACAATATATGAATTGTATTATTAAAATAAAGGATACTTGATGTTTTAGGCAGAAAATTACATTGGAAGAGAAATAAATTTGAAGGTTTTATAACAGTGAAAATAAAATTTTAGAAGAACATCTATAATTTCAGCTAATGAGTTGAAAACATGACAGGCATTATTCTCAACTATTGGTTGGGATGCAGGTATAAGTACTTAATAAAAAATGGTAATCAACAAATATTTATTGATTACTTCAAAGGCACTTAGGTCATCATAGCAGATGCCAGGAATTATAAAAGATCACTTCATCTATTAGATACTCAAAAAAAGTTGGAGATATTTCTCTAAAATTCATGAGAAGAGTGTTAAGTAAAATGTGATGACAGTAATTTGGTATCACATGACATCATGTGTTTGATTGCCCAATGAGCATTTAAGGCAAGATGCATTATTAATTGAGAGAGAAGCAACATGCCTGAATACTGCTGAAAAGGATTAATGGAAGATACTATATTTTAATTGAGCCTTGAATGGTGAGATTTGAATTGCAGTAACAGAAAGAAGACCATCCAGGTAGAGGAAATGATGTGAATAGTCATTAGTTAACATTACTCAAAAGGGGGAATAATGCTCATAAAACAATTTTGAATAAAAATATAATGTGTGAAAATGCTTTAAAAATTGTAAACCACTATAAAAACTAGTTATCATTGTATACATCATTAAATTCCATTGAAGATATTTATTTCTTTGCTAGAGCTAGTAGTTTGTATTTATTGAGCACATAACCTCTAGAGAACTTGGGACTATGCTGGTTTGTAGCTTATGATCAGTCTTCAACTAACGTTTTGTGGTAGATAAATTGTGCACTTAGATAATCAAAAAGCATATACATGTGAGGCATATGTTTGTCCTATAAGGCGGCAATCTTGGAAATGTAGAGGGCTCATCATTCTTTCCTGGTCTTTTGTCTGGTGAGGCCCAGGAGTCTTTACAGCAGAAAGGGGCTCTTCATGGTTGTGTTTCTGTCAGTAACCACCCATCCCTACCTGATAATGGTCAATATAATGCATATAAATTACCATACAAGAAAAATTGTATTCCTTCAGATATAAATTATGTGCATTTTCAATGCAGTACTCAATACTAAAAGTTGATTAATTTTATTTACAGTATTCTACTTTTATCATAGTATTTTCGTTTACTCTGAGAACATAAACAAGAGAAAAAGAATGATTTTTACTATGTTAATTTATATAACTCTATGTATCAGTACATCCATAGTTCAAATCTCAACACAGTTAGAATCTAAGTTTCTTAAAATAAATCAAATGCAGTTTTCCTACAACATGAAAATCTATACTTTTTATTCCCAAAGACAGGCACTCTTCAGACATACACAACTTTCTCTAAAGTAGTAGGGAAATATATTATCGTAGTAGTTAAAAAGTAAACTATTAAAATTTTGGTTTTAAATTCTGGCTTTGGCATTTTGGGACATATGACACAATTCAGACTCTACGTAATGCTCTACATTATCTAGCTTAAATAAATTTACAACATTTTCTTCCATTTGTCCTCTTTGTTTCTCTAGGAACTTTGAATTAACTCCAAATAGGAAAAGACAGCTTATGCCTCAAGGTAAATTTAGAATAAACTCTTAATCAGTATTATGATAGGCCTGGAGGCTGTTGGGAAATACTTCATGGATCTTTTCTGTTTCTTGTGAGCAGAGACACTGTCTGCCTCTGATTTCAGGTTACCTTTTCAAGGATGTCTGTAGAGTGAACATTCTGTCTTAGAAGATATATTTAGTGTCTCTCTCCTGAACAAAAAGCAGATTTGTTTACTCCCCAGTGTAATAATGTTTCCCTCTGAGGCAAACTTTAGGCAGGCTTACTTTCCACTTTAAAAGATTCAAGGTTGCTAAGCTCAGTTTTCCTCTCTTGTTGTACACCCCTATTGCATGTGCAGGCATCATCTGGCCATCTGTGTGTCACCCTGTGAGAATTAGGACTCAGAACTCACGCACATGTTGACACTTCTAACAACTATTGTCATGAATAATAAAGGACTTTGTTTCTGACGCAGGGATCTTGTGTCTTTCGTCAGCATTCATGAAACTAAATTTTGGTCAGGTAATACCAGCACATATAGTAAAGTGTTAGATCCCTCACAGTTTTTGACAGGGATTAGGGGAATGGAGGGAGTTTTAGTGAAAAACTACTCAGTGTGCCAAAATGGCACACAAAAGGTGTGTAACATAAACTCATCCAGTTAAAATTATATCCACAATTTAAGAAAACATTTAGTGTTTTTCAAACATCACCAAAAATGTATAAATGATGCTAGTAAAATGTTTTCTAAGCAGTTAGTACATAGATTGCTTGTTTTAGAGAGACCAAAGTCTATGAGTTACTGAAAATGATCACATAAAATATCACATATCTAGTTCTTTTTTTTTTTAATTGGAGTATAATTGCTTTACAATGGTGTGTTAGTTTCTGCTTTATAACAAAGTGAATCAGCTATACATATACATATATCCCCATATCTCTTCCCTCTTGCGTCTCCCTCCCTCCCACTCTTCCTATCCCACCCCTCTAGGTGGTCACAAAGCACCGAGCTGATCTCCCTGTGTTATGTGGTTGCTTCCCACTAGCTATCAGTTTTACATCTGGTAGTGTATATATGTCCATGCCACTCTTTCACTTTGTCCGAGCTTACCCTTCTCCCTCCCCATGTCCTCAAGTCCATTCTCTAGTAGGTCTGTGTCTTTATTCCTGTCTTGCCCCTAGGTTCTTCATGACCTTTTTTTTTTTTTTTTTTAGATTCCGTATATATGTGTTAGCATACGGCATTTATTTTTCTCTTTCTGACTTACTTCACTCTGTATGACAGACTCTAGGTCCATCCACCTCACTACAGATAACTCAATTCCATTTCTTTTTATGGCTGAGTAATATTCCATTGTATATATGTGCCACATCTTCTTTATCCATTCATCTGTCGATAGACACTTAGGTTGCTTCCATGTCCTGGCAATGAACATTGTGGTACATGACTCTTTTTGAATTACGGTCTTCTCAGGGTATATGCCCAGTAGTGGGATTGCTGGGTCGTATGGTAGTTCTATTTTTAGTTTTTTAAGGAACGTCCATACTGTTTTCCATAGTGGCTGTATCAATTTACATTCCCAGCAACAGTGCAGGAGGGTTCCCTTTTCTCCACACCCTCTCCAGTATTTATTGTTTGTAGATATTTTGCTGATGGCCATTCTGACTGGTGTGAGATGATATCTCATTGTAGTTTTGATTGCATTTCTCTAATGATTGATGATATTGAGCATTTCTTTCATGTGTTTGTTGACAAGTCTTCTGCCCATTTTTGGATTGGGTTGTTTTTTTGATATTGAGCTGCATGAGCTGCTTGTAAATTTTGGAGATTAATACTTTGTCAGTTGCTTTGTTTGCAAATATTTTCTCCCATTCTGAGGGATGTCTTTGTGTCTTCTTTATGGTTTCCTTTGCTGTGCAAAAGCTTTTAAGTTTCATTAGGTCCCATTATTTTATTTTTGTTTTTATTTCCATTTCTCTAGGAGGTGGGTCAAAAAGGATCTTGCTGTGATTTATGTCATAGAGTGTTCTGCCTATGTTTTCCTCTAAGAATTTGATAGTGTCTGGCCTTACATTTAGGTATTTAATCCATTTTGAGTTTATTTTTGTGTATGGTGTTAGGGAGTGTTCTAATTTCATTCTTTTACATGTAGCTGCCCAGTTTTCCCAGCACCACTTATTGAAGATACTGTCTTTTCCCCACTGTATATTCTTGCCTCCTTTATCAAAGATAAGGTGACCATATGTGCATGGGTTTATCTCTGGGCTTTCTATCCTGTTCCATTGATGTGTATTTCTGTTTTTGTGCCACTACCATACTGTCTTGATTACTGTAGCTTTGTAGTATAGTCTGAAGTCAAGGAGCCTGATTCCTCCAGCTCTGTTTTTCTTTCTCAAGATTGCTTTGGCTATTCGGGGTCTTTTGTGTTTCCATACAAATTGTGAACTTTTTTGTTCTAGTTCTGTGAAGAATGCCAGTGGTAGTTTGATAGGGATTGCATTGAATCTGTAGATTGCTTTGGGTAGTAGAGTCATTTTCATAATGTTCATTCTTCCAATCCAAGAACATGGTATATCTCTCCATCCATTTGTATCATCTTTAATTTCTTTCATCAGTGTCTTATAGTTTTCTGCATACAGGTCTTTTGTCTCCTTAGGTAGGTTTATTCCTAGGTATTTTATTCTTTTTGCTGCAGTGGTAAATGAGAGTGTTTCCTTAAATTCTCTTTCAGATTTTTCATCATTAGTGTGTAGGAAGGCCAGAGATTTCTTGCATTAATTTTACATCCTGCTACTTTACCAAATTCATTGATTAGCTCTAGTAGTTTTCTGGTAGCATCTTTAGAATTCTCTATGTATAGTATCATGTCATCTGCAAACAGTGACAGCTTTACTTCTTTTCAGATTTGGATTCCTTTTATTTCTTTCACATATCTACTTCTTAAATCTCTTTTTTTCAGAATATTAGAATGGGACTAAGTTAGGTAGAAAAGAGTTCCTACTATGTGCTTTCTAACAGTTTCCTTCTGTTGTCACTGGCTTCTCCACTTTTCCTGCACTGACTCGGTAAGGAGGTCACCACAGTCACAGACATCCCTCTGTTTTTAGTCCTCTGCTTGTCTCTGACTTACCAGGGGCTTTTCATGAAGTAGCAAGGCATCGCTCTATGGGCTACAGTCTGATTACAATGAACCAGGCTTTCTTCTTTAGCAATAAATATAATGTGACATCAACAGGTGTATACAGGGAATACCTTCTAATTTGTGTGAGTAAATTAATTTTGTCGATCGGTAGATTTGTAGATTTACCCTAGGAAAATTGCAAATTAAGTAAATATACTTTATCATTTGAAGGGAATGTGGATCTCAAATATTTATTTAGCACTTAATATTGCACTAACTATTGCTTTCAAGTGTTAATTCCTTTTTTCACATAATAATTCTATTATCCTTGTTTTTCATGTGAGACAGCAGAGGCACTAAGATGATAAATAACTTGCCTCAATAGTAGCCCAGGTTATATATGACAAAGCTGGGACTCAATATGTGTGAAGGAACATAAAGTTGAAATGGCCTCAGTCCTTGTTTTCCAGTTTAGATTGACAAATTTTAGATTACTTCTCTCCTGCCAATTTCTAATAAGCATTTGTTTTAGTGCTTGGTAATCATTTGATTTTGTTATTTCTCTAAATAAACTTACTGTTTATTTAAATATCTTTTATTTGTCTGTTAAATTGTGTGTGTGTGGTTTTTTTTTCCTTTTCATTTTTGTATTGCGAATCCTGAAGGAATACTAATAGACTTTTTGGCTCATAACAGTTGCTCCATAAATGCTTGTTGATCCATACCACTGTGGTCCCTAAAGTATACCAGATCTTTTAGGGGATTTTTCTTTTGTTTTACGTTTCCTGACTTTTAGTGTACTCTTGCGTTTGAGAATCTTATTCCAAAAAATCACTGCTCACCCAAATACAACTTGACCTGCTAGCTGTGATTTGGTAAATATAGACTTGAAAATCTATGAAAAACAATAAAGAGTGAAATTATTTTATTATTAATATGTAACCTACAATTTCAAACTTAAATTACTTTATAATTTTATTATTCTTATTTAATTGTCTCTAGTTTGTTTTCCCAACTACTATTGCAGTAGAGCTTTTCTGTAGTGGTCTAATGTTGCTAGCTAGACTGTGGAAGAATTCTCTTTCAAAAACATGTTTATTCTACAAAGAGATAGGATAATAATTTTTTAAAGCAAAATGATTTTGTTGGTCATGTCATATTTAAACTGTTGTGATATCTCTTGAAAAAACTGCTTAAGGATTCACTTTGGTTTGTTACTTTTTCAAAAGTAGCATTTGATGCTTTAAAGTTTTCTCCTTGTAACCTTTCTTTCCATGTTGGAAAGCAAGTGAAGGAACAAAAGTAGGAAATGATCTTGCTTCAAATGATCTTGCTTCAGTAAATTCTTTTTCTCTTGTAACATGGTAGGAAAAAGAGCTTTATACCCAAACTAAAAGTAATTTATGTATGACACCTACATTTTTACTTTTTAATAGACAATAAAATTGACTCCTGGGGATGGAAGGAGGATGTGGAGAGTAGAAAATGTGAACCTTTTTGAATTATCTGCCTCTTTTCTCCAATGCAGGTCATCCTATATCTCCCTCTACTCACGTTTTTCACACAAACCCTAATCTTATTTATTGAACTTTAAAAATTGAGCTTTACCGTCTTTAGTGAGAGAAATTTGAAAATTCTATGAATTACCAGATAAAATGAAAGGTTGAGAATCACTAAAATAGATGGTGTTCTGGTATTAGAAGGTAGAAGAAAATTACAGTTTAAAAATCTTGATACTTGATTTATAAGTTGGTGAAAATATAAGCTATGGAGTAACTTTTGAAGCCAAGTTTTTACTAAAAATCAGCTAGACATTATACAGAGCTTAGTAGTTTTGTATTAGTAGTTTTTTATTTTAAAAGCATTAGTAGTTTTGTATTTTAAATAACATTTTAAAAATCCAGCTAATTTTACTTTAAATTTCATTTTTTATTACTAACTACTCAGCCCTAACTCATGATGTGGGAAGTATTAATATTTTATGCCTACCAGATTGGTTGCTGTATAGAAAATGGTCAGTGTGAAGATTATTGGGTATAAAGATTTTTGGGTATTATTGGATATAAAGCTCTTTTTCCTACCATGTTACAAGAGAAAAAGAAAGACTTTATGAACCCAATTTACTGAAGCAAGATCATTTCCTACTTTTGTTCCTTCACTTGCTTTCCAACATGGAAAGAAAGGTTACAAGGAGAAAGTCAAGTTATTGGCTAAAAATGAGAATATCTCCAACTTGGAATTTACACTGAGAAGAAAAAAAAGAATCTTAAAGGTCAAAATGAAAATTTGAAAATATCAAAAAAAGTTTAAAAAATTAAAAGAAAAGATTAAGGTATTTACACATACATACATCTTAAAATATTTGCACAGGTCTTGCTCCATGAGTTCTCTTTTTTTTTTATCATGGGACATAGAGCAAAGAATCACAGAAGTGTTAAAATAGGTTTTAAAAAAAAATAGGTTTTAAGAAGGGTGGGAATTGGAAACCAGACTAGAGGAGCAAGAGGGGAAATAAAATAAGATAATTGGTAAAGAAAAGGTTGGTGTTAAAACGATGGTGAAACTGGGACACAATTAAAAATAATTTGAATGCAAACTATCAGCATATAGATTACTTTTCCCTCTACTCCCCAAAGTTTAGGTTAGTTATGTCTAAATTTTCTTAGAAAAGCAGAACAGGGGAAAGACTTCTCTGAAGACTCCTGCTCATCAGAGACAACCCTCAGTCTGCAGATCACATGTGAGGCCAGTCGCCTGGCTCTGACAAAGGAGTATGTATGGGAGTGTGTGTGTGTCCTGTATATATGTGTGTGCGTGTATAGAGATATGTATGTATATATAGGTATAAGTATGTGTATATATATTTTTTCTCATATTTTTCTTACATTTATGTCTTAATTTCTACTTGAATTAGTCTGTGCAGACTTCAGAGATCATAGTTTAAAGAATTTGTGATTGTTTTTAATTGTTTAAATACATATTTAAATATTCCTACAATGTTCATGGGCCTTGGTATCATCAATTATACTTGTGAGATTATCTTTGCATTAGTTCTCCTTTTAGCATATTAATATGAAATTAAAAGTATGTAGAATAATAGTTTCTTACATTCTGCAGCATTTTTATCTCATTTTTTTCTTAGTAGTCTTGGCCAAAAATTAAATTTCAAAGACAAAAATCATAAAGCTCAATGTTTCTATAAAGATATAATCAAGAAAGGATTTAAATCTTAGTTACCAGTAAAGCTGTTCAGTATTCATAACCATAGTAAGAGTAAGATTTTAAATAATGGTAATATAGTATCTATCATGATATTATATTCATGGTATTATTATTATATATCATTAGCCATTTCTTTTATAAAATTGCAATTCTGTTTCCATATAAAAAAGAATACTTTCTATTCAGGATCCTTTGTAACAACTAAAGATAAAGATGTCAGTATTTTAATCACTTTGGGATCAGTATAATTGTGTATGTTAAACAATGCATTTAAGGTAAGAATTTAATTACTTAGGTTTTTATTATGCCTAGATCAAAGTAAATGTCAATGACACAATCTGGGCTTATTCATAAGTTTCATATGTAACAATTTAACTAGCTGAACCAAAAGTGCATATTCTTAGAAACCAACCACATATAGACAACTAGGAGTCTTCTGTGGTAAGAAAACTGAATGAAGAGAGATCACAGAATTCCCTTACTACACAATTCAATGAAAGGAATAGATGTCATCAAAATCAAAACAAACAAAACATTCTCTTAACTAATGTTCATACAATACCATGTCTTTAAAATGCAGTTCTTCCAGAAGGGAAAGCAATTATTATGGAAAGGAATGAAAATTCATGTACACTGTTTTGGAACAATTATATAATATTGATATAATTGTCAGTATTAAAAAAAAGAACAAGATATAAAAGTACATGAGAAAATGGTAGTTATCTACTACTACTAAATCAAAAAGATGGAGGAAAGGAACAAAGAATGGAATAAACAAACAGCCAAAGTACATTCTGGAAGAATGATGACTATTTCATTCTGGAAAACAAGAACAACAGCAACAACAATAAACAGAAAAAAATTCACAGAAGCACCATGCATTTTAGTGCAGTGAATAAACACACAGTCTTCATAAACCAGACTGATGGGGTTGACTGCCAGATCCAGTGTCATTTTTGGCGAGTAATTTAATGGGTATGTTTTTTTCATTTTGTCATATCTAATATGAGGCTAACACTAGCATTTTCCTCCAGGATTTTTTGTAGGAAAATTAAACATTATTACATGAAGAACAGTATCTGGCAGATCATCAGTGCTTATTAAGTTTTAACTAATCGTATTTTGTCTCTAGAAAAGCCTAAGGAAAAAAGAACTGAAAGAGAAATGCAAAGGAGAAAATAATTTTAAAATAAGGAATCAAAAATTAAAAAAAAACAACCCAGAATTTGTGGAGTTAAGAATATAAAATGAGGAAAAAACCCACGAGACCTTTGCAGCATTAATTTTTTAAACATAACAATGAATATGAAAATTATGTCAGAAAACTGAGTTGATGGTAGAGAGGAAAGTTTCCAGAGACTAGTCCAATTGAAGGCAGAGGGATATATCAGTAACTAAAATTAAAACACTTAGAAAAGACAAACTCAGTGTACAGCAGCATTTGAAATGAGCAAGATGGGGTCCATGAAGTAAAGGAATGAACACATTCGAACAGAAAAAAAAGTCCTCAGATATTTGCTAACATAGAAAATTACTGAAATAAAGGAAAAATAATAGTTTGGATTAAAAGTGTTACACAGTATTTCAGGAAATTTGATACAAAATGATTAACAGAGATTGCCTATAAAATTTCTGAAATTCAAGAATAAAGAAAGAATTCTACAAGTTTTCAGGCATTAATCTCAAGTCTTTTTCAAAGGGGAAGCGTTTATAATGGTTCTCAGACTTCTACAAGAGTCTTATAGAATGCCATAAGATAATGAAGTAATACATAGAAAGTTCTGAGGAACAAAAAGTATAATCTGAGAGTTTACAGACAAATAAGTTGTCATTCAAATAGAGGCAATCGAAGTGCTCAGACAAGTAGAAGCTAAGATAACGCCCATGATCACTTTGAGAAAAAACAAAACAAATGAAATCCTATCAACCAGGATATAAGTGAATAAGGTTTTGTTTTTAAAAAAAGAATGGATTAGATTAAAAATATGTGTGTGACAATGCCCACGCACGTGTGCCTCTGTGTGTTAAAGCTAATCCATTCTTTTATTGTGTTTATTTTTTAAGCAAATCTTATCCCCCCACATCTTGGTTGATAGGATTTTATTTGCCAGAAGGAAATACAGAAGGTAGATATTATAAGCCTGGACAATGTACCAACAATAATAGTAATAATAATGATAAATATAAACTCAAAATTATGAGATAGAGAGGAGAATCCAAAAGGAATATAAATGTAGTTTTCGGTAGACAGACGCGAGCTCGCTCCTCCTTGTGAGAGCATGAGAATCACAACTAACTCCTGAACAATCATCGACAGGAAGGCACTGGTACTCACCAAAAAAGATACCCCACATCCAAATACAAAGGAGAAGACACAGTGAGATGGTAGGAGGGGTGCAATCATGATAAAATCAAATCCCATAACCTCTGGGTAGGTGACTAACAAACTGGATAATAATTATACCACAGAAGTCCACCCACTGGAGTGAAGGTTCTGAGTCCCATGCCAGGCTTCCCAACCTGGGGGTCCAAGAGGAATCCCAGAGAATTGGACTTTGAAGGCCAGCAGGATTTGATTGCTGGACTTCCATAGGACTGGGGGAAACAGGGACTCCACTTTTGGAGGGCACACACAAAGCCTTGTGTGCACCAGGACCCAAGGGGAAGGAGCAGTGACCCTATAGGAGACTAAATGAGACCTACCTGCTAGTGTTGGAGGGTTTCCTGCAGCAGTGGGGGGCAGCTGTGGCTCACCATGTGGACAAGGACACTGGCAGCAGCAGTTCTGTGAAGTACTCATTGGCATGAGCCCTCCATTAGCCCTACCAAAGAGCCTGTAGGTTCCAGTGCTGGGGACAATCAGCAGGGAGGGAACACAACCCCACCCATCAGTAGACAAGCGGATTAAAGTTTTACTGAGCTCTGCCCACCAGAGCAACACCTGCCTCTACCCACCACCAGTCCCTCCCATCAGGAAGCTTGCACAAGTCTTTTTTTTTTTTTTTTTTTTTTTTTTTTTGCTGTACGCAGGCCTCTCACTGTTGTGGCCTCTCCCGTTATGGAGCACAGGCTCCAGACACGCAGGCTCAGCGGCCATGGCTCATGGGCCCAGCCGCTCCGCAGCATGTGGGATCTTCCCAGACCGGGGCACGAACCCGTGTCCCCTGAATTGGCAGGCAGACTCTGAACCACTGCGCCACCAGGGAAGCCCTTGCACAAGTCTTTTAGGTAGCCTCATCCACCAGAGGGCAAACAGCAGAAGCAAGAAGAGCTACAGTCCTGCAGCCTGCAGAATGAAAACAACAATCACAGAAAGACAGACAAAGTGAAAAGGCCGAGGATTATGTCCCAGATGAAGGAATAAGATAAAATCCCAGAAAAACAACTAAATGAAGTGGAGATAGGCAACCTTCCAGAAAAAGAGTTCAGAATAATGATAGTGAAGATGATCCAGGACCTCAGAAAAAGAATGGAGACAAAGATTGAGAAGATGAAATGTTTAACAAAGAACTAAATGAAAAATACACTAGAAGGAATCAATATCAGAATAACTGAGGCAGAAAACAGATAAGTGACCTGGAAGACAGAATGGTGGAATTCACTGCTGCGGAACAGAATAAAGAAAAAAGAATGAGAAGAAATGAAGACAGCCTAAGAGACCTCTGGGACAACATTAAATGCACCAACATTCACATTATAGGGGTCCCAGAAGGAGAAGAGAGAGAGAAAGGACGCAAGAAAATATTTGAAGAGATTATAGTTTAAAAACTTCCTAACATGGAAAAGGAAATAATCACCCAAGTCCAGGAAGCACAGAGTCCCAGGCAGGATAAACTCAAGGAGAAACACGCTGAGACACATAGTAATCAAATTGATAAAAATTAAAGACAAAGAAAAATTATTTAAAGCAACGAGGGAAAAAGGACAAATAACATACAAGGGAACTCCCATAAGGTTAAAAGCTGATCTCTCAAGAGAAACTCTGTGAGCCAGAAAGGAGTGGCATGATATATTTAAAGTGATGAAAAGGAAGAACCTACAACCAAGAATACTCTGTCCAGCAAGTCTCTCATTCAGATTTGCCAGAGAAATCAAAAGCATTACAGACAAGCAAAAGCTAAGAGAATTCAGCACCACCAGACCAGCTTTGCAACAAATGCTAAAGGACCTCCTCTGGTTGAGAAAGAGACTAGCAACTTAAAATAACCTTGTACATATATAGACTGCCATATCAAAACCTCATGGGAACAGCAAACCCCAAAATTACAATAGATACACACACAAAGAAGAAAAAGCAACCCAAACACAACACTAAAGATGGTCATCAAACCACAAGAGAAGAGAACAAAAGAGGAAAGAAAGAAAAGGACCTGCAAAAACAAGCCCCAAACAATTAAGAAAATGGCAACAGGAACACACATATTGATAATTACCTTAAATTTAAATGGATTAAATGCACCAACCAAAAGACAAAGACTGGCTGAATGGATACGAAAACAAAGACCCATATATATGCTGTTTACAGGAGTCCCACCTCAGACCTAGGGACACATAGAGACTGAAAGTGAGGGTATGGAAGAAGGTATTCCATGCAGATGGAAATCAAAAGAAAGCTGGAGTAGCAATACTCATATCAGATAAAATAGACTTAAAAATAAAAACTGTTATAAGAGTCAAAGAAGAACAACACTACATAACAATCAAGGGATCAATCCAAGAAGATACAACAATAGTAAACATATATGCACCCAGCATAGGAGAACCTCAATATATAAGGCAAATACTAATAGTCATTAAGGGAGAAATCAACAGTAAACAATAATAGCGGGGTACTTCAACACCCCACTTTTGTCAGTGGACAGATCATCCAGACAGAAAATCAATAAGGAAACACAGGCCTTAAATGACACTTTAGACCAGATGGACTTAATGGATATTTATAGAGCACTACATCCAAAAGGAAAAGACTACACATTCTTCTCAAGTACACACGGAACATTCTGCATGATTGACCACATCCTGGGCCACAAGTAAGCCTCAGTAGATTTAAGAAAATTGAAATCATATCAAGCATCTTTTCCTACCACAATGCTATGAGAATAGAAATAAACTACAAGAAAAAAACTATAAAAAGTGTAAACATGTGAAGGATAAACAATTTGCTACTAAACAACCAATGTATCATTGAAGAAATCAAAGAGGAAATCAAAAAATACCTAGAGACAAATGAAAATGAAAGTAAAATGATCCAAAACTTATGGTATACAGCAAAAGAAGTTCTAAGAGGAAAGTTTATAGCAATACAATCTCACCTCAGGAAACAAGAAAAATCTCAAATAAACAACTTAACCTTACACCTAAAGCAATGAGAGAAAGAAGAATAAACAAAACAGAAAGATAGAGGAAGGAAAGAAGTCATAAAGCTCAGAGCAGAAATAAATGAAATAGAGACAAAGAAGATACTAGCAAAGATCAATGAAACTAAAAGCTGGTTCTTTGAAAAGATAAACAAAATTGATAAACCTTAGCCAGACTTCTTAAGAAAAAAAGGGAGAGGACTCAAATCACTAAAATTCGAAACGAAAAAGAAGATACAGTTGACACCACAGAAATAAGCATATTCTCTAAGATCTGGAAAAAGACAAGGATGCCCACTGTCAACCCACTTTTATTCAACATAGTTTTGGGAGTCCTAGTTATGGCAATCAGAGAAGAAGAAGAAATAGGAATACAAATTGGAAAAGAAGTTAAAGTGTCACTGTTTGCAAATGACATGATACTATACATAGAAAATCTTAGATGACTTGTGACTTCTGCTGAGAAGGGGGGGAGTGCAGCTCAGGGGGGTAAGATCTTGTCACTTTGAGGGGCCTCAGCAGTCATTCAGTCCTTGATTCTGACATTGCAGCCGGAGCTAGAGGAAGGAGAATGGAGAATGAAGATGACCATTTTCTTTGCAAGCATTGATTCTGTCTGAGACTCCAGATCTGAGATGCGGCTAATAATAGTTCCTACTTCACAGAGTCAATTTGAGAATTGACTTAAGAAATCCACGTAAAATAGCACAACAATTGGCACTTGAATAACACAACACAGAGTAATGGAAGGAACTCTGGGTTAAATCCCATTATAGTGAGAAGAGAGAAGGCTCTGGAGACAAACTATCTAGGTTTGAGACCCAGCTCTGCCACTTCCTGGCTGTGTTTACTTGGGACCAGGGAACTCGCTACCTCAGGTTGGGACAGGTAACTTATGAGAATCTTCTCCCAGTTCTTAGAGCTGTGTGGATGGCAGGGTCTAGGTGCTCCAGCTGGGTGTCAGGCCTGAGCATCTGAGGTGGGGGAGCCGATTTCAGGGCATTAGTCCACCAGAGACCTCCAAGCTCCACATAATATCAAACAGTGAAACTTCTCCCAGGGATCTCCATCTCAATGCTAACATCCAGCTCCACTCAGTGACCAGCAAGCTACAGTGCTGGATACCCCATGCCAAACCACTAGCAGGACAGGAACACAACCCCACCTATTAGCAGAGAGGCTGTCAAAAATCATAATAAGGTCACAGACACCCCAAAATATACCACCAGCCATGGTCCTGCCCACCAGAAAGACAAGATCCAGCCTCATCCACCAGCACACAGGCACCAGTCCCCTCCACCAGGAAGCCTACACAACCCAATGAACCAAGCTTACTCACTGGGAGCAGATACCAAAAACAACGGGAGCTACGATCCTGCAGCCTGTGAAAAGGAGACCCCAAACACAGTAAGTTAAGCAAAATGAGAAGACAGAGAAATATGTCACAGATGAAGGAGCAAGGTAAAAACCCACCAGAGCAAACAAATGAAGAGGAAATAGGCAGTCTACCTGAAAACTAATTCAGAGTAATGATAGTAAAGATGATCCAAGATCTTAGATTAGAGAAAATACAAGAAACGTTTAACAAGGAACTAGAAGAACTAAAGAGCAAACAGACAATGATGAACAACACAATAAATGAGATTAAAAATTCTCTGGAAGGAATCAATAACAGAATAACCGAGGCAGAAAAACGGATAAGTGATCTGGAAGATAAAATAGTGGAAATAACTAGCACAGAGCAGAATAAAGAAAAAAGAATGAAAAGAATTGAGGACAGTCTCAGGGACCTCTTGGACAACATTACATTCACCAACATTCGAATTATAGGGGTCGCAGAAGAAGAGAAAAAAAAGGGACTGAGAAAATATTTGAAGAGATTATAGTTGAAAAATTCCCTAATATGGAAAGGAAATAGTCAATCAAGTCCAGGAAGCCCAGAGAGTCCCATACAGGATAAAACCAAGGAGAAACACACCAAGACACATATTAATCAAACTCTCAAAAATTAAATACAAAGAAAAAATATTAAAAGAAGCAAGGGAAAAGCAGCAAGTAACATACAATGGAATCCCCATAAGGATAACAGCTGATCTTTCAGCAGAAACTCTGCAAGCCAGAAGGGAATGGCAGGACATATTTAAAATGATGAAAGGGAAAAACCTACAACCAAGATTACTCTGCCAGCAAGGATCTCATTCAGATTCAATGGAGAAATTAAACCTTTACAGACAAGCAAAAGCTAAGAGAATTCAGCACAACCAAACCAGCTTTACAGCAAATGCTAAAGAAACTTCTGTAGGCAGGAAACACAAGAGAAGGAAAAGCCTTACAATAACAAATCCAAAACAATTAAGAAAATGGTAATAGGAGTATACATATCGATAACTACATTAAATGTAAATGGAGTCAATGCTCCAACCAAAAGACATAGACTGGCTGGCTGGATACAAAAACAAGACCCATGTATATGCTGTCTACAAGAGACTCACTTCAGACCTAGGGGCACATACAGACTGAAAGTGACGGGATGGAAAAAGATATTCCATGCAAATGGAAATCAGAAGAAAGCTGGAGTAGCAATTCTCATTATCAGACAAAACTTTAAAATAAAGACTATTACAAGAGACAAAGAAGGACACTGCATAGTGATCAAGGGATCAATCCAAGAAGAAGATATAACAATTGTGAATATTTATGCACCCAACATAGCAGCACCTCAATACATAAGGCAAACGCTAACAGCCATTAAAGGGGAAATCGACAGTAACAAAATAATAGTAGGGGACTTGAACACCACACTTTCACCAATGGACAGATCATCCAAAGTGAAAATAAATAAGGAAATAGAAGGTTTAAATGATACATTAAATGAGATGGACTTAATTGATACTTATAGAACACTGCATCCAGAAACAACAGAATACACTTTCTTCTCAAGTGCTTATGGAACATTCTCCAGGATAGGCCATATCTTGGGTCAAAAATCAAGCATTGGTAAATTTAAGAAATTTGAAATCATATCAAGTATATTTTCTGACCACAACACTATGAGACTAGATATCAATTACAGGAAAAACATCTGTAAAAAATACAAACACATGGAGGCTAAACAGTATGCTACTAAATAACCAAGAGATCACTGAGGAAATCAAAAAATACCTAGAAACAAATAACAATGAAACCATGATGACCCAAAACCTATGGGATGCAGCGAAAGCAGTTCTAAGAGGGAAGATTATACCAATACAATCCTACCTCAAGAAACAAGAAACATCTCAAATGTCAAAATGACTGTACTACCCATGGCAACCTACAGATTCAGTGCAATCCCTATGTAATTACCAATGGCATTTTTTACAGAGCTAGAACAAAAAAATCTTAAAATTTGTGTGGAGACACAGAAGACCGCAAATAGCCAAAACAATCTTGAGAAAGAAAAATTGAGCTGGAGGAATCAGGCTCCCTGACTTCAGACTATACTACAGATTTATAGTCATCAAAACAGTATGGTACTGGCACAAAAGTAGAACTATAGATCAGTGGAACAGGATAGAAAGCTCAGAAATAAACCGTTGCACCTGTGGTCAATTAATTGATGACAAAGGAGGCAAGACTATACAATGGTGGAAAGACAGTCTCTTCAACAAATGGTGCTGGGAAAACTGGACATCTACACATGAAAAAGATTAAATTAGAGCATTCTTTCACACCGTACACAAAAATAAGCTCAAAATGGATTAAAGACCTAAATGTGAGACTGGACACTGTAAAACTCCTAGAGGAAAACAGAGGCAGAACACTCTCTGACATAAATCACAGCAATATCTTTTCCAGTCCATCTCCCAGAGTAATGGGATTAAAAATAAACAAATGGGGCCTAATTAAATTCAAAAGCTTTTGCACAACAAAGAAACCATAAACAAAACAAAAAGACAGCCCACAGATTGGGAGAAAATATTTGCAAATGATGTGACCGACAGGGGTTAGTCTCCAAAGTTTACAAACAGCTTATGTGGCTTAATATCATCAGAAAAAACAACCCAGTCAAAAAATGGGCAGAAGACCTTAGTAAAAAGTGTTTCCAAGGAAGATATATGGATGGCCAAGAGGCACATGAAAAGATGTTCAACATCGCTAATGATTAGAGAAATGCAAATCAAGCTATAGTGGGATATCACCTCACACCAGTCAAAATGGCTATCATCAAAATATCCACACACAATAAGTGCTGTAGAGGGTGTGGAGAGAAGGGAACCCTCCAACACTGTTGGTGGGAATGTAAGTTGGTAGAGCCCCTATGGAGACAGTATGGAGGTTCCTTAAAAAACTAAAAATAGAGCTACCATATGACCCTGCAATCCCACTCCTGGTCATATATCTAGAGAAAAACATGGTCTGAAAGGATACACACACCCCAATATTCATTTCAGCACTGTTTACTATAGCCAAGACATGGAAGCAATCTAAATGTCCATTGACAGAGGAATGGATAAAGAAGATGTGGTACGTATATACAGTGGAATATTACTCAGCCATAAAAAAAGAATGCAATAATGCCATTTGCAGCAACATGGATGGACCTAAAGATTGCCATACTGAGTGAAGTAAGTCAGACAGAGAAAGAAATATCATGATATCACTTATATGTGGAATCTAAAAGGAAATGATACAGATGAACGTATTTACAAAACAGAAATGGACTCACAGACTTAGAGAATGATCTTATGGTTACCAGCGGGGGAAAGGTGGAGGGAAAGGATAGGGAGTTTGGGATTGACATGTACCCACTGCTATATTTAAAAAGGATAACCAACAAGAACCTACGGTATAGCACAGGAAAGTCTTCTCAATGTTATGTGGCAGCCTGGATGGGAGGGAAGTCTGAGGCCAAATGGACACATGTATATGTATGGCTGAGTTGCTTTGCTGTGTACCTGAAACTATCACAACATTGTCAATCAACTATACCCCAATAGAAAATAAAAAGTTAAAATAAATAAATAAACTTTTTTTTATCGTGCATTAATTAGAATTCTTTACATACTACTTAAATTTGATAAAATTTCAAAAATAACAGTATGAATTATATAAGTATCTAAAGACCAGAAAAAAACTAAAAAGTTATACATTATCAAAATTTGTTATATGCTTCTATTATGCCAGTATCATATTGTTTTGATTACTATAGCTTTGTTATATAGTTTGAAATCAGTAAGTGTGATACCTCCAGTTTTGTGCTTTCTTAAGATTGCTTACCTATTCAGAGTCTTTTGTGGTTGTCTATGAATTTTAGGATTAATGTCATTGGAACTTTGATAGAGGTTGTATTGAATCTGTTGATCTTAGTATGGGCATTTTAACAGTATTATTTCTTCCAATCCATAAACACAGGATATATTTTCATTTATTTGTGTCCACATCAGTTTCTTTCATTAATGTCATGTAGGTTTTGGTTCAGAGATCTTTCACCTCCTTGGTCAAATTTATTTCTAAATATTTTATTGTTTTGATGCTATTATAAATGGGATTATCTTCTTTCTTCTTTCAAATGGTTTGTTGTTAGTGTATAAAAATGCAAGTGAGTTTTTATATCTGCAACTTTACTGAATTTGTTTATTGGCTTAACAGTTTTTTGGTAGAGTCCTTAGGCCTTTCTATATATAAGATCATGTCATCTGCAAACAGTTTTCCTTCTTTCTTTCTGATTTGGATGCCTTGTATTTCTTTTTCTTGTGTAATTGCTCAGACTAGGACTTCCAGTTCTATGTTGAATAGAAGTGGTGATAATGGCCACTCTTGTTCACGATCTTAAAGGAAAAACTTTCAGCTCTTCATTGTTGCATATTATGTTAGCTATGGGCTTGTAATATATGGCTTTTATTAGGTTGAGTTACATTCTTTAGTCACATGACATTTTAAGGGAGAAAAGTGAGGATCCAGTGAGGTAACCTTATTGTTGTTTGACTCGGGAGTCTTTTAATTGTGCTCTACAATCCCCTCACCTAAATAAAGTATTGAATTTAAAAAATACTGTCCATAATTTTCTCTTCTATGCCAAAAATATAAAGACGATGGTGACTACAGTTAATAATACTGTATTATATACTTGAAATTTTCTGAGTAGATCTTAAGGGTTCTCATCACACACACAAAAATAAGGGTAACATTGTGAAGTGATGTTTATGTTAATTAGCTTGATAGTGGTAATCATTTGACATTATACATATATCAAAATATCATGTTGTATGTCTTAAATATGTACAATTTTAATGTTTAATTATACCTCAGTAAAGCTGGAACATAACAGAAATAAAGATTTAAGAAATTATATTTCACTGAACAAGAAGCTTTGAAGGACTTTTCTACATATAAGGGATAGTACTATTTTTACAGTGGTAGGCAGAAAATACCAATTAGAAGCAAAACTCTAAAGTTGTTAAAGTCTGTCTCCAATCTTTCAGCCTTGCCTTTCTGATAATGGATAACATGGAAAGTCTTATCTTTCCCCTTGCCTATAACAGGGAACTCTGAGTCTCTTATTCTGTAATTTAAGGTGCTTTATGCTTATAAAAGAGTTATTTGGGGGGGGGGAAGGAAAAATGAAATATCCTTATGATATATATCTTATTGGCTATCATCCACTTTGCCTTCAGATGTTATTTCAAAGACATCACTTTGAAACTATAAATAAGTGATAGATGAATTTAATCCATAATGTTTATTAGAATGAATTATTTTACTGCATAACCATAAATTTTCCACCTAACACCTTGGTGATAAATTTGAGTAATTTGTGCATTCATTATTATTCAGGTGAAGAAAAAGAGTTGTTTTAGAATATGGGGATTTCAGGTAAGGCTAGACTCCTGAGTGTCTTTGAAAGCACTCAGTCTGGTAGCATAGGAGAGCAGAGCAGAACCATTAAAATGTTACATAAAGTAATGGTTGGGCAAATCATATATTTTAGAATTTTTCTGTGACTATAGTAAATACCCCATATATTACAGAAAAATGTGTGTGTGTGTGTGTGTGTGTGTAAATTCATTACTATTAAGTAATTTTTGCTTTTTATTTCTTTAAGATATTGGTAAGAGAGATATATTGTCTTCATCTTTTTAGTAGCACTTTTAAACTTAATATGACTATACTGTTTTGAAAACTTGAGGATACTCTGGTATAATGAAAACTTTTCTAGTTTTTTTTTTAAGCAAGTTGAAAAAACATAACAGAATCATCTTTTCTTGTTAATTTTTTAAACTTAATCTTAGGAGTTGTACCTAACAGAATTATTTATAAAGCCTAATCAAAGAAACAGGAAACATTTGTGTTGTTTTTTGTTTATTTTTCCAAAAAAAAGTAATTTAAATTGTATGAAGAGAAGC
Source organism: Tursiops truncatus (assembly GCF_011762595.2). Taxonomy (NCBI): domain Eukaryota; kingdom Metazoa; phylum Chordata; class Mammalia; order Artiodactyla; family Delphinidae; genus Tursiops; species Tursiops truncatus. Next base: position 128,226,012 of record NC_047038.1, on the reverse strand, counting down.
ATGTTGGTCAATATTGGTGCCACCTGGCATAGACATCTGCTACCACATTGACCTCCAGGTTGTCTTGGCTGCTCTGCCTGGCATGCCAGCTGCCTACATCTTTCTTCACCACTCCAAGTTGGTCTTTCCACATCTGACGTTTCTATAAAGAGATCAATCTTCCCATACAGATAAGAGTGTTTCTGAATTAAGGGTATAGGAAAGGAGGGTAGCTTTTTAGAACTTCTAAAACTAGATTTCAAAGCCCATAAAAAGTATGTTGATTTTCCCTTATTTCTAGAAAATTAGAAATAGTGTGTGGTTTTCACATTGCACAATTAAAGCCTCGGAGGGTATGGTGATCTTGAATAACAAATAAATGATTTCACATATTTCATATGCTTTTGGTCATCTACATTTATTAGCTTTCAGAGTAAAATTGAACATTATTCAAAATTTAGTATGTTTTATATGTCTTCTGTGGGAAATTTGCTTATAAAAATCAGAGTCTGCATTTTCTTTTCTAGCTTATTACACACATTCTTTTAAGAAAGCCCATTTTAGGGTTTCCCTGGTGGCACAGTGGTTGAGAGTACGCCTGCCGATGCAGGGGACACGGGTTCATGCCCCGGTCTGGGAAGATCCCACATGCCGCGGAGCGGCTGGGCCTGTGAGGCATGGCCGCTGAGCCTGCGCATCTGGAGCCTGTGCTCCGCAACGGGAGAGGCCACAACAGTGAGAGGCCCGTGTACCGCCAAAAAAGAAAAAAAAGAAAGCCCATTTTAGATGATCCTTTTCAAAGGATAAAAGCTTTTCAGATTTTTTCCTTTTATGACAATCAAAAGCTTTACATATATACAATGGAATATTACTCAGCCATTAAAAGGAATGAAATTGGCTCATTTGTAGAGATGTGGATGGACCTAGAGAGTGTCATACAGATTGAAGTAAGTCAGAAAGAGAAAAACAAATATTGTATAATAACACATACATGTGGAATCTAGAAAAATCGTATAGATGATCTTATTTGCAAAGCAGAAATAGAGACACAGACATAGAGAACAAATGTATAGATACCAAGGGAGAAAGGGGTGGGGTGGGAGGAATGGGAGACTGGGATTGACACATATACATTATTGATACTGTGTATACAATAGACAAATGATGGGAACATACTGTATAGCACAGGAAACTACCTAATGCACTGTGGTAACCTAAATGGGAGGAGGTCCAAAAGGGAGGGGATATCTGTATGTGTATGGCTGATTAATTTTGTTCTGCAGTGTGGAGGCTAACACAACATTGTAATGCAACCATACCCCAATAAAAATTTTTAAAATAAAGCTTTACTTTATTTATATAGCATTTTAATCATGGTTGCAAGTGATTCTGCAAATAAAAAGCTCCTGGTTTTTTAATTTTTATTTTTATTGTATTTTTTATTTTCCCTTTGAAGCATGTGAAATTATAAGAGGTGGAATATTTAATTTTAACCATGAATTATTCAGAACTGTTTCTCAAAATTAACATTAGTTTAAATGGCTTAACATTTTCCTTTAGTGAGTTTTAGATTTTCTAATGCAGCTTGTAAAGCAACTTTTTTTAGCTGGTACGAAGCTCAATGAATTAGCAGCTACAAGCTATTGCAGGAAATAAACCCAGACCTTTCCTATAAATAACTGTCAAATCATATAAAGTACAGCTGCATATAGTTTTATAGGCTGTGTGATCATCTTCTCTACTTTTTGGGGAGATGGTGGGAGAAAATGAACCCAATTATTCTCCTTAAAATATCCCTGTTCCAAGAAATCCATTATCCTTCCAGAAAGTAATCCCTATATTGTCTCTTTTTTAATCATAAAATTTAAAGTATAGAGGTAATGTGTCCTTTAGGAATTAACCTTTTGGTTCTATATTTCTTAATTATACTAGCATCCATAATTTAATATATAAATAAATAATAAATATGTTTATAAATAATTGCTATGGCTTAACATAACACATGATTTGTACACATTTTATTTTAAATTTAAATAGTGAAATAACTTCATTATTCAAAATATGACTGGGCGTTTATACACATTGAAAACAAATAATAGGACTTGTAATTAGCCAAAAAAGAAAACAGTTAAAAGGTTAATATAAAAGCATTATAGCAACAAAAAAATACTGTTGTTTTTATTATCATTATTATGATTGGGAATAATTTGAAGTTACAAGAGGCCTTAGAGATCATCTAGTTCAACCTATTTTTATTACGGATGAACAGACCTAGCTAAGTTAATAGTACCAGGAACTGAAACCAGTGTTAGGATTAGGGTCATATCACAGATGACATAATACCAAGAATGTTCTTGCTGGTAATTATTTGATGAGAACCGTGTAAAAAACCATCCTTAGATGATTGCATGTATCAATTTACTGTAAACTAGTGTGGATGACCTAGAAAAGAATGAACATGACTGGAATTAATTTAGAACACTGATGAATAAACTGTTCACCCTAAAGCATACATCTGAAAGAGCAAACACAAAAATAAATTCAAAAAATCAGTCTAAGAATGCTTTCACATATGAACCCATACACATGGGTCTCTGAAAGCTGACATCTTGTTCAACTACTGGTCAATAATCAATTTTGAACTCTTTTAATATGCTTGTACTTTTCAATTGCCATATACTTTCTTGGGTTGCGGAGGACTAGAGGACCTGGTTTCTGCCGTTATGGAGCTCAGAGTCTTCTTGGGATTAAAGGGTACTTAAATCTAAAAATAAATAAATAAAAATTTATAAAACAAAAAATAAAATAAAATCACACAACCTAAGGCTTGTATGACCACATAATTCTATGGTCTAGTCTAGGAATTTGTTTAGTAAAAGTTGAAAATAGTGTAATGGTGTTTGAATGCAGCAATAAGAAACGTTTTCAAATTTGAATAGCAGTGAAATGGTAATGAGAAGAACGCAATATTGTGAGAAGGGTGACATGAGTGGGATACAGAGGGGGAAGTATCTCGGTGCTACTGGAGCGTTGTGTGGTGTGATCTGTAGGTCATTTTTAAAAGCTATTTTGAGTTTATATTGTATAGGTTTCCGAATATTGTATCGATAGTCATAATCAATTCTTCATTTTATTAAAAAGTATTACAGTTGTTGAATTGAGAAATGATACGATGAATCTGATGTTTAAAATACATTATCTGGTGACAGTATGTGGAGCTGACTAAAGAAATAAGAGAATATTTCCTGTCTCTATGAATTTGGCTACTCTAAGTACCTCATATGAGTGCAGACATACAACCATATAGTATTTGTCTTTTTTGTGACTGGCTATTTCACTTAGCATAATATCTTCAAGGTTCATCAGTGTGTGTGTGTGTCAGAATTTTCTTCCTTTTTAAGGCAGAATAATATTCTGTTGTGTGTATAGACCACATTTCGTTTATCCATTCATCTGTTGATGGACATTGAGTTGTTTCCACCTTTTGGCTATTGTGAATAATGGTAAGAGCATTGGCTAGGGAGAGGGAGAGATCGGGAGGTGTTTAATGGGTACAGAGTTGCAGTTTTTGCAAGATGAAGAGTTCTGGAGATACAACAGTGCGGATGTACTTAATACCACTAAACTGTACACTCAGAATGAGTTGTCACCTCATGCACATTAGAGTGGCTGTTGTCAAAAAAGCAAGAAATAGAAGTGCTGGCGGGGGTGTGGAGAAAAGGGAGCCCTTATGCACCGTTAGTGGGAATGTAAATGGCAGCCACTGTGGAAGACAGTATGGAGATTCCTCAAATAATTAAGAACTACCAAATGACCCAACTATTTCACTTCTAGGTATTTATCCAAAGAGTATGAAAACACTAATTCAAAAAGATATGCACCCCTGTATTCATTGCAGCAGCATTTACAGTAGCCAAGGTATGGAAATAGTCTGAGTGCCCATTGATGAATGCATGGATAAAGATGCGGTATATACACCATAGTCTTCAGCCATAATAAGATGAAATCTTGCCATTTGCGACAACGTGAATGCACCTTGAAGGTATTATGCCCAGTGAAATGTCAGGTGGAGAAAGACAAATACTGGATGCTCACTCATATGTGGAATATGAAAAATAAACAAAAACATAGATACAGAGATCAGAGTAGTAGTTACCAGAGGGGAAGGGGAGTTGGGGAGGGCGAAGTGGGAAAAGGGGTCAACTGCATGGTGACAGATGGAAACTAAACTTTTGGTGGTGAGCACCCTGTAGTATATATAGAAGTTGAAATATAATGTACACATGAAACTATATAATGTTATAAACCAATGTTACCTAATTAAAATGCTTAATATGATAAATTTTATGTTATATATTTTTATACCAATTAAAAACTTTAAAAACATATAAATACATTTTTTAAAATAATCAAACACAAAAAGAAATGAAAGGATAAAGGAGATAAAAACTATTCATTATCCACGTCATGAGAGGGTAAGGGTCTGAACTTCATTAAGCCACACTACTATTCATGCATCCATCCATCTAATCTGTTGAGAACCTACTGATTTTTATGTAGTGTGCTGGATCAAACAGGACTCGCTGGTGTAGTGTGTGTGTGTGTGTTTATGGGTGGTGTGTAATAAAGGGAGAACAGACATGTAAGGTGAAAATTATCATATATTGCTCTAAGTGATATGATAGAGTTATGTTTAGCCATAAAGACGTACAAATCAGCATCATTCGGAAGGATTTTCTAGAAATGATGCTTGATGGACAAAAAATTATCATGGTTGACAGAAATACTGAAAGCAGCAGGAATAGTATGTACAAAATATAGTACTGGAAAGTATTGTACGTTTGCAGAACTGTGGTACAGTGTGGTTAGAATAAAGTGCATATTCACTGAAATAGTAAGTCATTAGAAAACAGGTGTATTCCTTAAAAGCATAATTAACCAATATGTTGCTGTGCACTCTGTTCTATCAGAAATACAACTCCGTTATTTTTCTTTTTAATTAGGTCATTTATTTTGTGCTTAATGGCTTTAAGAAATCTTATCAGATCTGTTATGTTTAAAAGTGTGAAATAATGGCACAAATGAAGCATATTTTATTGAGAACGTTCATTCCTGCACTTTGATGGGAGATAATTCTCCATGGGTCTCTAATGTTTTTCCGTGTCTTGTGAGCAAAGTCACTTTCTTTGTTACAGACTGTCTTTTCAAGGATATTTGTATAGGAAACAACCTTAAATGATACAGTATCTCCCTTTGGAGTTAAGGGCAGATATGTTTGCTACCCACTGCAAAGTATTGAAGTTTTTAAGTTCTGCTCCTGGAATGCAACCCACCACATGTGCAGATGTCACCTGGCCCCTTTTTCATTTCCCTGTGGAGATTCAGGCTCAGAACTGGCATAAGGAAATGCTGATATCCTGGACATGGTTACAGCTGTGAGTAATGAAGTCCTTTGTCCTTGACAGAGAGTCCTATGGCTTCTGTGAACATACATGAAACCATGGCAGGCGGACTTGTTAGCTTGTAAATAATGTAAAATCTTAGACCCTTCATAAGTTTTGAAAATTTGGGCTATAAGGATGAGAAGCTGACAAAGGTTTTACTTTACGAAGTGGATGAATGAGGGTTGATTAAGAGAATTTGAGGGAAGTCTACAGGAATTGGTAGCAAACACGTTGGCCAGATTATATGGCAAACCAGGCACTAACTGGTCCTCTACCTCATTGCCTTTTTATAAGGAGGAATCAGAAAGGTGGTTGCAGGTGGAGTACTGGGAAGTCGGCATAATGAGACCTTCCTGAGCAGTGCTGGGGCTGTCGCGCACTCTCCTCTCTACGGGGAGGGGAAGCGGGTTTCCGAGCCAAGCTAGTTGTCAGTCTGAAGTTTGACCCATTAAAGCAATGAGAACTGAGACTTCTTGTGGATGGACAGAATTCCATCCCCTCGGAGAAAACAGTTACAGAGTCTTGCACATACATTGAAGGTGAGGGTAGGGGAATTAATGACTGCTATAGGCAGAAACCAGGTAAATGATTACAACTTTGCCTGGTTTACTTGGGAGATAATGGTCTGGACATGTAATGTTTATTAAGGAAGAATGGCAACGCTTGATTGTTTTATGGCTCCTGCCCTTGCTGACTTAAAGAAAACCACACAACAGAGGAGTTGTGAGTTTAAGTTTTATTCAGGGACTTACTGAGGACTATAGCCCTGGGAGACAGCCTCTCAGGAGCTTTGAGGAAACTGCTCCGAAGAAGTAGTGGAGAAGCCAGTTTATATATGATTTTGGCTAGGGAATACACACAGTCAAGCATACGTCTAGATAGAAGATTACTGCTAGTCACAAAGAACAGATATCTCAAGTAAATGATTTTAGTGCTTTTCTATGTATGGGAAGATGCAAGAATCTGGGTTCATAAAAATTCTTCCTGAGATATACATCTAACTATCTAAGGGGCCTGCTTGTCCAAAGCACAGAGTGGCTTATCCTGTAATCGTCTTAATTTCCTCTCAAAGTGCACTGGTGGTCATTTTGAGTTACAACAGTGGGTTACAACTTACTCCTTGTAGAACTGGGTGGTTCTTTTTTGTTTATGCCCTCTTGCAGTCTACTACCCTTAGATATATTCAGTAAAAGGTCTCTGAGTGTTTTTATAGTGGGTTCTAGAGACTTTAAGGGTGCTTTGACTCTCTCAGAGAGATTTCTGAGATAGACTCCCATAGTAAACCGTAGATGAAGCATTGACCACAATTCAGGTTCATACTGCGGTGGATTAGATTTACAATACTAATGAAGCTGACCCACTGCAGAATGAGACACTGACCCCAAAAGTTCTAGATAAATTCTTGCATTTAGTCCTGCTACCCAAGATAATTCCCCTAGCCTTTCTGATGAAACCAGGTGAGAACTTAAGAGCTGTTTTGATAATGGGGCGCAAACACTAATGGATTAATGTGGACTCAAAATATTTTGCTGCTAATGAGAGTCAAGCCCAAGTCAGCCAAAAGAGGCAGATCTGTGGCCCTTGCAGGAAAGTGATGTGACCGTGACTGTCAAAGGGTCCTTAAGTCTGAGCTAGGTGGTTTCAGTCATGGTGATTCTGCCACTTGACATTGGGTTTTGGAAATTTAGTTGATTCACAAGCCACTGCTACATCACTAAAAAGTGAAAGTAAGCCAGAGGGCTGGCTTAGTGGTATGGAGCCTAGCCCCAACCTAAGTAGTTTTAAAGAGAAGGATGATATCGGATGAGACCAGAGTCTCCTTGTTCCCTAGGGGTAAAAAGACCATACTGAGCCATCTGAGTATGCTGAGGAGCTTTAAGGAGGGAAGGGACTGCAACTTTTATGGTTCTATTGGGTATAGATGTACACATCACTTTCCTTCTCAGGACCATATGGAGAAGGGGCACCAAAGTTCAACTGATGGGATTTGGGCAAGCCTCTCAGAGGAGCAAGAGAGCTAATGTGATCTTTTGGGTAAGGCCCTTTGGGAAAACTCAGTGGCCTGTTTTTATTATTGTCACATCTGAATATATAGGAGAAAATCGATTTCTTCTACGCACGTACTTTCCTGTCCCGTAAGTAGCAGGGAAAAGTCTCCCAGTAGGAATAGCTCATGTAGAAAAGTGCTCATCCCTTTGGGGTCCTACAACCTAATTACTCTGAGCTAAAATTTCTGTAACTGATGGTTTTGCCAGTTAGAGGATCTGGCAAAGGGAGGCAGCCTCCACGTGACATGTGCTCCTTGGGGTTTTAGACATGTTGCCTCCTAATAGGGTTATCAGGCACTCCTTTTAAAACACAGCTATTAGATTGGTACTCAGCTCTCGTTAAAATTCAACGTCTGATCCATGAAGCCTGTGTGATTCTTTGGAAGTCCCTCCAAACAAGGACTATATTCAATTATTTGAACTTTATTGGGTACCCAAGGCTTGCCAGTGACCTGGGAGGCCACATTGGAGGCACTGTCAACCTGTGCCCCTCATTTGGGGAGGATTTATGATTGTTAAAAATACTTCGTTCCAGGGGCACCATATGTGGCCCTGGTACTATACTTTTTGTATAGATGCCAGGAATTAACTTGCCTCCCTTCTGAAAACACGTGCATTACAGGGGTGTTCATAATTGACTGTCAAGTACTTAAGGAGACACCACCAGTGGATCATGTAGCCCTCAGATGACTGCAGAGATTGCTTCAAAATTAGGTTTCTTGGTGTTACTGGGGCGGGGATTTTATGGAGGAATAGGTGACTCGTTATTAATGTTTACTTCATCTGCAGTTATCCCTACAATGAGGATAAATTCAAAAAAGGGGTAAAAACTTTTCTCTGCCTTCAGCTGCCATGATCAGTGACATGACTTTTGCTCTTGAAGGCTTTCAGTTCAGTCTCAACTCACTGACTGGGGTAGTTATGGGTGACAGATTTGCCCTAGGCTTTCTCCTTGCCTGCCAGAGCTGAGTCTGAGCAATCTTTAATACTTCCTGCTGTAACTGGGTTAATGTCTTGGGTCAAGTGGAAATGCCAATACAGAAAGTCACCTGGCTTTTAAGGCAGTCCCTGATCAGTTGTAGGATTTTTTCAGCTGTCTGGGTCTAAGACCCTGGGGGATATGATTGAGTTCAGTTGTGCAAGTCAGCCTCATACTGCTCAGGGTCTTGTTGTTAGTAGCCTTAATTAAATGCTCTGTGGGATAAATTGGATGGTTTTGGTCCCAGCCTCTGTCAGTCAGATTAATCAGAGCAGCCAACAGGATGTTGTAGTGATGGGAAAATTCTCCAAAAGTTAAGGCCATAAAGAGAATAGCTGGAGATTGTTAAGACACAGTGTTCTCCACGAGTCTCTCATCCTTCCGTACCTCTTGCAAGCAGAGGCTCTCACTGTCTTTGTACCACAGTATCTTTTTAAGAATGTTTAATAGTGGATAGACTTGGAAGGTAAGTGTCTTATTTCAAAGCAAATAGCAGGTAGGCTTATTGCCCATTATCAAACATTTGCATTTTTCTTGCACCTCCCAAATGGGGTTTGTCTCCTGTAATACAACCCAATGCATGTACACATATCACCTTGCTCTCTTTGTGTTACCTTGTGGGTATTGGCACTTACGAAATCATCACACCCACAAAACATGCTGACACTGTAGCTGTTGCTATTGGTGGGAGCAATGAAGTTCTTTGTGTCTAACCCTATGTTATGTCTTCTAGCAAATGAAACTGTGGTGGCAGTTAGGATAAAATCTTAGATGCTTCACACACACGTCTTCAGAGACATATTATATTTGCAGTTATAAAATAATAATGTGTTGTGGGAGCTAATTTTCAGAGAGGGGAGTATATCCCATCAACATTTAGGTAGTAAAATCTCATTTTCACTGAAATTTAGCTACACGAAATGCTTTGCTATCCAAAATCTGAACATGTGCCAAACTATTAGTCAACACTGTACAGCACTGGTATAATTAGGTAAGAATACTAGATAAATTGTTTGTAATCTGGGTAGCAGAATCCTAAATCACTTTAATGGAAAATGGATTATATCAGCAACATATGAATACAAAAGAGCTGTGGTCTCCACGGAAATTATCAGGAGCACATCAAAAGCTGTTAATTTATTGAAAAAATAACATCTGAGAGATGGAATTAAACTAAACAACCAGAAAATATGTAAGAAGTAAAAATTGCTAAAGTTTTAATAATGAAACATATTAGTTTCATTATTAAGCACACAGATTTACTGTGAATGTTGTGTTCTAAGGTAATGTTGTGTTCTAAGGTAATGTTGTGTTTCTAAGGAAACCCAATGTAACTCAGTGTAACATTTCCTAATAGATTGATAGTAACTGAGATGAGTGTTTTTACAGGAATTAACAAAATATAACTGGAAATAGACAGTAATTATGGAAATTAACTGCGGATCGAAAATTTCCATAGAAACTATTTGTAATTGAAGTTTTTTTTAATTCTAATTTTTTTCATGAAAATAAGGTAAATAATAGAAATAGTATCATTTTTCTGTCACTTTTTTTCTTTCATCTCTAATTTCTCCTTCCCATTTAGCTCTTATTTCTTTCCTATCAAATTATATTATGTGTTCATTTATTCTTCAGTCATTTGGCAAGTATTAATTGAACAATTATTTTTCTGTTCAGGTATTTATAGCATTGCTTAGAATTTCATAATTTCAGATTTCTAGAAAATGTAGGTCTGCTGGCTCTAACAGAACTAAAATGCATACCTGACTTGGTAACTAGAATTAATAATAAGTAATATTTGCAAAATCTTGTACAATTTTCTTTCAGAATTTTATCCTAGCAACAAGTGTGAGCAAGACTGATTGTTTCCATTTGACAGAGAAGGGACATAAGTCCTTAGGATGAAGTGATCCAAAGCTAGAGTCAGAATTAGAATTTTACCAAGAAAACTGTGTTCTCTCTCACTCTGCTCTACATACAGTTGGCAGGTGATAGAGTGGATTAAAAGGTCTAATTGCAATATGAAATTAATCTTTGTATTCTTAGTGGCTTTTGAAAATTACAGTTTAAGAATGGATCTGGGGCTTCCCTGGTGGCACAGTGGTTGAGAGTCTGCCTGCCAATGCAGGGGACGCGGGTTAGTGCCCCGGTCCGGGAAGATCCCACGTGCCGCGGAGCGGCTGGGCCCGTGAGCCATGGCTGCTGAGCCTGCACGTCCAGAGCCTGTGCTCCGCAACGGGAGAAGCCACAACAGTGAGAGGCCCGCATACTTCAAAAAAAAAAAAAAAAAAGAATGGATCTGACTAAAACAGCACTGAGGACATACGTTCATTTAATTCTCAACTCTGTGATATCCCAAATATGCCTAAGATAATACATCTTGATTTTGCAGCTTAGAATTGCAGAGTAAATTAAGAAATATTTTAGTGTGGAAAATTTGGATCTGCTTTCAGACATAGTTGTCTAATTTACTGTGATTACCAAAATAGTGCATCATCGTTTACAGAACACATTTGATTGTATTGCAATAGAGACATTGATTCTTGAGCGAATGAATTGATATTCCTACAAGGAATATAAGTCTCTATAAGGGAAGAAATAAATCCTATAATTTAAATATATAGTAACTTGGTTCTTGCCGCATGTCTCAGTGTTTATTGACATCATTTAAAATATGCAAAGTAAAAGTTGATTTCATAAGATTTGAAACACAGTATATAATACCCTTAAGGAAGGGGTACACAAAGTATTTTGCTAATATGAGACACAATACTGCCAATGATAAAAAGAAATTCATAGAGACCTGCTAAAATACAGGAACACAAGACTGTTTAAAGTCTGTTATAGAGGAACAATTATTAGGAAATTACAGAACTTAAAGACAAAATTATAAGAATAGGGAGCATATAAAATAAGAGTAAAAAGAAAAAAAAAGAATGAGAATTTATTAGCTAGGATAGACTGGGCTATGAGGTGCTAAGAAATAAACCATGAAGAATCTTAATGGCTCAAACACAACACAAATTTATTCCTTACACAAAATTCAGTGTGGATCTGGCAACTCTCCAGGCAGCTCTCCTTCATGTTATGACTAAGAGACTCTATTTTGTACTCCTGTCATCTTAATGTATGGATTTCTGGGTTATCTGGAAAGAAGGAGATAGTGTTGGAGGTTTATATAGGATGGTTATAAGGTCAAAATCTGGTCACATGGCTCTAACATAACTTTAGGGGAGTCTGTGAAATGAAGGTTAATGAGAAAATTTCTATGAGAAAAAGTTGAAGATCTGGGGTTATGAAACAGAAACAATCTTTTCTCCAAGTCAGATAACCTTGTGAGGCACACTCTGAGGAACTTGTCATGGCTCTTGGGTATCAGCGATTGAAATGCTTTCCCACATGATTAATGGTAATGTAGAAGATAGAACAATTTGAATATAGGGAAAGGGAAAAAAGTAGTGGATCACTGAGGAGCCATTTGCTTGACACAGTGAGGAGGACTGGTGTGATAGAGTTAAGATGGTGTGATTAAAACCTTTGAAATAAAGAAGTGACAATTTAAGTTTCTACAGAAATTGGGATATATTTGGCATGGTATAAGACTGAGAGATATTCTCAGAACTATAATAAAAGTACTGGTAGTTCTGGCAAGTATTCTGAATGTTTCAGAAAGCAGTTAACAAAAAAGAAATGATATTTCTTAGGGCAAACAAATGATGCAGCTTAAGTGAGAAAATGATAATTAGGGCAGAAGGGAATGACCAGGTAGGACTTCATTTTAACATCTTGAATAACTTCGGGTTATTCATTCTAAGATATAAAAGATTTTTAATTTCATTATTCTCCAAGACTTTTCTCAAATTTGTGAAACAAATTTGAGAAAAGTCTGAGTCTTTTAGAAACAATGGTACCATTTTATAGGAAAATGATGAAAACAACAGCTTCATAAAAATTCAAAGGCTGATTTCATGTTTACTTTACATTGTATATCAGTGTGTGTTTTTATAAAATGCAAACAAATTAAGATGTAACTACACCAAGAGTTTTTTTGTTTTTTAATATTTTTACCCCAGAGTATATCATAGTATACATGGAAGTAATAATGGTCATTTTATTTTACAAATGTAATGATGTTGTTGTTATGAAGAAAAAAAAAGAAGGGGAAAATTTACTTAGTGAATGCATTTTAGAGTAATAGTTGTAAAAATAAATCTGAATTTGTAATCATAATAGTGAAAGGAAAATGAGTTGCCAGAGGAAACAAAGGTTTATAGTAATATTGTAAAGCAATTATAATTTCGTTAAAAATTAATTTGTTTAATTGACGTTTCTCTAAACTTATTTTTCTTTAATCCTTATCATTATTTATATACCTGTAGCCATTATAATATAAATTACATTAACTTATACATTAATTAAGTTGAATTGATTGGTTTATATCCATGGATTTTGAATACTGCATTAGATTTCTGTTGATTGTAAAGCACTTTATTTACTTGGAATTTCTTTATAGTCCAGCTATATGCAGTACAAACTGATATGTGAATGGCTGAGCAGGATAAAATATTCCAATTTTGTCTTTAATTTTGCAAGTGATTTAGGTAAAATAAAAAGATTTTTCTAAATTTTGTATTGATCTAGCCAGAGAGATAAATTCATTTGAAAACCTTTATATCCAAAAGATAAGTTAGCAAACATGCCAAACTGAAGAAATGAGCTGATTCTTTTCTGGCTTGACTCTCATCCACCTACAAATATTTTTCTGATTTATACCCCAGTGATATTTTCTTGTTCTCTATATTTTAGGTGAAATTAATATTGACATGTATTTGATATTTATGAATACATTTATTTTGTGACTATATGTTTTTATTATAGAGTATTTGTCAATATTGTGTTTTTTAAACTAATTTTTCAGAGACTAGGAAATGGGACTATATAGCTTTATAGATCACTGTAGGTATTTAAGCACTAAAGAAATTTGGTGACAAAACACTTCTAACTGGTTATGTTCTTATATTAATATTGCTGAAATGTTTGTCCTTCTTTCTCTCAGATCACGTAACACTGCTTTTATTTTAGCTGTTAAAATATAATTTTTTTTACTGTATTACATAAAAACATAAACTTAATCTTTCAAATAGTTAGGAGGTTCTAATTTTATAAGGAGAAAAAGGTACTCTACAATTGCTTGTGGTGTGCCACGTCTGCCTGTGCTGTTGTATTTCTCTGTCCCTTAATGCAAAGCCCATTAATATGAAAATAATTCAGTAAGCGGAATTATATTGCTTCCCAAAATAGTTCCAATGTGATACTCTTAACAAATGAAATATAAAAAGTATTTAAATAACCATGGCTTTCTCCTCAATAAGTCAGAACATGCACTATTTTGTGTACTATACTGTTGTATTCAACAAGTTCAAAATTCAAGACAGTTTGTTACTTGCATTGTACCTAACATACTGAAAATTCTCAATAAGTAATTATTGATTGAGTTAAATTACTGATATGCTCAGGACTGTGCCAAGTACTGTAGGAACTGCAAAGGGAGAATAATTGCACCATATTTACTTTCAAAATGATGTAAATAAGAGAACTATTACAAACCACGTGGGAAGAAATTAATGTTAACCACATGAAGATGAGGAAATCTTCCTAAAGGGAATGGAATGTTAGTTGGACCTTGATGGAAGTATAAATAAAACAAATTTGGTTCAACTTGCAACTGCGTAAAAGAAAGAAAATATCAAGGAAAATTTGAAAAGTTAAGACTTTTTTTAACATTATCAAAGAGCATACATAGTGAAGGATCATTTGTATGTGAAAAGAATTCCAGATAGGGAAAGTAGATTATCAAGAATTATTTGCTTTCGCTTTACAGAAAAGTGAATCATGGCCTAAAGAATTTAGTTTACTTGTTTGAGATTCCATAGAATATAGCAAAAATGGGAGCACACCTGTTTGAGAAGTTTTAAGGAAACTCGTCTAGAGCTCGTTTTCAAAACTATACACGCTCATTTATGATCAAACATCTAGTAAAATGCTAGTAACCTTAAAAAAAAATAGGTCTTGGAGGCTTCCCTGGTGGCGCAGTGGTTGAGAGTCCGCCTGCCAATGCAGGGGACACGGGTTTGTGCCCGGGTCTGGGAAGATCCCACATGCCGCGGAGCGGCTGGGCCCGTGAGCCATGGCCGCTGAGCCTGCGCGTCCGGAGCCTGTGCTCCGCAATGGGAGAGGCCACAACAGTGAGAGGCCCGCGTACCGCAAAAAAAAAAAAAAAAAAAAAAAAGTCTTGATATTTAAGGATTTCCTTCAGTATCTCTAGAATCTGGCACGTGCGTGCATGCGTGCACACACGTCACGTGAAGGGAAGCTTTATGGAGAAACTTTTATTCTTCAGGTAAATATATGTTTAAATCTTAGATCTTAGTTCTGCCACTTTTTGTGTCATGGTCAAGTTATTTAATTTTTCTCACCCTCGGGTTTTTCATCTGTAAAACAATGCTTGCCTTTCTGGCTGTTAGGATCCATTAGAATTTTTTTTTTTTTTTTTTTTTTACAGTGAATTCTCAGCAGAGTGGTTAGGATGATTTTCCTAAAATGTGTATTTGAGCATGTCACTTTCCAGTGATTTCCAAATTCCTTACCTGCCTCAAAGTTATGATCAAATGATCTAGACCCCATACCTCTAACCTCTTGTACCATGCACCTCACCTCTATGCTCCAACCATTCCAGCCTTCTCTCTGCCCCACTGACATATCCATTGTAGATGATTTGCCTATATTTTGTCCTTTGTTGAGAATATTTTTTCCTTCCAGTTTTCATATAGCTGCTTATAATTCATTCCTCAGCCCTTATGACACCTTTAGAAAGGCCTTCCCTGCCCTTCTCATGTAGAGTAGCTGCCTCCTACAACCCGTAAATATTATGTTGATATTTTTAAAAATATCGTATATAATTAGCTGAAATTACCTTGGTTTTTTTTTTTTTTTTGCGGTACACGGGCCTCTCACCGCTGTGGCCTCTCCCGTTGCGGAGCACAGGCTTCGGACGCGCTGGCTCAGCGGCCATGGCTCACGGGCCCAGCCACTCCGCGGCAAGTGGGATCTTCCCGGACCGGGGCACGAACCCGTGTCCCCTGCATCGGCAGGCGGACTCTCAACCACTGCGCCACCAGGGAAGCCCTCATTTGTATATTTATTGTCTAGATCGGAAACTTCTCTCTTTCGGTCATTATTCTTAATTTAGTACTTTCACTGCAGTTGGTAAGCCGTCAATAAATATTGTTGAATAAGGGAATAAATTACTTTTTGTTACCAGAATTAGAGCCCAATATGGAAAATTGAGGGAAAAGATATAGAAAATATCCAATGAATCTTTAACATAGGCAATATATACACCATTTCAGTATGTGTGATCTTAGTCAATTCCTTGTTTATGTATTATTAAAAAATAAACATTGATTAAAAAAAAAACAACTCACGATACTTTCCCCCTGTAGATATTGCTCTGGAATCTAACATAATAATTTGAAACCAAATTAGATCATGAGCCATGCGTCGTCTATATAAACAGTATATGTGTAGTGAACTGCTCTTTGCCCAAAACGAGGTCTGACCTTTGCCCTCAGGTTCTGAGAGGTAATTTATGTCATACCTGATAGGAGTATCTTTGTTTAGAGTCCAGGGGTGACCACACTGGATCTTAGAGTGGAGCTGGACACATCAGAAAATATCAGGGTGGGGCAGCCCACATCAGAAAAAGAAGCATATGATTTACGGTAAAAGCTTCACGTCATTTATTGTGAGACGAGGCTGAGAGCAACCATGTAGGCAATCAATCAGTCAATCGATCATACCTATGTAATGAAGTCGAGTAAAAATCTCTGGACACTAAAGCTTCAATGAGCTTCCCTTGTTGGCAGTACTCTGCTTGTGTTGTCACATGTCAGTGCTGGGAGAGTAATACATCATGTGTACAAGGGAAGCTTTGCGTTTGGAACCCTCCCAGACTCTGTCTTCCTTTGGCTGATTTTTGACCTGTACCCTTTACCTGTGGTAAATTATAATGATGAGTAGAGCTTTCAGTGAGTTCTGTGAGTCCTTCCAGTGAATGATTGTACTTGAGGGTGTCTTTGTGAACACTCCAAACTTGCTGTTGGTGTCAGAAGTCAGGGAAATTTGGAGGACTGTTCCCTGAGACTTTGCAGTTTGGCTAACTCTGGGTATATACCATTAGAGGAAAGAAGCTCATACTTGTCTTATAGATTTGAAGATTTTAGATATGAATGGAATTACAGAGAATAGCTGTTCTAATATTTTATTTCATGGAAGGGTATCAGGGAGGTTATGATTTGCTTCAGTTCACAGACTTGGTTTGGTGGCTGGGTTAGGGTTAGAAATCAGATTTATCAGTCCCAATCTTTTGAATTTCCCACTGTGCTATATTATTTAACACAAGGTTGGCATGATAAGTATCACTGGATATATTTGATACCTATTTTAGAAATAAAATTATGACAATTTTTAAATTTTAAATCAGTAAAACATTCATCAATTTCATAATATCTGATATACAAATATAAACCTAGAATAAAACTTAAGGCTTAATTATATGAGATCTATCTGTGCCTAAAAATACGCCTTTTTCACTAGAGTAGCTATCCTGATCTGAATGGTATTTATGGTACACTTTCTGGTCACTGGTTTAACAAGCTTACATATTAGGTTTTCTTTGGCAAATTCCAGTTCATTGTATATTGGCTAGAATAGTGATGGAAGATTCATAAAATTCTCAGAGCCATATACACTAATAATGGTGAAAAGTAAGCACTTCCACTGAGGCTAAAAGGACAGCTTTAACAACAACAAAAAAAGCACACCTCGGCAATCTTAGACAACTAAACTGGTGTAGAGGTAGCAATTAAGTTCTTAAACATCCCCTCTGTACTACACATGAATACTTTTTCTGGATAACAAATTTTCCCCAAAACATCTGATAGTTTTAAAAAATTGATGTTCTAAAAAGGACAGTATTTTTTGTCATCAAAAGAGTTTGGCAATAAGACATCTCATTCCCAGATAATTGAGATATTATTATAATATCGTAAGTAAGATATTAGGTAAATGAGATATTCTTTTCCATATACTATAATGATACAGCACAGCACTAGAGATTCTGACAACACAAGAACTCTGCTCATATGTAGCACCGAGTCTTATGGGGGTCTTATGTTCTGTGAAAACCAGCATTTATTGCACATAAAGGGAGTTTTTAAGGGAAGGGCTTTTAAACTTTCCTATTATCAAAAAACATTTTTTTAGCACCTGTTATAAGTAATGTTGTAAAAAAAAAAAAAAGCCTGTGATATAATAAAGTATAAGTATGTTACTTTGTGTTTGCTCTTTAGGTATTTGGGGCAAGTGGACAGACTCAGTGCAATGAAAGAAATGCAAATGGCATTTCCAGGAAACAATCAATAAATATGTTTGTTTTTAATAATAAGTTTTCAGGAAGCAATTTGGCAGAGATAGATACAGATCAGATTGTTGGGTTTTGAATGACAATAGAGTTAGTGTTTGTTCTATAGACATACACCATTGTCATCTTTTCATGTGTTAGGCAATGAGGGAATATATACAAATTATTGACTGCTTCAATGAGAGTAATCTCAGAGTAGTATGTAGAAAGAATTATAAGTGAAAGTTCAAGAATTGGAATGGTTCTTGGCAAAAAGTTGACAGGTACACCAATAAGAATATAATGAAGTACACTTCTTAACTGTGGAATGCTCAGTTCCCCTGGTACACAAAGAAGAATGAAGGGTAGAAATAATGATCTCACTCTTATATATATATATATTTAACATCTTTATTGGAGTATAATTGCTTTACAATAGTGTGTTAGTTTCTGCTTTATAACGAAGTGAATCAGCTATACATATTATATCCCCATATCTCTTCCCTGTTGCATCTCCCTCCCACCCTCCCTATCCCACAAAAATACTAGAATTCCAAATATTTTAATTGTGATAGCACTCTTTTCCACATTACCATTTTCAGCTCAAGCCAATTACACACAATGTAATTGTGGTATTTTATTGAATGGATCTTGCTTTCATTGGACTTGAGTGCTATATAATAATTATTTATTTGTGTTGCTTTATTGACAGTGACACAAACTGATGTAGTCAAGTGCAGAATCAAAGAGACGGCATCTGTAATGTTGGTTGTCTTTTGTCATGAAAGTAGAATCCCAAGAGACATTATTTGTTCTCCATATGTTAAATGATGAGAAGAAAAACATGCATTTTTAAACTAATAATCATTATATATTTTAATTTTGAATCATGGAGTTTGCTAATTATATATTTTTACTCCCTAGTTTTCTATTTTTATAACTTAATAATAAAAAATACTTTTAATTTATTCCCTTATATAGATTAAAATGAAAATGTTCAGAGTTTACTTTAAAATTCTGTATGAATTCAGATATAGATTTAAAATCCACATAAAATCTGTGGACATATGAATCCATATAAATGTTAACTTTTCCTAAAAAGTTGAAATATTATAACATGATCTTTAAGTTTTAGTATTTTAGTATTGTACTATTTGAATAACATAAAATCATTTACCTTTTATTAGTGTAAAGAGTAGAGTTAGCAACTCTGGGCATAGCTTTAGGAATCTCATTTTGCTATTTTTTTACATTTAAATATGAAAAAATATGCATAATCAAAACGAAATATGCGTTGTGTATGTGTTTGGACTTGTTATGGGAAGCCTTATGAGTAAGGACTGAAAGAATGAAGACAAATTTTTGAAAATATGTATTAAAAGTGTATTTTGATGTATGCAGATCCATAAGGTTAATCAGTACTTAGCAAAGAGCAAGCTGTGTCTGGAAATACTTTGTGTCTACCATGTCGAAGGGTGAAGGTAACTCTATTGTAGTGATTTTATATGCTTTATTTATCCAGTCAGGAAATCAAAACCAAATAACTCCTCAGAGCAGTAATTATGAAGTATTGTCATTTTAATTTCTCTTTCCAAAAAATAGCAGTGAAATCGTATCATTAAAAGTATATGCATGTATTGGTGTATTATCCTCTTCCCACTGCATATATGGGTGTGAACAGCTCAACTTTTATCAAAATGTATGTACCCAGCCTATTCAGATGTCTGCTTTGGATGATTTCTGTACCTTGTCCCTTTATGTCTCTCATTTTTTACAATTCATATAATTATCTTTCTGGGATAATACGAATTATTTAAAGATGTATACCAAGTTACTTGACTTTATCTTTTTTTCCCAATTAAAAAAAGCCATTGTAATTAATTGTAAAGCCAGTCTCAGAATGTATTTTAGACAGGAAAGTTTCACTGAGGGTCCTCTACAGTAGCTACATCATATGTTTTCAATAATAAAATGACATTTTCTTTTTAGTCAATCTGTGGAAACTCCTATGATTAGATTAGTAGAGAATGAAGCACATATCCTAGCAGCACCTGATCATAATGGAGAATGACTAGAAAATTTAAACTAGATTAACTATCTCTTATTAACTTGAATAATTCTCTCCACTTTTAGACTAAATAAGGATCAGAGCAGTTCTGCTGTGTCATTAAAAATTACATAAACAAGTATTGAAGTCTAGAGCCTCTCATATCTTGCCTTTTAGATATTTTAAGGCTACTTGGGAAGTGCTTTGACTAAAATATAACAGCATAGAAATGCAATTAGTAACATCTTTATAATACCACAATTAGCGAATGTTTTAATAATTCAATAATTTCCTTTGATGGAATTACTTCTTCTATAAGCAACACTTCCTATGTAGTAACATGTCCCAGCTTCGTATATTTTTCACAGGATCATAATGATTATATTTATTGCAATAAAAAGACAAGGCTAAAGGGTTATGGGGTGGTTACATATTAATAGAGTGATCAGAGCTTGTCTTTTCAACTCTGTAGCTTCAGAAGTTCAACTTTATTCTTTCAGCCAGTAGCAGCCAAATTCTGGAGAACTAATTCACAGTAACGAAACACAAGAGACTGATTTATAAATAATGGTACCTACTTTATTTATAAAAGAGATTGGTATTTCTTTACTAGAATACAGTTATCTTTAAGTTCTATGAGGAAAGAAAACATGCCTGTTAGGTTCATTGTTAAATCCCCAGAGTTTAGAAAATTGATCTTTGAATTAATTCATTAATAACTACTTAGTTTACTCTTAATGGCTTAAAGTCATTTGGGAGATTTCATGACTAATTAGTATTCTTGATAGATTTTTAAATGTCTGCTTAGGGAATACTTAGTAATAATTGTGCTTCATTTAATATCCAATTTATGAATATTATGAATTAGTAAAAAATTAGTATTTCCTTACAATTAAATAATCAACTCTTCTCATAATACCCACATAAATCTTACATAAAAATAAATTAGAATATGTATTAAATTAAATTTTCCATGGCCTTTAAGCATTGGTTTAGATATTATATAATAAAATTCTTCTCGGTGTTTCATTACAACACCAAGCCTAACATATCAATTTATCTTAAATGTTTTAGCCACTTTTAAAGAAGAAAATTATGCATTTTACAATGATTCAAGAGCAAATCAATATGCTTACCCTAAAACTGGTTACAAATGTGCTCACGCTAGGAATTTACATTTCCTTTTACCATTTGCCTTCGTTCTCTTTGCTAATGTGAAACTTTTCATCTTTCACTGGGATTTCAGAAATACTTGAGTCTATTTTTGCACTTCCCTAGGACTTAAAAGAAAAAGAAAGTCTTCTCTTAAATTTGCACTTTCTGGGTTGTTGACTAGATAATTTTTTGTGTAGTCATTGGAATTTGCTATACATTCAGAGACGATTCAGACTCAAGATTCTGACCATCAGATTGGACTTTCCTTTTTCAATTAAACTTTACATTCTGTGTCCTTATGCCTTTATTTATTTTTTAAATTCAAGCCCAGCTTTTAATTTTGTGCAGTATTGATGCTCCCTCCCCAAATTATTTGCTTTTAAAGTTTCAACTGCAATTGTTATATAAACAGTTTTCCTGTTATTATGATATATATGCCTGGTATATTAATGTTATTAGAAACCCATGGACTTTCATTATTCTATCTTTATTATACAGAGCTACCTAGGTTTTTATCTACCAGAGGATGAGAGACTATTGTTAGTTATCACTTCTAGATATTCCATTAATTTATCAAATGTCTGAAGCACACAGTTGTGCCCTTTTAGATACAGGTCTGACTATTAGTATTAATTAAATGCTGGACTCCTTTTCCACTTGGTGGTTATGTGTGACCATTATTGCTGATCAGTCCTTTCTATCCCTGGTACAGAACTACTTTTGATGCTACTACTTTACTTACAAGTCTTTCCTTGCACAGATCAAAAAAAGTGCATGTCTTCATATTATAAACATACATAAGATTAGAAAAATTACCCGTATGTTTAGCTATTTATTAAAAACAATAGACATTGAAGATATTCTAGCCTGTTTGTGTTTTTTGTGTGTATATCATTAATGCCTCTTTATATCCTTCACATTAACTTTTCTGTTTGAGTAACTCTTAGTTTTTGACAGACTCAGATTGTTTCATTTAGCCATAATGATTATTGTTTGTTTGTTTGTGTGTGTTTGTGTTTTTTATTTGCGGTACGCGGGCCTCTCACTGTTGTGGCCTCTCCCATTGCGGAGCACAGGCTCCGGACGCGCAGGCTCAGCGGCCATGGCTCACGGGCCCAGTCGCTCTGCGGCACATGGGATCTTCCCGGACCGGGGCACGAACCCGTGTCCCCTGCATCGGCAGGCAGAACTCTCAACCACTGCACCACCAGGGAAGCCCTGTTTGTTTGTTTTTTGATGCTCATAATGCCAGAAATTAGCCAGGGAGTAGCCATTTAGGTTGCTTTCTTCGCCTTTCAAAACTTCCTCCAACTTCTTTTTTAGACAAATCTTGTTTTCTGGCAACAAAAGAATGTTCCAGAAATAGTCTATTTTTTCTTTCCTTCTTTTTTTCCCTAATAATTAAGGAGCCCTTGTTCTTTTTTGTTGGTGGATACTGGGTAATGAGTTTCTGGACTTCCCCTAAGTGCTGGCTGAGGGCAAAAGCACTGTTGCTGCTATTGGTCTTTTTTAAGGAGAGATCTTGAAAAGATATTTCTTTTAGATCTGTGAGTTCATACTGACTTTTCTTCTGTAACATCACGTTGCCGCATCTGCTCTCTTTTTTGTATGATGTTTCACCAACTTCAAAGACTCCACTCCATTAATAAGAAAGTTGCTTTGTAAGCAAGATATCAAAGCAAGGCAATTTAGAATAAGTATATTGAAGAACACCTCCTCTAGACCAGTGGTCGATGGGCTCCTGCTAGACTGAATGTCAAGGGTCACCTGCAAAATGAGAAAATCAAAACAATGTAATGAATTTTCCAGATTTAATTTGTTCACTTTGTTGGTGTTACTTTCTTCAATTAAATGTTTGGGATAATGGTGACAGAGTTTTTAAGTATTTCCTTGTTACAAAAATAAAATCTTTTTAAACTTTATTTTCAAACTGAGGATGGATGTATTAACTGTCAAAATTCAAAAGAGGGTTGAACAATCCAACCTTGAAAAGATCATGTATGCTGTTGGACCTCAGGAACTGCTGGAATCAGGAACCAGAAGGTCTACTACTATGACACTTGTCATTTTTCCAGTAGACTTACTCTGGTCTTAACCATGCAATGAAATCCAAGGCCCCTGTGATGTGCATCTTGCAATATCTATCACCAAACAGAAATTTTTCTCATTTTTCTGAGAGGGCTGTGATCAGCGAGTTTGGTTAAAACGCTCATCTTGGACCATCCACCAAGGACAGGAAGTCTGGCTCGTGTAAGAACCTGGTATCTTCTTCTATAGCTAGGTGGATTGAGTGGGGTGATTCCAAATGAAAGGGAGAAATGCTATGCAAAACGTAGAAGCTTACATTGAGGAAGATGTCCTTACTTGGCATAATTACAAAAACATATGCCAGGCACTCATTTACTTCCTTTGTTCCGATCTTCATTGCTTTCTAAGTGGTGTTGGTTGTGTAAGTTTGCTGGGGCTGCCATAACAAAATACCACAAACTGGATGGCTTAAACAGCAGAAATTTATTTTCTTGTGGTTCTAGAGGCTGGAAGTCTAAGATCAAAGTGTAGGCAAGTTTAGTTTCTCCTGAAGCCTCTTTCCTTGGCTTGCAGATGGCTGCCTTCTTCCTATGTCCTCCCACGGTTGTCCCTCTGTCTGCGTTGTCTGTCCTAATATCCTCTTCTTATAAGAACACCAGTCATATTAGATTAGGGCCCACACTTGTGAGTTGATTTAACTGTAACTTCTTCTTTAAGGATACTCTCTTCAAAAATAATCACCTTCCAAGGTACTGGGGGTTAAGACTTCAGTTTATGAATTTTGGATGAAAACAGTTAAGACCATAATATTGGTCAATGAAATTCAAAATACAAGTATAAAATTGTTTAGGCTAATTTGGAGCTGTATCAATGACTACACTTTCACCATTAAACAATTTTTTTTACCAACGTATTCTTGACTACCTGACTAAAATTCTCTTATTTGGATACTGCTTAATAAACCCTAATAATATTAGTATCCTTATAACATCTCCCTTTTCTAAACTCTTAATTTTCCACAATCAACTTCAGTTATATTTCTTTTGTTGTCTCAATATTCTGTTTTGAATTTTTGAGAATGGCAGCCTATCTTTTGTTGCCTATATTTATAACATCTTTTTATTGCTATATACATAAGCAACTTATTCTCACTGGTTATCCCTGCCACATTATATCATAGAACTTCCAAGAAACAGTTGATTTTGTTTATAGTTTAAATTATTAGATCCCTTGTAATTAATACAGATACAATGTAGTACAATGCAATCCATTATAGTAATCGTTCCCTATAATTTTCATTGACAGATAAAAAGCACTTATATTTGGCAATATTTATCACCTTTGAAACTACTGTGCTCTATTCACAGATAACATGTGTTTCTAAAGTTTAATAATGTTTAATTCTATTTTTTACAGTGAGAGTGGTTTATTTAAAAGTTGCAGTATCCTTACTTTCAATCCCAGGAACTAAGGTGTCCATTTGACAACGTCATTAGGCTTTCTCTAATGAATATTTACTTCTTTAGATATAAATTATGGTAACATTCAAATCAGTGGACAAAGTAATCTGAAATGTTGTGGTATCATTTAACATTTAGGTTGTTTTTCTTGATGTTCTATTTTTTGTACTTTTGTTATTTCCATCCTAGTCTCTAAGAG
Source organism: Tursiops truncatus (assembly GCF_011762595.2). Lineage (NCBI taxonomy): Eukaryota > Metazoa > Chordata > Mammalia > Artiodactyla > Delphinidae > Tursiops > Tursiops truncatus. The sequence continues at coordinate 128,201,213 of NC_047038.1, read as the reverse complement.
TAAATTCTTGCTTTCTTAACATATTCACTACCAATCTATATACAGATATGCGAATCAGGACTGTATTCCTCCTTCAAGAATTTCTACCTCTGCACATCACTGTTTTCCCTCAAGATTTCTCAATATACTCTTCTAGTTTACTGTGCTATTTGCCCTCTTGAGAAAAGATGAAAGGGTAACATGATCTAGCTCTGATATTTATGACTTTATGAAAATCAATAATTTTTAATCTAATTGATATTTATTTCTCCCATTCATTCCTCCTAATCTAAAGCAAATGATTGGGAAACAGTAACTGGATTTCCCCTCCCTTCCAAGCATAGTTTAAATTAATATTTCAGGGTTGGCACTGTATACAAAGTTTGAGAAACAATTCATTAAATGTGTCAGAAGACTGTTACACAAATTGGAAAGATAAATATTAGAAAAAGAATCTAAAGTTTTAGTTCACAGACTTCTGTACATTTGAAAAACCTCTTTGTGCATTTTTAATGGGAGTTAAAATTTTTATAATTATTGAAATTTTTATTGGGCTGATCATTTTAAAGCTCATAAAATAAACAATTTCTGGGGTTCAGTTACAGCATTTCCTTTGTAATTTTGAGTACTTTTTCGCTTCATGGCATCTACATGTGGATATTTCCTCAGGTTCTCAGAGTTTTGGTTTCTGACTATTGATTTTGCTTTTTCTTCAGGATGTTTTGAATAATTTGGGATCTTGTGAACTGGATGAAGATGATCTAATGCTTGATTTGGAATTTTTAGAGGAACAGAATCTTCATCCTTCAGGTAAATATTGAATAAATGCACAATATCATACAACTCCGGTCCAAGTCATTTAGCTTTCGTTGATAAGCTAAATATTGTTTAGGCTGCATTCAGTCTTTTCAATCCCCAGTTTCTGTATTCTGTGTGCAAGGCACATGCTAGGTACCCTGGACACATTATTCTGGTGATCTTACAATCTATTATGAAAATATAAAGTTGGTTGGAAGATAATTATTAAATAAGAAAAAATTGTAAAACAAAAGTTCTTTCAAAGAGGGAAATTCTAATGAAACAGTTAATGATAAAGTTAATATTTTCTTTTCTGGCAGGGGGGAGACAACAATTATAATCCCATTTTTCATTTATTTTATATAACCAAACGAAAGTTTGGTGGACCAAGTTTACTCTTTCAAATCTTAGCCACCTCAGTAATAACTATGGTGGTTAATGTTAATGTGATAAGGTTGACCTCAAAATTAGTAATTACCAATAGCAACCACAAGTACACACTCATAAACACATACACACACACACACACACACACACACACACACACACACACACACACAGGGTTATAGTGTGAGATAAATTCTTGCTGAATGAATAAAGAAGGGAGCCCACTATATTTGTAATAGTTTAAATTTGTATTAAGGCATAAAGTGTAATGTCTTCAAATACCAAAATTATTCCTTTTGTAGGACATAGGAATTAATTGTTCACTCAAATTTAGATATTTGACTAGAAAGGCAAGTTTTTATTTATTTATTTTTTACTACTAATAATACCTTGAACTTAGTCATTTTCAAGTTAAAGTAGAAGTAACATTAAAGCTTTAAAATCTTGAGTCATACTGCATACATTTAAGAAAACCAACCTCTTGGAATTTATTGTCCATGTTTTTAACTTTTAGGAATTAGACATAATCTCTGAGGTTGTTTCCAGCTGTAATATTTTATGATGAATTTTTGTTCATGCAGTATTTTTATATTATAAATAATGTCATAGTAACAATTGTCAAAAGAAGGAAATAACAATGTATGTATTTTTTTACACTCTTATTTTAGGCTAATATCAAAAAGGAGCTAAATAAAAATTTTTTCTGCTTAAATGTATATTTAGGATAACCATTTCTTGAGACATTCCTCCTGCAGTTGATTTGACATATATTCTTTTAAAAATGTAGATTTTTCTCACTTTTATGCAGGTACCTTATACAATTTCATCATTCATGTGTATTTATATTGAAAGAGTCACACATGGTGACAATGTATACATTTTGGTGGGAAATATGTCAGTATCTAGCAAAACTATACATACATTTATCTTTAGATCCAGCTATCCAACATCTAGTAATTTAATCCTAACACACTGGAAATATACAAATTAATATATGCAAATAACGATTTATTGCAAAATACTTGCAAAAACAAAATATTGGAAAACCTCAAATGTCCTTCAATAGGACATTGGTTGAATATACAATGGTACACTAAGCAGTCATTAAAAGGAATAATGATGGTGTCGGTATGTGCTATAGCATGATTGTAAGGGTGAAGAACTTTGCAGTGATGAATTAGACAGGCAGTACCTAAAGTCACTGATCACTAACTTCACTACAAGTGTAACAACTAGACATTTTGTCCCTCTTAATGCAATGACTAGAGAAGTACACAGCAATACCACTCCTGCCCACAAGTACTTAAATCTATTTGTCTCTTGATTAAATAATGATTTTACAGGAAATATTGGGGTGAGGAGAGAGGGAATGTTAAATGGAATGATGGGATTGCCAGCAAGCAAACATAGGTATGGGGCATTCTACAGGGTAAATGGTCTGGTTTCTTCAACAAATAAATGGCATGTTAAAAAGAGGAGGGGTACTGTAGATTAAAAGAGCAAATGCCATGTGACATCTTTGTGTCAAAACATAAAACACTATGCAAATATATTTCAGAGTTTATCAGAGAAGTTTGAGTAGTGATGGAATTATTATCACAGAATTATTTTTATTTTGTTGGGTGCTAAATATTTTTCTTTGGTTTTGTCTTTGAGGAAAACTCTTCATAGAGACGCATGTGGTTGAAATAATATGGTATCTGAGATTTGCTTTACCAACAGTATGGAGGAGGGAATAGATGAAACAATGTTGGTAAATTATTGAAAATTATCAAAGCTCGGAAATAGGTGCTTGGGGTGAAACTTTCATTGATGAGTTGTAATGTTTTCTCTATTTTAGGTATTTTTAAAGATTTTCACAATAAAAATAAAACCAAGTAATAAGTAAGCAGAATTATAGACAACATAGACATCTCAGCTGTGTTTGTTAGGCAACCATGATAAAGAGCAAAGAATGCCTTAAAATATAAAAGAGTTAGCTCAATTTATTTGCTTGGGAACAAAAATGAACATTTGTAAACTTTAATTTCTCTTTTATAAAATAATGAGTGCAATGAACTTTATTAGTTTATTTTAAAAAATGATATAACAAATATGATGAATCTCCTGAATCTGCCTCAAGGTGTAGATAACTTGGTTGAAACCAGAACTAGGGCACCTTATGAATCAACTGAGTTAACCAAATTGTTCATAAGATAGATGATGTTACTTTGCATATCTGAAGTACAGTTATAATAAGTGAGATAGTCCTTAAAGTGACTTGGGTTTGTTTAATGTTACTTAATAAAATGAAAACCTATTTCACTTTGGATGTCACATTATGGGGTTTGAAAAAAGCCACAAATATCTGTTTATGTACATTAGTTCAGAAAGAAGAATTTTTGGTTGAATTGGTTTTATACAATTTGGTTTTTTTTAAGCAACATAATTAAAGGTCTTATCAGAATATAAGAAGCTTATTATTGATAAATGATACTGGTAAAAAGCTCATTAATACTAAACATTCTAAAATACTGGTTTAAATAAAAGTCATTTTCAAAAGTCTGAACACTAAAATAATGGTACCATTTAATTCTACTACTTATGTTACTGTGGACATCTTTTAATGTTCTTCTTATTTGATTCTTGCTATCTGTATTTTTATGTAAAAATGAATTATAAGTTTTCAGTTAGATTTTCAAAAGTTGACCAGTGCAGTGAACAATATGAATAATGTTTCATGAATCCTTTTAATATGTAAATATATCTATGGAGTCCTAAATTAACACACTTCCTTCCTAAAAAAGAGGTAGTATGAATAAATAGTAGTATAAATAAAATATCTGTTTTAAAGTGCAGTAAGTGGATATTATCTTTTTTTTTTTTTAATGAAAGCAAGAAAGGACAATTTCAATGAAAAAAAGGTGTATGAATTCAAAATGAGTTCCCGAAAGGAGACTTGCCTTAAGGAGAAAAAATAAAAGCAACTATTCTGAATAACTTACTCTGATCTTGGCATTATCTAATATTATCTTTTAAATTCTAATATAAAAGCTAAGATTTTAGATTAAAAAGCCTGTGGATAAGACTTCCAGATGTCTTTTATTATGTTTTCTTCAATTAATGTTTAAATTACTTTTCTGGAAATTTTTTTATGTTCAGTTAATATGCATCATGTTTAAACATAGGATTATCAATTTGTTTAATACCAGATATTCCATTTCCCCTGTAGTAAATTATTATATTTACTGTTTTTCTGTTTAATGCATCATTTATAATGCACATATGACCAGTTATTTTTTAATTAAAAAATATGAGATGCTATCAGTTATAATTTGATAAATTAAAAAGTATATTAGTGACCTTCCCACTTTTTATCTTTCTTTACTGTCTTATTCATGTTGATATGGTGGTGTTTTTGCCACAGATGGAGTCATGCAAGATACTAGCAGTGATGTTGGTTAGATATACCTCAACAGCCTTTTGAAAAATAAAAGTACTAACAAGATTTACTAGCATTTAGTATCTCTAAGACTCAAACAGGTGCCCTGAAAATTTTATTTACCCTGAAATGCATGTTATGAACTACATAATCTGTCAAAGGAAAAATACCAGAAATATATTTTTGCCTAGTTTTCTTTATGTAGTTTTACATTTTTGTGATTAGGATTTTTTTCTATTAATTTAAGCATCTTACAAAATAATCATTCAAGAAAATAAGGTAATGATTAAAGAAGGATATGAAAAATAAAATGAAGCCACAGATAAGTTTGGCACACAAAATGTATACCAGTATTACCTCAGAGACCCAAACATGTTACTTGGAGTATACTACTAGCATATGTGAAGAAAGAAACAGAACCAATTGCATGATTAAAAATATATACCATCGGGCTTCCCTGGTGGCGCAGTGGTTGAGAGCCCGCCTGCCGATGCAGGGGACGTGGGTTCATGTCCCAGTCCGGGAAGATCCCACATGCCGCGGAGTGGCTAGGCCTGTGAGCCATGGCCGCTGAACCTGCGCGTCCGGAGCCTGTGCTCCGCAACGGGAGAGGCCACAACAGTGAGAGACACGCGTACCGCAAAAAAAAAAAAAAAAAAAAAAAAATATATATATATATATATATCAATCATTCAGTCAATCAGTCAATGCCCTTTTTAAAATAAAGGAATTCTTGTTACTGAGAACTGAAAGATTCTTAAGGTATAAATTATTTGATATCAATAGTTTCCTCAGCAACTGGTAGCATTATGTTACCAGTTCAGCAGAAGAAATTCTAAATGGTAACACATCAGTGTAGCAAAAGCTAGGAGCTTTATGAGGAGCTTGCTTAATCCCAAAATAAAATCTAGTTCCTTGTCCATAGTTCATATTCCTCAGCTAATTTTTTTTTTTTTTTTTTTGCGGTACGCGGGCTTCTCACTGCTGTGGCCTCTCCCACGCGGAGCACAGGCTCCGGACGCGCAGGCTCAGCGGCCATGGCTCACGGGCCCAGCCTCTCTGCAGCATGTGGGATCTTCCCGGACCGGGGCATGAACCCGTGTCCCCTGCATCGGCAGGCGGACTCTGAACCACTGCGCCACCAGGGAAGCCCTGGATTACCCCATTTAATCCTAACAACAATTCTCTAGAAATTATTACTGTTCTTGCTTTGATAATGAAGGAATGGAGATCCAGAGATTGTTATTATTGGTCCAGTACTGCAGAGATAATAAGTGGCAGAAGTAGGGTTTAAATTACAGCATGGTGACTTGGTGCCTACCTAATGTTTTCACAGAGCTCTCAATGACCTTTAGTTGCTAGAAAAAGCAGTTATAACAAAACTGAAAAATGTTCCTTTGTAATACAGTGTTTGAGTAACACTATAGTGAGGACAAAATTGGGACAAAAGTCATTTCCTGGGTTTCACCCCCTGGTGCTGTTGCTCTTTTCTGCCTTGAAAGGCTTAGAGTACCTGTTATCTGCTTGGTAGCCATTAGATGGCAATCGTGTTCTGATAATAATGATAGTGACCCTGTCATACATTTGTATTCAGCTTTACAGCTTACAAGGGACTTCAAATATGTTATCTCATCAGATTATCACAATAACACTCTGAGACAGGTGTTAATATATCCCAACTACAGTAGAGGAAGCAAATACTCTATGGTTAAAAACTTACTGAAGTTCGTATAGCCAATATTAACCCAGATCTTAACATGAAATGACGGTTTTTTCACTATCTTTCGGGATCTTGCGGCTTCTGATTTTACATAGTACAAATCTAATATATTTGGTTATATATTTTCCAAGCCCACTGAAAATCATAGTTACATCTTAGAAAAGGGGAAAGGGTTGCTTTAAGCAGACATGCTGAATGTGGTAAAAAATAAATACCACTAGCAAAAAAGCAAGAGGAAAAGGCAAAAAAGCTTTGAAAAGTAGGCAAAGTCATAAAGTAGAATAGTATAGGGTCATTAAATGTAAGAACAGACATCGCCATCTGCATCAGCAGGTCATGAGGCGTTACTGTATTGCAGTATATTATTCCATTGCATTTAAAAATTATTATAGCCTTGAATCATTGAGAAAAAATTATGGTCTGCATACTCTGATAAGATGGTAAGCTATAAAATTCACTTAGGAAATATATCTATCTGAACTGTTTTTATTTAACTCTTTAATATGTTAAGAGGAAACAGTTTCTTAGTTCTTCATAAACTTTATCCAGAAAGTATCATTTCATAAGGATTCTAGATTGCAAAATTGGAGTATATTTTATTAAAATACTTTTTTTATATTTCTCCCCATGTTCCTTCCCCCAAATTCTTGCAAATGACTGAATAAACAAAAGGAGAGCTGTGAGAAGGTTTACTAATTATCATTCTTGAAAATTCAGTAATTTATTTATGGCCTACTGGTAGGGTATTAGGGATCATGATATTACTTAAACTCAAGACTGTACAACTGGCTGTAACATCTATTTTCAGGATAGATCAAAATTTTAATGGTTTTTGTTTATTTCTTGGTTTTGGCAGATAAATTTATTGATTGACCAATAATTCATTAATTTGATACTTCGCTTTCAATTCCATTTTTTTTAATTTCAAACTTACCGGTTTTCAATATGATGTTCACCTGGGTGCATTGTTTTCGGTGTTTGGTTCATGATATTAAATGGCATCTTTAAATGACAGAAGAAAGGCCCTAACTGAAAGAGAATTTCAGGTATTATGAAGTGGAGCCTCTCCTGCTTCTGCTCCCCATGAATATTCAGAGTTTTAATGGCTTTGGTCAATATCACACAATTAGTTTGTAGTAGAATGTACTTCAAGAGAATTGCTTCAGCTACAAAGAAGGCTTTTAGATGAAACCGTTTTTAAGGTCTAATAACTATAGCTGAAAAATGTTTACACATTCTGACCTAATTTAATATTAAATGACAATTTTAATGAAGTCATAGAATTTACTTGTAACCTGCTATTGTAGCATTTCATACTGTTATAAACTCTCTTCTGTGCAAAAGGGCAGTCAAAGGCCTAAGTTCATTAGAGGATACAGTCAAAGGAAAAGATTTCTTTCATTCAGCATAGTTTTTCTGGAGCAATTAGAAAGAAAATATGTGTCTCAATATAGAATTTCATGGCCTTGTACAATTACGTGGTGACATCTCCACACAATTGCTTGAATAACGCCAGCAACATCAGCTGTCACAATCGAAGTGAGCAAGTAATTAAGAAAATTAATGCTGGTCTTTCTCCTGAAGAAGTAGGATACTTATGTTTTTAAAATTGTTCACCAACAAGAAAAATAACCACTGACATGAAACATAATTTTCTACAGTGCCTGAGGCAGAAAAGATAGAAATAATAATGAACATTCGCACTATTACAACGAATTAAGTTGTAATTGTATACACCACAATTACAGAGTCCCTTTTCCTTGGATTATAAAATTTTAATAGCATCATTTTATCAGGCGTCACCATAGCATCTAGCATCTTGACCCTTTTATTTATGTTCTGCTTCTCCATCTTATTAACCAAAACTTCCAAAAGTTGACAGTGGAATTGGGGGTCTCATTCTTATGAGGACCACTTTTTTTCTCTAACCATACACCTTAGTATGCTAGGATAACCTACACTTGTCTGAATAATTAGTAAAGAAAACAATTAGAAAAGACCACAACTTGTCTGAATAATTAGTAGATTTGAGTGAGCCATGATATTTGTGTCAAATGCTGATTCCCCAACCTTTTGATAAGAAACTGCTCAGTTTATTGCTTACCGAAGTGAGGGTGAAACGCCACCTCTGATGAACTCTGGTTGTCTTTCGGAGGGGAAAGAACAAGTTAGGATTTATAGAGATTTTGATTTTGGTTTAAAGCAGATATTTCAGTTTGAAGGTTTGACTGGGATTGGGATTAGATAAAATAGTTTCAGAATGTAAGATTTGTGGAAGCTACAAGGCAAGGATTTTAAAGTGAAAGGATGATTCTTAGTACATAAACTGTTGATGCTTTCTACTGAAAAATTGGTAGGTCTTTTGGGAAAGCCCTGTAATGAACAGTGAAGCTATTTGAAATAGTTAAGTTATTCCAATAAAGACAGTAGAATAGTAAAATGATGTTCACATACACAGTCACCTATTTGGGAGTTGGTAGTTTTAGGTGTTAATCCCCACTGAGGGAGACAGAGGGATAGACCATTTTTAGGTGGAGGCATCATGCATCCAGATTTTCACTATTGTTAGAGGTGTCATCATCACATATCAAGTCATTGTCTCATCATCCGTACATCATGTTAGATTCTGAAGATGACATATCTGAACTCTGCAACATAAATAGTAAAATAAGGTTTCTGATCAGGATTTGTTATCCACTCTCAGCCAGCAGTCGAGTGCCCAGATTAAATAGGAGACGAGACCCCATCCCCATTCTGAAGAGCCTACAGAACCAGATATGGGGTTGTTAACGAAACTACTGTAATTTTCTGATATCTTTATTTTTAGTCAGGATACTTTGGGGAAGAGCACAAAAGCGTCTCCAGCCTAGGCTGCAAATGGATATTCTGAATAAGGTTTAGATAGAAGAAATCTCTCCTGGACTGAAATATTTTAAAATTTTGTCTCAAGTACAATCTGCTCTCAACATCCTAAAAATGATAGGACATATAAAAATACTATCTGAATGATGGGTTAAACCAGCTTGTCATTGCAAATATGTCCACATTTGAAGATGATTAAGACAACTGAAAAGTTTTTTTTATTGTCTCCTTGTGAGATTTTGTCTTCTAATTGAACATTACTCATATGCACTGAAAGATCGGGGCTTTTTGGATATCTTGGCACCAATAGTAATCTGGATCTGCTCCCTCATTAGAGTATTCATAGATCAGAAAATTATGAAAATACATATTATTGGGGGGTAATAATGGTAAAAAATATTCTGAGGAAAATGGAAATAAAGGTTATCACTAATTTTACCAGGTGGTTCTTCTTAATAACATATTTTAATGATTTAAAGAGTCACATTATTTCACATTTTACTATCTCTGATATTGATGTATTTATAATGAAGATTTTTTTAAAATTCTATTAATTTTTTGGCCGCACTGTTTGGCATGTAGGACCTTAGTTCCCTGACCAGGGGTCGAAACTGTGCCCCCCTGCATGGGGAGTCTTAACCACTGGACTGCCAGGGAAGTCCAGTATAATGAAGATATTTTATCATCGTGTCCTAGATGGACAGCGGTTTTATTTTTCTTTTAAATTGTTACATAAAATGTGTCTTGCAAGTAATGGTGTCTTAGATCCAAAAAAAAAATCTCTTTAGATTAGTGGTCCCCAAACTTTTTGGCACCAGGGACCAGTTTCGTGGAAGGCAGTTTTTCCATGGGGGGTCGGGTGATGGTTCAGGCGGTAATGTGAGTGATGGTGAGCGGCAGATGAAGCTTTGCTCACTCGCCCACCACTCACCTCCTGCTGTGCGGCCCAGTTCCTAACAGGCCGTGGACCGGTACCAGTCTGTGTCCCAGGGGTTGGGTACCCCTTCTTTAGATAATAGGAATTTGAGAGAGCCGTAGGGGTGAAGTGTTAACCTGTGTATCTTTGACTTCATATTGCCTACATTTAAAGAATCCAGAATACTCCCCAATTCTGACTGGGCACCCTTAAAGAGTCATATTTGCTTTTACATTGTTTTATTATTTTGAAAAGTAAAACATTTATCATCTTCAGTATGGTACTAACTGCAGTACTCATAATTCTGTACTTGTGTACGTGGGACATATACCATATTATTGTTTTGTGCTTATCCATGCATTTATATGTTCGTATTTTTTCCTAGTCCTACCTACTATGATCTTCATTATCCTTACATATAAAAAAAACTACCCTTTAGAGAAGAGATTGCTGTTACTAAGAATTACATTTTTATCTCATATTCTACATTTTTATCACTCTGTGAAAATAAGAGAGGTCAACTTCAACCATCACTTAGAGATACTGACTCCAGAGTCTCTACCTCCAGTTTAAGCCTCTTTCACGTACAGATATATGTATATAACAGTCTGCTAACAATTTTACTCGATGTCAGTAATATGCTTTGTATTTATTTTTATTTTTATTCATTTATTTGACTGTGCCGGGTCTTAGTTGCGGCACACGGGATCTTCAATTGCGGCATGCCTGGATCTTCAGTTGTAGCATGCAGGATCTTTATTTCTGGCATGCGAACTCAGTTGTGGCATGTGGGATCTAGTTCCCAAATCAGGGATCAAACCCAGGCCCCTTGCATTGGGAGTGCAGAGTCTTAGTCACTGGACCACCAGGGAAGTCCCAGTAATATGCTTTAGATTTAATAGATTCAAGATTAACCTTATTCTTCCTGCCTCTTACTTTGTTCTCTACTTATTTAATCTCTTGGTGAATGACACCAACATTATGCAGACAAAAAGTTGAAGCCAGACGTCACTAGGTTTAATTGATTCTACTTTTCAGCTATTCTTGACTCTACACCCTTCTCTCCACAATTCCTGTTTCAGTCTTTATTTGGGCCAGGATCATTTTCCTCTAATTCTATGTGACCCAGTTGGTTTTTGAGGCCCTTTCTCTGGCCCAAATGTAAATTAGTGCCATCTTTGTTTTTTCTTTTTCCTCAGTGCCAACCTTGATGCAGAACTCAGGTCCTCTTTCAATTTCCCATCTCTTACCCCACTGCACAAAAAAAATTCTATCAAATAAAAACTTTCATGATTAATGTTGACTTTATTTCAGAACTTGGAGTCAAGGTGGAGTAATCATCTAGTTCCAGTGAGAGAGAAGGTAGACAGTGTATTCAGGAGTTTCATTTTGCTCTCTCTCTGGACTTTTCTCAGTTTCTTTCCTACAGCCACATTTTTCTCCAAATTCTGGCCCATTTGTCCTTTTTCCTTCTTTAGTTCATGCAAAGCAGATCTACGGGCTACTTTCAGGGCTAGGTGTCAGCTGGCTCATAGGCCCAAAGGCAGAGGCTCCACCTCTAAAATGGTTTAGCAGAGCATTTTCCTATCAAAGGTAGGGCTCTCCCAACTAGATTATGCTGCTACATCTTGTCTCTATCTCCTTACATGCTTGCCTCCTGTTTTAAGTTTGACCTCCTCTAATCCATTCTCCATATTGCCCACAAGGTATGCTAGCATGCCAACCTGATATTGGTCACTGAAGTATCTTTAAAATTTTCAGTATTCCCCATTGCTTTCATTATAAATTCCAGTTTCATTAGTGTGGCTTACAAAATTCCCAAACTTCAATACTCACCACTTTTTCTACATAGCAAGATTGACTTCAAGCAAATAATTATTGAAGGTGTACTATCAGCCCTAAGATTATGATAGCAGACACGGGCCATGTAGCATATGGCCTAATGGAAAATTCTATTTTTAAATGATTGTTAAGGAAGAAAACAGCAGTATGCAGTGGAAGGATATAGCCATCTTGGCAAGAAAAGACTTCCTGAGGAGGTGATATTTAAGCTTTTACATGAAGGATAAGTGGGTGTTCAGTGAGGTGGTGGGGGAAATGGCTTAGCAAATTGGAATTCTTAGAGGAAAGTGTGACACGTTGAGGAACATCAAGGAAGCCCAGCGTGCTTTGGCAGAGTAGGGAGTAAATGGCGCTAGCTGAGTGACTTGAATGAACCGTGTTCCTTCTCGCCCGTATGATGTTTGAAGTGCTGTCTTCTGATCCTGAAATGTTCTTTCCTTTCTTATTAATTATCCGTGTTCAACTGCTAAAATAAAGTCTGAAACCACTGATCTGTTTGAATGAAATTAGAACACTCTCTAACACCATACACAAAGTAAAAAAAATGGATTAAAGACCTAAATTTAAGGCCAGACACTATCAAACTCTTAGAGGAAAACATAGGCAGAACACACTATGACATAAATCACAGCAAGATCCTTTTTGATCCACTTCCTAGAGTAATGGAAATAAAAACAAAAATAAACAAGTGGGGCAAAATGAAACGTAAAAGCTTGTACACAGCAAAGGAAACTATAAACAAGACGAAAAGAGAACCCTCGGAATGGGAGAAAATATTTGCAAATGAAGCAACTGACAAAGGATTAATCTCCAAAATATGCAAGCAGCTCATGCAGCTCAATATCTAAAAAGCAAACAACCCAATCCAAAAATGGGCAGAAGACCTAAATAGACATTGCTCCAAAGAAGATACACAGACTGCCAACAAACACATGAAAAGATGCTCAGCATCACTAATCATTAGAGAAATGCAAGTCAAAACCACAATGAGGTATCACTTCACACTGGTCAGAATGGCCATCATCAAAAAATCTACAAACAGTAAATGCTGGCAAGGGTGGGGAGAAAAGGGAACCCTCTTGCACTGTTGGTGGGAATGTAAATTGGTACAGCCACTATGGAGAACAGTAAGGAGTTTCCTTAAAAAACTAAAAATAGAACTACCATATGACCCAGCAATCCCACTACTGGGCATATACCCTGAGAAAACCATAATTCAAAGAGTCATGTACCACAATGTTCATTGCAGCACTATTTACAATAGCCAGGACATAGAAGCAACCTAAGTGTCCATCTATAGATGAATGGATAAAGAAGATGTGGCTCCTATATACAATGGAATATTACTCAGCCATAAAAAGGAACAAAATTGAGTTATTTGTAATGAGGTCGATGGACCTAGAGCCTGTCATACAGAGTGAAATAAGTCAGAAAGAGAAAAACAAATACTGTATCCTAACACACATATATGGAATCTAAAAAAACAGTACTGATGAACCTAGTGGCAGGATAGGAATAAAGACGCAGCCATAGAGAACGGACTTGAGGACACAGTCAGGGAAGGGGAAGCTGGGACAAAGTGAGAGAGTGGCATTGACATATATACACTACCAAACATAAAATCGACGGCTAGTGGAAAGCCGCTGCATAGCACAGGGAAATCAGCTAGGTGCTTTGTAACGAGCTAGAGGGGTAGGATAGGGAGGGTGGGAGGGAGGCTCAAGAGGGAGCGGATATGGGGATATATGTATATGTATAATTGATTCACTTTGTTGTACAGCAGAAACTAACAACATTGTAAAGCAATTATACTCCAATAAAGATATTAAAAAAAAAAGTCAGTATGTGCACAGGAAAAAATAAAGGTGATACTAGGCAATGATGTTAAGGACTAAATAAATATATTATTGATATGTTCAGGGGAAAGAGATATTTCTGTGGGCTGCATTAGGAAGCATGGCTTCAGGAGAGGTTGTACTTACACTTATTTAAAGTGCAGTAAAGTCTCAGGTGGGAAAGAATTCTATGAGCAGGAATTAATAATAAAGAAAAGATTAAAGAAGTAAATATTTAATTTGCCTGAACTTCAAAAGCAAAGATTAGGAATTATTTATGCAATTTTTAATCCTATTACTATTTTTCTTTTTTCTCATGTGTTTTTAAATAGTTGAAATCAAAATAGGGCTTTGTTTTTTACTTTTGCTATAAAATAAAATACTAAATGTGTTAAGTATTGGAACAAAAGGATGACTTGTTAATTTCAAATATATGAGTCTGATGATATATATCAATAAAAATCGTTATAAAATGTTAACCAGCGGGACTTCCCTGGTGGTCCAGTGGTTACAACTCTGTGCTTTCAACGTAGGGGGCGTAGGTTTGATCCCTGGTCAGGGAACTAAGCTCCCACATGCCGTACGGCATGGCCAAAAAGTTTTAAAAATATATATATTAACCAGGAATTATAGTTCTACGAATTGGTACTTGGCAATATGCCTTTCTGAATAACTCTGTGCTTCTCTGACTAGCAGAATTGCTTTTAAGTTATTCTGAACAATCTTCTCAATGCAAATGTCTAAAAGAATTCTAGATTATTCTTTTTAAGAATATTTTTAAATGTGTTTCTGTGGGATAAGGAAGTAATATATCTACAGAAAGTAAAAATATACTTCAAGGGCAAATATTTAAAAGTCAGTAATTATCAAAGGCAGCGTTCTTTCTAACCAGATAGCAGACAGCTTGTAAATGTTAAGGTTCTTTTTTTTTTTTTTTTTTACACGGTACGCGGGCCCCTCACTGTTGTGGCCTCTCCCGTTGAGGAGCACAGGCTCCAGACGCGCAGGCTCAGCGGCCATGGCTCACGGGCCTAGCCACTTCACAGCATGTGGGATCTTCCCAGACGGGGGCATGAACACGTGTCCCCTGCATCGGCAGGCAGACTCTCAACCACTGTGCCACCAGGGAAGCCCCTAAGGGTCATTTTTGTGTGTCGAGTAGCCAAAGCTGTATTCATGTTTTTTACGGTAGTGGTAACTAATACAGATACTTTTCCTAGTTCAGTTGCTTATTTCTTTGAGGATTTTTTCTCTAACATAGAGAAAAACATTTCTCTATCATATCATTTTAGAAAAAGATGGGAACTTAGATATGTTCTAATCCAGCAATCTTTGTATACGAGGAAATTTAAATCCATGTGTAAAGTGACTTAGTCAGCATCATCTAACTTGCAAAAATAAGGAATATAGAATGGAGGGCTTTGGATTAACCTTTTGCATATATATTCTAATAACATTAATGAATATTATAAATTACAATATGCTAAATATTTGTTAAGCAACTATGAGTGTAGATAAGGTACTCTAAGACCCTATTATGGCATCTTTTAAAAATTTGTGATTGACTTTATCCAATAGATATAGTCCAAAGCAATAGTGATTATTTTCATGAAACATGACTGAACACCTGGTGGAAAGAAGACCACACTTTAAACAAAAATTTAAGCAGGGGTATTTTTTTTATCAACTATATGATCTTGAGTGTATATACACATGATAAAATGTAGATCTGAAATTCCAAGTGTATTTTAAATTTGACTTTAACTGTATTCAGTAATACACATTTGTATGTGTTAATTTTGAGCTTAGAGGTATGATGAGATTTTTGTTGTTCTAGAATAAAGCAAACTATACTCTTAATGATTAGAATATAGTGTTAATCAGCCCCATTTTGCAATCTATCTTTTATTATAGTCACCAGGAACAGAAACTCATTTCTCTAAGAGGCATACCTGTGGTTTTGTTGTATTAGCCAGATTTTTAGCACTGACAGATCCTCCTTGATCCAGTTTGCAGATATGATGCCCATAGGTTCTAAATCAAACAAGTGTTATGCTAATCTCACTTTAATTTGTCCTTTCTATCTTTATATTTTCAGTACTCCTCAGGAGATGAATATATTTGCCAAGAATACAAAAGCTTTATCCTATTATGCAGAGTTGTTTTGTTAAGCAGAATTTCACAGTTGAATCTGTCCTTTTTATTTTTCTCCTCCTGTTGATGCACTACCATCTTTCTCTGACTATATCTTTCTTTCTCCAACAACAAAAAAGGAAATGCTTTCATACATTTATTGGGTAACAGAATTATATAGAAAATATATATTTATTTTTATATAGTAAAATATTAAGTAAATAATATGAAAATCAGAATGTCAAAGTGATGTCTTAAATGAAACTCATTGATGAAGGTGAACCAAGTTTGCAGCTGAAGAATGTGTTCTCCTAGGCAAAATACTTTATGACACGTGTCTCACGTGTATTTACTTTAGGAGGTGCTTCTTGTTTTCCTTGTCTGTCTGTAAATACATAGATGGTTTTACCTCAGGTCTCTGAATTTATTCTCACACATTTGGTCATTTATTAGTAATAAGTATAGCCTCTGATGCCTGCATAGGGATGCCACTCATCCTATGATAGATACTGTTTAGCTTAGAATTTGCAAAATTAGACAGATGCTAAATATGATTTAAATCTTTCTCTTAATACCAAAGCTGTCAGGAAACCACCTATATCATGAAAATTCGAGAATTAATAACAAAAAGTGTACATTTAAATTTCTGTGCTTATGGAAGAATAAAAAATAAAACTGTTGTAAATATCTTTTAGGGACATTTACATAGAAGTGAATCTGTGTGTGACTAAAACAAATCAAATTGAACTCTTGTTTTTGTTGTCAGTGTTTTATTTTGTGCATTATAAATAAGTAGAGTTCAATGAATAGCTTTTTAAAATATGCTCATAGGCTGTAGTGAAGAAAGTCATATACCCTGTTCCCATAGGCATGCTCTGTGGTTTTGTTAGAACAGAAGTAGTTGAGTGAGTGAGTGTGTGTGTGTGTATGTGGGCACATGTCATGTAAATCTTGGGAGAGAGGGGAGAGAGGGAAGGGAAGGGATGGCAGGAGAGGGACGAGAGAGATACCAGAGAGAATTAAGCATTGAATAAATGGATGCATGAATTCATTATAAAAATATGGCAAAAAAGGTTTAGCTCATAAAAGTATTATCCTTATAAAAAGATTAAGATACAATTCAATGATCCATAATAATGTTTGATTGAAAATTCCTGAGAGTAATTATAGATCATGAGGCATTTCAAATGTATTAGATGAAGAAATAAATCATCTATAACTATGTATGCTTCTCTTTAACCAGACCATATTTGTTACAAAGCAAATTTCATTTATACAGAGATTTGCTGGAGTGTTAACTATTTTGTCAAAGTGCTTTTGGATGAAGAAACATAATGTACTCATTTTCATTTTCTCGATTGCTTTAGAGAAATAAAAGTCACGTTGAAATATATAGTAAGTAGAATAAAATAAATCAACCCACAGGATTAAGTTGATAGCAAATTCTTATTTTCTTTTACTGGAGGTAAATATCTTTGTTTATTAGAAATTGTCATTTGCTCCAAATAAGTTATATAGATACTTTACCTTAAAGGAGGGGAGCATAATTTCCCACGCCTGAAGTATGGGCTGCACATAATGACTTCTTTCCAAGGAGTGTAGTATGGTAGGGGTGAAAAAAATAATAATACTGTTACAGTGGAGTAATCTGTACAGTTGATATGTGTATGATGTCATAAAAGTAGCTTTACCTCCATAATCTTCCATCTAAAACCCATAACCTCAGTTTAATCATGAGGAAAATATCAGAAAAATTTTAATGGAGGAGGATTCTATAATATACCGGTATTTCTCAATATTGGTAAAGTCATGAGAAACAAGGAAAGTCTGAGAAACTGTCACAGCCAAGAGAAGCTTAAGGAGATAAATTATATTTGTGGACCCAATTTCAGTGTGTGTGTGTGTGTGTGTGTGTGTGTGTGTGTGTGTGTGTGTGTGTGTAGGCTTTCCCACACCAACAAGCAATTCTCAAATACCAGCAAGAGTGTCTGAAAATTCAATGCAACACTGACACTGTCTAGCCAGAGATAGGATCAGATTCCACAGGTAAATAGCTCAGTCCCATAAGTCCACCTTACATTTTAGAAGCCAATCACAAACCCAGGTCACCTGTACTTTTGACCAAAAGGCTACAAATGGAGGTTCCAAGGACTCTCTCAACTCAGGATGCTAGTTGCAAGTCCAGGTTATCTGTACTTCTGACAAACTGACTATAAATCACACGTTCCCATGATCCCCTGCTTGGGTTGGATTGATTTCCTAGAACAGCTCATAGAAACACATTTACTCCCTAGATTACCAATATGCTACAAAGGATATTGAAGGATATGAATCAACAGCCAGACGTCGAGATTCATAGGGTGAAGTTCCAAACAAAGTATCTTCTGTCCTCATGGAGTTTTGGGGCCCAGCATGGTGGCACATAGAAGTGTTCTGGTTTCCCAACCTGGACGCTCTCTGAACCCTGTCTTTTGGGGTTTTTATAGAGGCTTCATTACATAGGAATGATTGATTAAGTCATTAGCTATTGGCTGTTGATTCAACCTCCAACCCCTCCGCCCTCCCCAGAGATAAGGGGGATGGTATTGAAAGTTTCAACCCTCTAATCACAAGGTTGGTTCCTTTGGTTACCAGGCCTATCAGGTGATTTAGGGGCATTCCAAAGTCACCTTATTAGCATAACAAAAGACAGCTTGATCACCCTCTTCACTTAAGAAATTCCCAGGGTTTTAGGACCTCTGTGCCAGAAATGGGGACAAAGACCAAATATATATTTCTTATTATAAATCATAATATCACAGGAGACATGAGAACTAAATGTAATGTGGTATCGTAGAACAGAAGAAGAACGTTCGGTAAAAACTAAGGAAATCTGAAATAAGCTTTATCCTTTAGTTGATAATGTTAGTGCATTAATTGCAACAGATATACTATACTATTATAAAAATTAATAATAGGGTAAATTGGGGGATATAGAGCCCCTCTTTGTACTGTTTGTAAATTGAAAACTGTTCTAAAAATAAAGTATATTAATAAAAAGAAAACAATACTGCTTTATTTGTTTAGTGTTCCCTTTCAGAGGAATTAGGCTCAAAAGTAACATATTGATGAAAAAAGACATGCCCACATTACCGTTGTAGAAGTACTTAACGTTATTGTAAGGACACAGTATCATTGGTTTATATGAAGAGCTGTTTTAATGACACAGGTCTGTTTACAATCCATTAGAAGACAGGCGTTTGAATTAGTAAACTGCACACATAAAATGTGAGAAGTTTCCCATGTAATCTTTATAATCATATATAATATGAGATTTAAGGGATTAAGGGTATATGTCTTTACATTTCAGGAAAATATGCAACTATTATAGCTCATTTATTTTATTCCCAAGAGTTATAAAACAGTATTTGTGAAGAGGGTTTGAATTAAAACATGGGATTTGGAAAGTATTGTCGGAAAACTGTGTAAATTGTGTCAAACCGCTCTTGGTGGCTTGATGTTAGAGAAAAGAATTATTGTATTTTAAATGATATAAGCAAATAAAAACTTTATTTTTCCAATAGTACAAAACAGCAGTATATCTATCATTTTAATAGAGATTATATGGCTTGTCAAAATTTAAGCAACAAGATTATCCTCATATTTGGCAAATGTGTGATTTGAATGGCTTGTGTTTTAGTTTTCAATTTTTAACTTTTTAGTTGGAATATAGGTAGTCAGAGTCAGAGTAAATACACTTCATCAATTAAGAATTATTGTTTTAGGGCTTCCCTGGTGGCGCAGTGGTTGAGAGTCCGCCTGCCGATGCAGGGGACACGGGTTCGTGCCCCGGTCCGGGAAGATCCCACATGCCACAGAGCGGCTGGGCCCGTGAGCCATGGCCGCTGAGCCTGCGCGTCCAGAGCCTGTGCTCCGCCACGGGAGAGGCCACAGCAGTGAGAGGCCCGCGTATAGAAAAAAAAAAAAAAAGAATTATTGTTTTATATTTCAGTTCATTTGACAGAAAGTACGTGCTTAGCAGAGATCTCTCCTGTCTCATTATAATTCTGTGTACAATAGGAGAGTGAATCAATCATTAATGGAAACCAAACAACATGCTGTGAAAACATAAAGAAGAAATAATCTGTTCTAATGTCCAGGGATGGGAACTATCAGGGAAATCTCCAGTCTTTATGGACCAGGTCTTGAGAACCAAATGGGAGATCCATGAGAAAGGAAGATATATGTGGTGGATGCAATACATGCCTTCCAAACAGTCCAAGTCCTGGATACATTTCAGGAAAAATTTAAATACTGGTAGTAGTTGTCATTTATACTTTTTATCTGGTACACTTTCAAAGAGAGTTTCAGTTGGCATTTTTTTCTTTGTGTAAATTAATGGGATTGCAGTTAACGATTTGGAGTCACTTTATTCATTAAATGAATTTCTGATAAATTGTGAAAATGAATATTTACATATCAAGTTACATCTAACATTTGAATTTCTATTTCAGATGTGTTTTCACTAGGGAAAAACATGATCTCAACCATACAAAAAGATGAAAAATGTGAAAAGGAGGTAAAAATCATTTGCAACAATGTCAAAATTTATTTTCAAGGAGATTTCTGCTTTTGTGAGTTCAGAGTCTGTATGCATTTAAATCTCCAGTACAAACTCTGAGTGAAATTCATCAAAAATGAAATCAATCCACATTATCTTAGTACTCTTAAAAGCATGTGTAAATTAAAATATATCACATAGCTAATTCCAATTTTATTGACAGTTCTTACTGCCTCACAGGGATTTGAATGTTTAAATATTTTAGCAGCCACACTGGTTAGTGTTTCAGGAATGTCACTGCCTTAGAGGTATAGTAAAATTCACCAGCTGTGAAAGTCATACAGCAAACGTTTTTTCCTTTTTTTTTTTTTTTTTTTGCGGTACGCGGGCCTCTCACTGTTGTGGCCTCTCCCGTTGCGGAGCACAGGCTCTGGACACGCAGGCTCAGCGGCCATGGCTCACGGGCCTAGCCACTCCGCGGCATGTGGGATCTTCCTGGACCGGGGCAGGAACCCGTGTCCCCTGAATCGGCAGGCGGACTCTCAACCACTGCGCCACCAGGGAAGCCAAGCAAACGTTTTTTCAAGATTTTTTTTTCTTACAATAAAGTATGTTGTTCCTATGTTTATGTATTTACATCCTACCTTTTTCCCCTCGAGGGATTTAATTAAGCCTATAATAAATGTGTGTGTGTGTGTGTGTGTAATTACTGATGGATGAATAACAGGGTGATCTTTTGTACCTGACATGTTGGTTTTAGAGAACCTCATTAGGAAAACTTGCAGTATTGCCTGAGCTGGTGAAGGATTGGAAGATATTTTTAATACTTCTGTGATAATGAAAATAAGTTTCACCAATAGCAGAAGTCCAAGTTAGCGTTATAAAATATTAGAATGAGAAATAATATTTTTCATGCTTTATTACATGCATAAATCTAAATTTATGCTAAGTAAAAGTGTTTAAGGAGAAGATGATCTCTTTTGCAGAAGAAAAAGTCAAGAAAATTTGAGAGCAGATTATAAGTAGAAATAATAGAATAGAACTCATGGAATTTGTTTTACCTTTAAGGAATTATGTTTATGGACATTTTTACATATCTCTGTAATGCTGGCTTAAGGAAAGGAGGATTTCCTAAATGCTCACATTTTAATAGTTTAAATTTCCTAGGAGGCAGCTATGGGTGTAAAAAAATGTGAAATTAAGGGAAAGAAACTCTGGAGCTGATTTTTCTCAGGTTAAACACCAAATTTTTAAAAAGGTAAAACTGATGGCTTGTTTTTAATTTCACAGAAGGCTTAGTTTACAGAGAGGAATGACTTATGTTTCTTTTTAGATCTTTACTTAGCCCAAAGGAAGTAATGATCTTCTAGAATGTACATGCTTTATTATCTAAATTCACTCAAATATCTAACTTTACTCTCCAGCGAAACAAATTTATAAATAGAGGAAGGAATGTAAAACATCATAAGAATCTAAGAAATGTCTAAATGAATAGCTATAACTAGTGAGAGCACGAGAGTCATGGGCAAAGCACTCTGGGCTTAAAAACAGCAAGAGAGCAAGTCTAAACTGCAACTATCATGTAAGTGTCCTCTACATTGATGTTAGTGTGTCATTTGATATAATTTATAAAAACAAACAAATAAACAATAACACACCAAAACTCTTCCTTTTAGGAGTCTTTCAAATTAATTTGGTTGTGTGTTCATATAGACAAGGACCACAAATTAAGGATTGTGACAAGAAAGCACTGTCTTTACAACACAGAAAAAGACATCTACTCCTAACAGTTCAGTTTGGGAAGAAAAGTAAGAAAAAAAGTAAAAAGTAAAAAGATTAATTTACTTGAAATTTCAGCTATTAGTGAAGTTAAAGTTATATTGTACTGATTAACTCTGTAAAAGAATTAGTACGGTTAGAAAGAATGCATAAAATAAAGCCACACGATTCGTCTTTGGAATGCATTCTATAAATCTCTAGGAAAACCACCAGTGCCTGACTTTGATAGGAGTAGTACACTAGAGACTATTAGTGTGGGGAAAGCCTCCCGTTACTGATAACTTGGGAAATAATAAAGTAATGAAATCCCATGTCTGTTTCCTACTCAGTGTTTTTTACAGTGTTTAACGTTTTTAAATCCCATCAATCTAGTGGTAATTACATGGAGATGAAAATTTAGAAATCCTTCTTTCTGTACTGAGAGAGTGCGTACCTGGTAGTGGTTTGGCACTCATAGCCTCACTAGGATATAAAATTTCGAAGTCTTTGGAATGTACTGTGGCTGCATTAGGAGCTACAGCAACTATTAAAACCCAACAGAATAGAAAAGTTCAAAAGATAACATTTGACTTTAGTTTTAAAGGATAAGGAGGAATTTGTCAGACTGGAAAAGACAGGAAGCACCACCTACAAGACAGGAGAATGGTTTGGGTAAAAATGAGCAGAAACATGAAAGAGCGGAGGATGTTTGGGGTGCAGCAAGTAGTCTGGAGTGATGTGAAAGGAGGATGGAAGATGAGCCTGTGAAACTAGTGGCACATGATTTGAGAGGGCGTGTATTTCAGACTAGGGAATTTAGGCTTTATGTTGTCAGCATTTGAGATTTGGTAAAGATTTTGCTACATAGAGGAATACTGTGATGAAAGTATGGTTTGAAGGAGTTTATACAATTTTAGCGGCCCACTAGCTTTTCTTATTCATTGAATCCTTGTCTCAACTCCTGCCTCTTTCCATTATTCTCCTTATTTTCTTGTTAGACGCCGATGTGGTTAATGTTGGCCTCTGTGTGCACAGTCATCTCATGTCAGCATCCTGATCTTTCTCGTTCTTTCCTCTTCTTCATTTTCATTATTCTTTTAATGTAATCAAAGGCAATTTTTGACCTTTGAATCAAATATGAAAACCGCATTAAAAATCTTTAAACAAGCAAATAGTACTACAGCTCACTTAATTTCACTAACTGAAGTTTCATTATTGTAAGGAGGCAAGGAAGATAGTATTTTTACATTTGTGAAGAACAGGAAGAAACCCAAATTTACTATTTCTATCAGACAATTTCCTGCTGACTTTTTTTTTTCTTTATGGTACGCGGGCCTCTCACTGTTGTAGCTTCTTCCGCTGCGGAGCACAGGCTCCGGCCGCGCAGGCTCAGTGGCCATGGCTCACGGGCCCAGCCGCTCCGCGGCATGTGGGATCTTCCCGGACCGGGGCACGAACCCGTGTCCCCTGCATTGGCAGGCAGACTCTCAACCACTGCGCCACCAGGGAAGCCCCCTGCTGACTTTTTAAAGCTTCTGTTTATTTAATAATAATAACTGAAGATTTAAAAATATGTCTCAGTATCTAATATTGCTATTGGGCCATTCAGTTCTAAATTAGTTTACTTCTTAGAAAAGTGAAAATATAAGATATAGTAACCAGAAGTCATGTTTCTACAAAATAAGCTTTATTTCTGGAGAGATCACATCTCTTAAAGTTAGATCCTGCGATTATTGTTTATTGAGGTAGACACTAACCAAATTAACACCAATATAGTGCTCATTCTGTTGACAAATTGTGTGGAATCTTTATCTTTTGGATAAAAACGTAATGGAAAAATAGGATTGCAGTATTTTCTAACTGACCACTAGGCCAATAAAAATGATTCCTTTGGCTTGCAAATAAGTCTGAATCTTTGTAAGAGGGTGGGAAACATTAAGTGATGGCAAATTAACAGTATTTTATTTGTGCTGATTTATGTGTACTATTAATATGGAGATATTTTAAGTTGTTAAGTGGTTTTCACCTAAGCTGTGTAATATATGGCTGCCTCAGATAATGACACTTAAAATTTCAGTCAATATTAAATTTTACTCCTGGGCAGTGAATGGTAGAGATTCATATATATATATATATATATATATATATATATATATACACAAAATACAGCAGGTTCTTATTAGTCATCCATTTTATACACATCAGTGTATACATGTCAATGCCAATCGCCCAATTCATACCACCACCACCACCACCCCCCTGCTACTTTCCCCCCTTGGTGTCCATACGTTTGTTCTCTACATCTGTGCCTCTACTTCTGCCCTGCAAACTGGTTCAACTGTACCATTTTTCTAGGTTGCACATATACGCATTAATATACGATATTTGTTTTTCGCTTTCTGACTTCACTCTGTATGACAGTCTATAGATCAATCCACGTCTCAACAAATGACCCAATTTCGTTCCTTTTTATGGCTGAGTAATATTCCATATATATGGAATATTCCAGTAATATTCCATATGTACATATGTAACACATCTTCTTTATCCATTCGTTTGTCGATGGGCATTTAGGTTGCCTTCATGACCTGGCTATTGTAAATAGTGCTGCAATGAACATTGGGGTGCATGTGTCTTTTTGAATTATGGTTTTCTCTGGGTATATGCCCATTAGTGGGATTGCTGGATCATATGGTAATTCTATTTTTAGTTTTTTAAGGAAACTCCATACTGTTCTCCATAGACACTGTATCAATTTACATTCCCACCAACAGTGCAAGAGGGTTCCCTTTTCTCCACACCCTCTCCAGCATTTGTTGTTTGCAGATTTTCTGATGAGGCCCATTCTAACTGGTGTGAGGTGATACCTCATTGTAGTTTTGTTTGATTTGCATTTCTCTAATAATTAGTGATGTTGAGCAGCTTTTCATGTGCCTCTTGGCCATCTGTATGTCTTCTTTGGAGAAATGTCTGTTTAGATCTTCTGCCCATTTTTGGACTGGGTTGTTTTTTTTTTAATATTGAGCTGCATGACCTGTTTATATATTTTGGAGATTAATCCTTTGTCCGTTGATTTGTTTGCAAATATTTTCTCCCATTCTGAAGGTTGTCTTCATCTTGTTTATGGTTTCCTTTGCTGTGCAAAAGCTTTTAAGTTTCATTAGGTCCCATTTGTTTATTTTTGTTTTTATTTCCGATACTCTAGGAGGTGGATCAAAAAAGATCTTGCTGCGATTTATGTCAAAGACTGTTCTTACTATGTTTTCCTCTAAGAATTTTACAGTATCTGGTCTTACATTTAGGTCTCTAATCCATTTTGAGTTTATTTTTGTGTATGGTGTTAGGGAGTGTTCTAATTTCATTCTTTTACATATAGCTGTCCAGTTTTCCCAGCACCACTTATTGAAGAGACTATTTTTTATCGATTGTGTATCCTTGCCTCCTTTGTCATAGATTATTTGACTATAGATGCATGGGTTTATCTCTGGGCTTTCGATCTTGTTCCATTGATCTATGTTTCTGTTTTTGTGCCACTACCATATTGTCTTGATTACTGTAGCTTTGTAGTATGGTCCGAAGTCACAGAGTCTGATTCCTCCAGCTCCGTTTTTTTCCCTCAAGACTGCTTTGGCTATTCGGGGTCTTTTCTGTCTCCATACAAATTTTAAGTTTTTTTTTTTTTTTTTCTAGTTCTGTAAAAAATGCCATTGGTAATTTAATAGGGATTGCATTGAATTTGTAGACTGCTTTGGGTAGTATAGTCATTTTCACAATATTGATTCTTCCAATGCAAGAACATGGTATATCTCTCCATCTGTTGGTATCATCTTTAATTTCTTTCATCAGTGTCTTATAGTTTTCTGCATACAGTCTTTTGTCTCCCTAGGTAGGTTTATTCCTAGGTATTTTATTCTTTTTGTTGCAATGGTAAATGGGAGTGTTTCCTTAATTTCTCTTTCAGATTTTTCCTCATTAATGTATAGGCATTCAAGAGACTTCTGTGCATTAATTTTGTATCTTGCAACTTTACCAAATTCATTGATTAGCTCTAGTAGTTTTCTGGTGGCATTTTTAGGATTCTCTATGTATAGTATCATGTCATCTACAAACAGTGACAGTTTTACTTCTTCTTTTCCAATTTGTATTCCTTTTATTTCTTTTTCTTCTCTGATTGCCATGGCTAGGACTTCCAAAACTATGTTGAATAATAGTGTTGAGAGTGGACATCCTTGTCTTATTCCTGATCTTAGAGGAAATGCTTTCAGTTTTTCTCCATTGAGAATGAATTTTGCTGTGGGTTTGTCATATATGGCTTTTATTATGTTGAAGTAGGTTCCCTCTATGCCCACTTTCTGGTGAGTTTTTATCATAAATGGGTGTTGAATTTTGTCAAAAGCTTTTTCTGCATCGATTGAGATGATCATATGGTTTTTATTCTTCAATTTGTTAATATGGTGTATCACATTGATTGATTTGCATATATTGAAGAATCCTTGCATCCCAGGGATAAACCCCACTTGATCATGGTGTGTGATCCTTTTAATGTGTTGTTGGATTCTGTTTGCTAGTATTTTGTTGAGGATTTTTGCATCTATATTCATCAGTGATATTGGTCTTTAATTTTCTTTTTTTGTAGTATCTTTGTCTGGTTTTGGTATTAGGGTGATGGTGGCCTCATAGAATGAGTTTGGGAGTGTTCCTTCCTCGTCAGTTTTTTGGAAGAGTTTGAGAAGGGTGGGTGTTAGCTCTTCTCTAAATGTTTATTAGAATGCACCTGTGAAGCCATCTGATTCTGGACTTCTGTTTGTTGGGAGATTTTTATTCACAGTTTAAATTGCTTTCCTTGTGGTTAGTCTGTTCATATTTTCTGTTTCTTCCTAGTTCAGTCTTGGACGGTTATACCTTTCTAAGAATTTGTCCATTTCTTCCAGGTTGTCCATTTTATTGGCGTAGAGTTGCTTGTAGTCGTCTGTTAGGAGGCTTTGTATTTCTGCGTGTCTGCTGTAACTTCTCCTTTTTAATTTCTAATTTTATTGATTTGAGTCTTCTCCTTTTTTTTGTTGGTGAGTCTAGCTAATGGTTTATCAATTTTGTTTATCTTCTCAAAGAACCAGCTTTTAGTTTTATTGATCTTTGCTATTGTTTTCTTTGTTTCTATTTCATTTATTTCTGCTCTGACCTTTATGATTTCTTTCCTTCTGCTAACTTTGGGTTTTGTTTGTTCTTCTTTCTCTAGTTTCTTTAGGTGTAAGTTTAGATTGTTTATTTGAGATTTTTCTTGTTTTTTGAGGTACGCTTGTATAGCTATAAACTTCCCTCTTAGAACTGCTTTTGCTGCATCCCATAGGTTTTGGATCGTTGTGTTTTCATTGTCATTTGTCTCTAGGTATTTTTTGATTTCCTCTTTGATTTCTTTAGTGATCTCTTGGTTATTCAGTAACGTATTGTTTAGCCTCCATGTGTTTGAGTTTTTTACGTTTTTTTCCCTGTAATTGATTTGTAATCTCACAGTGTTGTGGTCAGAAAAGATGCTTGATATGATTTCAGTTTTCTAATTTTACTGGGGCTTGATTGGTGACCCAAGATGTGATCTATCCTGGAGATTGTTCCATGTGCACTTGAGAAGAAAGTGTAATCTGCAGTTTTTGGATGGAATGTCCTATAAATATCAATTAAATCTATTTGGTCTGTTGTGTCATTTAAAGCTTCTGTTTCCTTATTTATTTTCATTTTGGATTATCTGTCCATTGGTGTAAGTGAGGTGTTAAAGTCCCCCACTAGGATTGTGTTACTGTTGATTTCCTCTTTTATAGCTGTTAGCAGCTGCCTTATGTATTGGGGTGCTCCTATGTTGGGTGCATATATATTTATAATCATTATATCTTCTTCTTGGATTATCTCTTGATCATTATGTAGTGTCCTTCCTTGTCTCTTGTAACATTCTTTATTTTAAAGTCTATTTTATCTGATATGAGTATTGCTATTCCAGCTTTCTTTTGATTTCCATTTGCATGGAATATCTTTCCATCCCCTCACTTTCAATCTGTATGTGTCCCTAGGTCTGAAGTGGGTCTCTTGTAGACAGCATATATATAGGTCTTATTTTTGTATACATTCAGCAAGCCTGTGTCTTTTGGTTGGAACATTTAATCCATTCACTTTTAAGGTAATTGTCAATATGTATGTTCCTATGACCAATTTTTTTATTGTTTTGGGTTTGTTTTTGTAGGTCCTTTTCTTGTCTTGTGTTTCCCACTGTAGAGCTGGTTTGGTGGTGCTGAATTCTCTTAGCGTTTGCTTGTCTGTAAAGCTTTTGATTTCTCCATCGAATCTGAATGAGATCCTTGCTGGGTAGAATAATCTTGGTTGTAGGTTCCTCCTTTTCTTTAAGTATATCATGCCACTCCCTTCTGGTTTGTAGAGTTTCTGCTGAGAAATCAGCTATTATCCTTATAGCAGTTCCCTTGTATGTTATTTGTCACTTTTCCCTTGCTGCTTTCAGTAATTTTTCTTTGTCTTTAATTTTTGCCAATTTGATTACTATGTGTCTCAGCATGTTTCTCCTTGGGTTTATCCTGTATGGGACTCTCTGTACTTCCTGGACTTGGGTGGCTATTTCCTTTCCCATGTTAGGGAAGTTTTTGACTATAATCTCTTCAAATATTTTCTCTGGTCCTTTCTCTCTTCTCCTTCTGGGACCCCTATAATTTGAATGTTGGTGTGTTTAATATTGTCCCAGAGGTCTCTTAGGCTGTCTTCATTTCTTTTCCTTCTTTTTCCTTTATTCTGTTCCGCAGCAGTGAATTTCACCATTCTGTCTTCCAGGTCACTTATCCGTTCTTCTGCCTCAGTTATTCTGCTATTGATTCTTTCTAGTGTAGTTTTCATTTCAGTTATTGTATTGTTCATGTCTGTTTGTTTGTTCTTTAATTCTTCTAGGTCTTTGTATAGCATTTCTTGTATCTTCTCAGTCTTTGCCTCCATTCTTTTTCTGAGGTCATGGATCATCTTCACTATCACTATTCTGAACTCTTTTTCTGGAAGGTTGCCTATCTCCACTTCATTTAGTTGTTTTTCTGGGGTTTTATCTTGTTCCTTCATCTGGTACATAGCCCTCTGCCTTTTCATCTCATGTGTCTGTCTGTTAATGTGGCTTTTGTTCCAGAGGCTTCAGGATTGTCGTTCTTCTTGCTTCTGCTGTCTCTAGACTCATTATATATTGAAAATATTCCTTGTGATGCCTGCTTTAAAAGAGCATAGATGTGTAGATCTTTATGGATCTATACATATTAGGTAAGCTGTTCAGTTGTTTATAAAGTGTAAAACTAGTTAAATAAGAGGGCCATTTTAATTTTTGTTAACTTTTTCAATTTAGTGCTTTGTTTAATTTAAACAGATTATAAAGTTCCCAATTTAAGTCAAAATACAGAAAATTCAATATTCATAATATCGGATTAATAGAAAATTGTATTTTCACTAATACATAAAATATACTTGACTGATCAAAACTGAATTCCGACAAGGCTCATAACAAAAAAATGTGTAGCAATCCTTAAAAACAGGATTGTTTTCTTACTTTTGTATGTTAGCACAATCAGTTATATTATGGGAGATGCCATGCCTTGATTAATGGCATTATTGATCATGAATAAATGAAAGTGTCCTTTTCTAGAACTTAATTTGGGTTCCCTTTTAAGAAAGTCTAACAGACAAAATTCCAAATAATATACTGATACTTAGAAGTCTGTTGGTATGAATCTTCAGCAGAAAACTGAGTATGGTATGGCTTAAGCTAGAAAATACAATTATACTCAGCTTAACAGTTATGTGAACATTGTGAATTCAGGGCACATTTTGAACACCATTTGTATTTCAGAACTAAAAACTGAGCTGAGAATAAGAACTTACAGCTAGAAGGGAATTAAAAATCATCTAGGGCTTCCCTGGTGGCGCAGTGGTTGAGAGTCCGCCTGCTGATGCAGGGGACATGGGTTCATGCCCCGGTCCGGGAAGATCCCACATGCTGCGGAGCGGCTGGGCCCGTGAGCCATGGCCACTGAGCCTGCACATCCGGAGCCTGTGCTCCACAACGGGAGAGGCCGCAACAGTGAGAGGCCCGCACACCGCAAAAAAAAAAACAAACAAAAAATCATCTAATTTTTAGTCTTCAGTGCATTAGATTTTAAAAATTGAGACCTAAAGTCACTTAAATAGCTAAAATCAGATCTATTTATTGGAATCAAATTTCCTGACTATAAGTCTAGTGTGTTTATACCTTAAAAAACAGATTCACCTGACACAGTGCCATACATATATAAAGTTAAATAGTAAATACATATTATATAAAATTTTGCATATGTACATATTATACATTAGCAATATACATACTAGCATATATAATATTATATTAGCCTTTATAATCAAGGAAAATGTTACATTATAGGATGAAAAGCCTCAAAATTAGAAACAGGAAAAGAAGTTCTGATTTTTATTTTTTGTTCGATTTGGAGATGTAATTTATATTCAACACACACATATCTATGTGAAGATGTATATATATTTATATGTGTATTTATATAGAAATATATATAATGAATAATATAATTATGTATATACTTATATATATTTTTTCATCCCTTGGATGATAATCATAGTTCATCATCATGGACAGAGCTAGCACAACGAGATAGGAACACATAGATTGGAAGCAGAAAACTTAATTTAAATTTTCCCTTTTACCTACTAGATGGCTGTCTTTGGAAAATTGGTTAATATCCCTGAATCTGTTTTGTTTTCCTTTCTGTAAAATGAGGATAATGAAACCATATTTGCTGGTTTTAGAAAAGGTTAGAAATAATGCATATGATACAGTCAGCAGAGTCATTTCGTGTTGTTCTATTTGTACTGTGACCCACATCAGCACAGTGAGACCAGTGGACTCTTTGTTTATGTTTCAATGTCATATATCTAATGTACTCACAGCATTTAAATCTGAAACATATATTTCTGATTACTTGGGTACCTGATATCCAGAAGTGGAATTATTATTTTAGTATACATGAAATGATCCTTGGGAATTGAATAGCTAGTTATGATTTCATATCTATAAGTCTTTATTCTTCTTGGCTAATTGTGATCTGAATTTTTATCAACAGTAGATAAAAACATGGACTTTGCAATCAGAAAGACTTGGTTTAAAGCCCTGAATTAGCTACTTCACAGCTCTATGGGCATTTTATTTACATCTCCTCATTTCTGTAAAAACAAATAAATAAATAATACTTTCCTGAAAAAGTTATTGTGAGGATTAAATGAACTAGCTAGCACATTTAAAAAGCTTATCACAATGCTTGCTATAGAAAACTCAATAAATGTTAACTACTGTATTATTATAGTTATTATCATTATTACTAATTCAGTGACAGTTTTCATCTTTCTTAAGAAATCAAACCTACTGCTTTTGTATGTTAGCTTGTTTTCCCTTAGTGGAGGGGGAATGGTTAGAGAAGTTTGAAGGACTAGAAGGGGTAGCAATAAAATTGATAAATCTATGTGAAACTGATGCTTGATGCAGGAGACAAGTGCATTTCAGAGGTACCTGATGATGCTGAAAAAAAAAGAAATAAAACTTAATTTTGCACAATTTAAAAGTATTAAAGTTATGGGTAATGGGATAGATAACAGTGCTTTTAGAAAAAGATATATAACCAGCGATCTGTTGGTATTAACATGGGGAGAAAATGAATGGAATCGCTTATTTTAAGAGTTATCACATTTCAATTAGTTAGGATCCTTTCAAAGTCTGATCTACCCATTATTTTATAGCTTATTTTGTTCTTATGCTATAAAATAAGCATATATTATTGGTTGGTCTATTTCTATAATTCTATACAAGACTACAAACTTATAAATGACATTGTTAAGGTAATTCACCAAAAGAACTGATTAATAGCTATAATAGAACAAAAATTAAAGAGACAATTTAGGAAAATAAAAGGAAGGGCTAATTCATGTTCCTGGATAACATACTTTTTAAAAAGAATTTTCATTTATTTTTGGCTGTGTTGGGTCTTCATTGCTGCATGGAGGCTTTCTTTAGTTGTGGTGATCTGGGGCTACTCTTCATTGCAGTGCACGGGTTTCTCATTGCAGTGGCTTCTCTTGTTACAGAGCACAGGCTCTAGGCGTGCGGGCTTCAGTAGTTGCAGCACACAGGCTCAGTAGTTGTGGCACGTGGGCCCTAGAGCATGCGGGCTTCAGTAGTGTGGTGCGTGGGCTTAGTAGTTGTGGTGCACAGGCTTAGTTGCTCATGGCATGTGGGATCTTCCTGGACCAGGATTGAACCCATGTCCCCTGCATTGGCAGGCAGATCCTTAACCACTGCACCACCAGGGAAGTCCTGGATAACATACTTTTAAAACTAATTCATTTTAATGGCAAAGTCATAAAGTCTAACCTAAAAATGAACAAAGATAATAATAAATAGATGCACATAAATTTACTGAAGGAAAACAAGATATCTCATGGTAAATCAACATCCTTGACATTAATCAAGATTGATGTCATTAAATAAAACAGTTATAGGTTCCTACTCTATTTATCTTTTATCTATCTTTCTATCATTTATCTATCCATCTCTCTATCATTTATCTACTGTCAAAGAACAGGATGATTGCACTCTGGTCCTAAGTCATTGTGAAAATTATATTCTTATTTAACACAATACAGATAATGAAATAATAATGAAATAATGAATTGATCAATATGAGCATATTTGAACTATGAAAAAAATAAAAGACCTGAATGGTAAAACATTATGCAGTTCTAATTTCATTCCTATATAATTTTGGTTATCAACATTGTAATAGAACTTAAAAAACAATATACTTTAAAAGACTATTTTTTAATAAATGAAAAATAGTGTCATATTCTTTTACTCATTTGCAAAAGGCTATACTTCTAATATATCTCTCCCCTGATACTTATAGTTGGAGTGGAGTGAGACATCAGTTGATTTTGAGTTTTATTCTGCTCTGTCCCAAGGCTTTTTCAAAATGTCCCCTTAGAGACATTCCTTCTATATTTCCTAATTCTGGCTTAAGGCCCCCTGAAAAAACATGCAGGGAGAGGTCGGATAACTTTGGCTTCTGAATACTGTCTAAAGACAAAGAGTCTATCACTAGAGTCTTCACTGGACTTATCCTTTCTTTGCTTGCTGAACTGGATTTGAGTGCTATCTGTGTTCAGAGGAATGATTTTGAGGAGAGTCTCCAAAAGATCTTGTTCCACAGCACAGATTTTCTAAATCTCTTTCTTTTTTTCTTTTTCTATGCAACTTGGGATGTTTTATATCACCCTCAAGATCTTTTCTGTTTGTTATTCTCATTCTTCTTTTTTCTGAGATAGTATTTATTAGATATGGTGGACCTAGGAGTAGTTGACTGATTATATGTTCTTAGAACTATTTTAAATTTCTCCCAGAATATCTTTCTCTTCTGTCTAGGCTTTGAAAAGTCTTAAATATTTACTGTGAGGTCATACTGAGACCAGGGTATAAAATTAAGTCCCTTAAAACAGGGACTTGCTCTATTCTTAGGGAGATTTAGCTTTAGAAGGTAATTTAGCTTTGAGGATTTTCTTCTGACTAGAGAAAAAGAGTAGTAGGTCAGAAGAGAAAACAGCAAGAGGTAACTAAGGAGCATGGCAGTTAGTTAAGTTCAAATTATCATATGAAGGTTCTAAAAGAGACAGTTTAAAGGATTTTACCTTAGTCAAGGAATCCTTTAAGAAGGTAATTTTGGAATCTGAGTTTCTTTTAGAGACCTCCTCAAACCAAGAAAAATCCACACAATTGAATATTTGGGATTCTGTTCCCTTTTTGCTTTAAGGCCCTGTTCATATGAGCAATTTTATCCATATTGAAAATTCCCCAAATTTTCCTATATTATCATCTTAATCAGCTTGAACTTCCATAACAAACTGCTCCAGATTGGGTGGTTTAAATAACAAAATTTTTTTTCCACATAGTTCTGAAGGCTAGAATTCCAAAATCAAGGTGCCAGCATATTCAGTTTCTGGTGAGAGCTTTAATTTCTGGCTTGTAGATGACAGCCTTCTCATAGTTTCTGTATATTGTGGAGAGAAAAAAGGAGCAAGCTCTCTGGTGTTTCTTCCTTTGAGGGCACTAATCCCATCATGAGGGCCCCGTCCTCTGGATTGCATCTAAACTTAATTATCTCCCAAAGGCACCATCTTCAAATACCATCACATCAGGGGTTTGGGCTTCAATATATAAATCTGGTGGGGGGGGTGGACACAATTTGGTCCATAGGAATTATCTGTGTTGAAATTATTTCATTTAGAAAGATAGCACTTGAATTAGACATTGTGAAAACTGATTTAAGAGACAAACATGTGAGAGGTTAGCAATGGTTGGTCCAGGTGCTTTTGTGCCTTGTGTCTGTACCATGGAACAAAATAGTTGGCTGTGTCTAATTTCTGATGGGTGAGTGAGTAGAGATGAGATATATCTGGAACTAAACTGTCATGGACAAAGCAAGACAAGGCTGAGGATAGTTCTCATGTTTCTGTGGTAGGTGCTGCAAAGCAAAGTCTATCTTATATAGCTGTTGATTAAACAAGATATTTTATTTGTTAGTTCTTTGGGCTGGCTCTAGTGTCACTCTTGTTGAACTTATGTCTGTCCTCTTTCCTATGTATTAACTTCTATATACCCACCAAAGAAAAAGATGAGAACAGTCAGAAAGATCAGCAATATTTTTAGTAACGACACAAATTTCCACCAAGTTTGAATTTTTAAGTCTGATCAGAAAGTCAAAAGATCCTAAAAGCCCAGATCAATCTCTGACACAATTTAGTACTATGGCCAGAGAGAGCATTCTTCATGCTTTAATAATGTCTAACTGCCATTTGTTCTTTTCCAACATGACAAAGAGAGGAGAAGATAAGTGAGGGTGAAGCTAGAGTGTAGCCATTTGAAACACTGACCCTAGGCTACCTCTATAAGAATTTTACAAAGCTGGCATTTTTCTCATAGCTATTTTAGTTTTTTGCCAACTTGTCAAAAAAGTCACATCTTTCAAATTCCTTTAACATCTTTATCATCCATTATTTTATAGGACACTAATCTTGGCTTGTGTTTGCTAATATTTGTACTTCCCACAGTAAATGACAAAGGTGCCATTACTGTGATGACATATTCTATGATGGCAGATTGGATTAGTATCATTAATGACATTTTTCTGATACTAATATACCCATGTTTTATTTTATGTTGTTGCAAATATAACATTGATAATCTGAGAATAAGTAAATTAGTATATATATAAATGAATTTGAATATTAAAAACTCCTATTTTATATACAAATAAATTATTCATGGATCTGTACAAATTATTTCTCATGTCAAAGGAGGATTGGAGTACTAAGCAGTCATACTAAAGAACTTGTCAAAGGCTGGTGCTTTCTCTGGGCAGAGGTCAGTAGCCTTTCAGAAACAGTGTTCCAGTGAATGTCTAAATGAAAGTTTGTGATTGAAGTAATAATCTAAAGGTCTCGTGGACCAGTAATCTTCAGTTCACACTGGAATATAAATTGAATTATGCTATGTCTTATTTAAATGTACATAATTTCAGGACACTGCAGTGATATAAAGTATATATATGATTTCCATCCATCCAGGAAGGTTAATGGGGCTTGAGGAAAGGGAGTGTTGTAACAAAGAAAATTCCTCAGAATTAAGAGATTTGTTGGAAAAGTTAGATGCTTTCAGGTAATTAACCTTTTAGGGAGATACCTAGAGGAAATTAAGAGAGGTTTGATATTGCTGTTGTGGTTCCCTCTTCCTCCTTTTTAAACTGCACGGTGCTCTTATGGGAATATTGGCCTGTTACAGTTATTTGTTATATTTGGTTGAATGCACGGAACGTTGCTCTATTTCTTCACTTATTTGGTTATGTGTTTCTAGAGCCTTTTCTTTTACTCATTGGATTAGCAGTATATATTTTTCAAGATTAGCTCCTGTGGAAATTTACCCTTTGTTTATGAATTTAGAACTTTGGTCCCACAGGATGAAATGAAGCCAATGAAACCACTTGGCTTGATATCTGTGGCTCAGCAGCCCCAGTGTATTGACAGTTTTGACCTATGCAGTTACACTTCCCGATTTTCACCAGCTCAACCACAGATTGTAGCTATGCTAATTTCCTCAAAGGCCATCCTTATTCTGGCTTCTGTATTTTTACTAAAATTGGACTGTCTACCTCCTTTTCATCTAACCAGATCATACTCAAATTAGTTGCCGATGTCACTTTCTCTTCTAAATAGAAATTTAGGTAAAGAATGAACAGATTTCTAAATATTAGGTAATTGCTTCATAGGAAGCAGAATAGAAGGTGGCAAAGGGAAGATGAGTTTTTTTGGCAATTCAAAATCTGTTTTAATGATAGTAAGGGGTGAGCAGCCCAAAACCATTAGCTGCAATATATTTAACTTCTTTGTGTTATTTAAATCATGTATTCAAACTGTATACCTTACACACTTCTTTCTGATTTGTAATTCATATGGAAAATTCTGAAGAGTGGGTTTATTTTAGGAGATAATTGAATAATTTATATAACTTCGTAAGAGTGAGGATGGACATTATGCAGGTTATATTACTCCTCATACTTTTGCAAAGTGAAACCCATTAAATAACCGTCAGTACTGCAGAACTAAAGACTAATCAATTATGTCTCATAACCTGGGAGAGATTCTTCATATATCTAATATAATTGCTTCAACAAACATTAATAATTCATTTGATGCTTGTTCTTTTATTCTGATCAGCCAAAACGGTATTGCCAAAGAGGAGCAGAGAAGGGAGGGGGAGGGAGGCCGAAGAGAGGAGGAGAAGAAGGTGGAGATGGGGCAGAGAGGGGAAGAGGGAGGAGGAGAGAGGGAGACTTGGCATCTGATCGCATTGACTGTTAGGTTTGCAGTAGAAAGATATATATAAGGAATAAATAGAAAGATTCAGTTGTTAGAAAAAGTTTTATTTATTCAATAACTACTCATTAGTTGATATTCAATCTAGTTCAAAAATTAGAGGCCGGGGCTTCCCTGGTGGCGCAGTGGTTGAGAGTCTGCCTGCCAATGCAGGGGACACGGGTTCGTGCCCCGGTCCGGGAAGATCCCACATGCTGTGGAGCGGCTGGGCCCGTGAGCCATGGCCGCTGAGCCCGCGCGTCTGGAGCCTGTGCTCCGCAACGGGAGAGGTCACAACAGAGAGTCCCGCATACCGCAAAAAAAAAAAAAAAAAAAAAAAAAAATTAGAGACCGGAAGATGTGAGAGAAAATTTACTGAGATCTTTCTGAGAAAAAAAAAAAGAAAAATTACCTAAAATAGTTTCTCTTACTACAAC
Organism: Tursiops truncatus; assembly: GCF_011762595.2. Taxonomy (NCBI): domain Eukaryota; kingdom Metazoa; phylum Chordata; class Mammalia; order Artiodactyla; family Delphinidae; genus Tursiops; species Tursiops truncatus. Next base: position 128,163,600 of record NC_047038.1, on the reverse strand, counting down.
CTGACTAGTCCGACCACTACCTTTCTGATGGTGTTGAAATCAAATAGCAATAATTCCCTGAAGGGCTAGGGATTTTTTTTTTCTGCTTTGTTCATTATTATAACTTCAGAGCCTAGAATGTGGCTGGCCCAAATATGGACTTAAGTATTTTTTGAATAAATTGTCTTGTTTATTCAAGTAAAGTACATGGGATAAACATATAAAGTACTAGCTATTCAATAACTCTTTTAATTTGTATTAGATTGTAAATTCCATGCTGATTAAAAACTAAAGCTTGCATTGCTGCCTTGATTCATATTGCATTGTGTGCGATAATCATCAGTGTTAGAAACAGGTAATAAACACCTAACTAACAAAGTTCCCAAGATGGAACAACTTTGGGCTGATAGGAGAAGAAATATGAAGTGATTGTAAGCACTGACACACAGGACAATTAGAATTTTTTTGTGTAATGGCAACACCTATAGGAATATTATATTCAACATAGTTTTATTCACATATAGTTAAGTAGAATATTTCCTTTTCCATAAGTTTTTAAATATTTCCTTTAAAAGATTATAGTTTAATTTTTTAGTGGTTCTATTCTTGCTTCCTTGACAAATCCCTGTAGAATATGTTTAACAATGTATAGTGTTGACATACTTAACTAGAAAGAATGGTAGTAAAATGCGTTTTGGTTTAACTTTCTGTCCTCTAAGGAAATTAACTGTTGCGTATGTGGAATGCTTTTTAAATGCTTTTATATGCTACTATATCAAGCACCTTTTTCCCCCTCCCTTAAAAAAATCTTCTTCTGTGTTCTAGAGCTTAGAATATCAGATTACAGACATTTTAAATTAAGCATTATTTAATTGATATATGCCTTGTCATTCACATTTTCCCAGAATGGATAACAACTATGATTTCATCTTATGCCTGGAAAATTCACAAAGAATTATTTAGACTGGTAGAGCAGATACTTATTTGTCTGTACTTCCGATAGTGAATTGCTCCAAGGATAGCTCCAAGGCTCTTTCGAAGTTTGAAATGAGAGACCTAACTGGGAAATTCAGCACATTTACCAGACTTTTTTTTCCTCTAAGTGAATTGAATATATATGTAAATATATATATTGCTGTTAATATTTTTTGTTTCCATAGCATTGAGTCATAGACAAGTGCTGAATGAGAATTTTAACTATCAGTTAGTCCCTTGTAATTTTCACTTATAAATTTTAAGCACACTAACATGTGGACAAGTTTTTGTGGCACTTAATGTCAAGAATTTTTTCTGTATCACTGAGGTAACACTTTTAATGAAAACCTGTCCAGGGGCATGAAAATCTATTTTTCATTAGTTATGTAAGTGCTCTTTATGAATGTATTGTTTATTGCTGTGTAACAAATTTTTCTAAATCTTAATGGCTTAAAACACCAAACATCATTCATATTTCATGATTTTGGGGAGTCAGGAATTCAGACAGGGTGCAGCAGGAAGATTTTTCCTCTGCTGTGTGACGTTCAAGGCCTCAACCAAAATAAATGCCCTTTCACTCACATTCAGTGATCAGTGATGCCTGTTGACTGTGGGTCAGAACATCCATGTGGACTTAGATTCCTTTCAACATGGCAGCTGGGTCCCAGCCGCCAGTGTCCCAAGAGAGAGCCGAACAGAAGACACAGTGCCGTCTGTGACCTAGCCTTGAAAGTCACAGGGCATCACTTCCACCATATTCCTTTAGTCAAAGCAGTCACAAAGGTTCAAAGGGAAGGAACTGAAACCCCACCACTCAAGTAGAATGTCAAAAACTAGCAGGATGGGATATATATTAATGTGGCCATCTTTAGAAAAGACATTCTGCCATAATGTGTTTTAACAGTCCTGCAAAGTTGAACATGGAAAGTTTAATGAACAATGTAACTTCTACTTGAATTAATCAGAAGCAGTAAACCACAGATAATGATGTCATTGTAATATTACATGTGGAATCTGTGACATTGATGACAGACTTCACAGACCTCAAGTGCTACTATTGTCCCTGTATATAGCCTTCTGTGGAAGCCTGGAGAATACATAATCTAGGGTTTTATACTCTAAATGATGGCAGTACAGATGAAGGAGTGCTGATAATTTTTTTAATACCTAAGTTATCAGAAAGCAGTAATAGTTGTTGATGACTTTATTCTTTCCAGTACTCTCTGTATTATATATGTGTATAAATGTATATATGTGTATAAAATGTATATGTATGTAATATATGTATTATATAAAATATATATGCATACGTGTTCATATACACAGACTCTGTACAGTATATTTTTAAATAAACTAACAATCTAGATCACACTTGGAAGAAGGCAGCCAGAATGACAAAGTAATAACTTCTCAAAATTAGAATTGTTGAAGCGTCAGCTGAATGGCCTGAATGGACATGTCAGAGAATTTGGAATGGAAGAGGATAGTAGTAGGAGCAATATAGATCCAGTCATTAGGTGAGATTTCAGACTGAATATCCTTTTATTGATTTATGGTTTATTTAATTATTAATATTAGTACAAGTAATTCTCGAGTCCTGTTCCTAAAATGGCCATTGTGTTAGTTTAGTAGTGCTGCTATAACCGAGCACCACAGACTGGGTGGCTTAACAGAAATTTATTTTCTCACAGTTCTTGAAGTTAGAATTTTGGGTTTGAGGTGTCTATAGGTTTGATTTTTTTTCTGAAGCCTCTCTCCTTGGCTTTTAGACAGCTGTCTTCTCTGTCTACACTTGATCATCCCTCTGTGTGAGCCTGAGTCCTAATCTCTTCTTCTTATAAGGACACAAGTCATATTGGATTAGGGCCCACCCTGATGACTTCATTTTAACTTAAGTACATCTTTAAAGACCCTTTCTCCAAATACAGTTACATTCTGAGGTACTGGGGATTAGGACCTCCAATAGGAATTTGGGGGGTGGGACACTGCTTAACCTATAACATCCATGAGATGATATTTTTCTGTTTATTAAAATAAAATTACACTATACATAAATTTCTTCCTCTGCAGTCAGGAGAGAAGAGGGAGTCAGCAGGAGTTTATAAATCCTTGTTCATGATCAACATTCAAGAAAGTCACTGGCTATTTCCACTTGCATTTGATGTGTCAAGGATGCATTTTTGCCTGCCCCAAACATATTAGTGCTTGAGTTATAATAATAAAATAGGTAACCTTACAAACTGAATTCACAATTTTACATTGTTCTGTTTTTGTCTATCACTCGTGAGGTTTCCATTTTATTCCAAAAAATATTTGCACAATGTAAAGATTTGTGGAAATAGCTATTCAAAAGCTGAGGCAAGAAATAAATTGAGATTAGATTGGTTAAAAACATGAAATTTCAAGGAACAAAATTTTACAGTAAATCTGATAACTGTCCAAGCGTGTTACAAGATGAATGGTTACTATTGTACACCACAATAAAAGTATCAGAATTTACTGGATAATGTGAGATAAGCCTGACTAAATTTAATGTTGCTTTTTACATTTTATAGTTTTGTCCAAAGTTTCCAGGATATAGTTATTTTCATGTGTATTTCTATATATATGTTTTTTGTAATCAGTTTTTACTTCAGGATATTAACAATTTCTATGCAATTCTTTCAGATCTTTAAAAATATCCCAAGATGATGTTATCCTTACACAATATGGTTGTACAAGATATTTTTTAAAATTTTAATTATTATTTAAGTTACCTCTAAGTTAATTTGAAAGTCTTTTCCTCTGGCTTTTGCCAATTCTTTTTTCTCATCGATCCATGCTTTCACTATATTTTCCTTTTTGTAGTATACCGAGAATTGTGTTTCATTTTAATAAAGGAGCAAGTAAATATAAACTGTGATTATGTGTTTGAAATAGAAGTTTAAAATTTCTGAATACTCTGCAGCCTTAATTTTTTCCCTCCTTTCCATGGCACTGCTGCTTCCAGTGACTGGAAGTCCTCACCATTTCTCACTTCATTTATTTCAGTAGCATTGTCAGTGGTCTCACCCTATCTTGTTCCTGTACTTAGATATTGCCCAGGCTATTTATTTATTTATTTATTTATTTTATTTTTTACTTTTTTGGCGGTAGGCGGGCCTCTCACTGTTGCGGAGCACAGGCTCCGGACGCGCAGGAGCACAGGCTCCGGACGCACAGGCTCAGCGGCCATGGCTCATGGGCCCAGCCGCTCCGTGGCATGTGGGATCTTCCCGGACCGGGGCACGAACCCGTATCCCCTGCATTGGCAGGCGGACTCTCAACCACTGCGCCACCAGGGAAGCCCTGCCCAGGCTATTTAAAGCTGATCATGTTGAAATGATTGGTAGCACATCTTCATTAACTTCAGAATCGGATATTAATAATATTTTAGAGATGCTTATAAGGTCCTTAAGGTATTGGCAATAATCTACATCTCTCTTTGGCAACTTCTTGCTCTCGTCTGTGTGGCCCCTGCCACACTGAATTATTTGAATTTTTCAAGATATATAACATTTTCTCATATCTCATTGCTTTTTAGCACTGTTCTCTGTGCTTGGCTAGCATCTTTTCTTTTCCCTAATGCCTCACTTCATTTTTCTTTATCTCTCATTCACTGGACAAATATTTATTGAGGGCTTCTTTGTATTATATAGCCATAATATATAAGTTATATATAAGTAAGAACTAAGTAACAAGGAGTGAACAAGATAGCAGCAATACTACTATTACAATCCTGCTGATTACTTTACCTGGCTGGCTTCTCTGTTAGCACTTCCTCTGTGGTATTATTTTCCGACTACACTACGTTACACTTTGGCAAATACTTTGTCTTTTATCTTTGTCCGTCCAGTACCTATTACAATGCATAGACATGGTATAGCTCAGTGAATGCCACTAATGTAATGAATATGTGGACCTGCTTTTGCGGAATGTGTGTTTATTCATGGTCATGATACAATGACTTGCATTTTATCTGCTTATTTTTAATTTCTCTTTCAATTCTGGACTATTATTATTTCATCAGAAGAGCCTTTTATAAGCACTGTGTTAAGGACGTTAATTCAAAGAAAATATTTAGAGGTTCACCAAAAATCGAATGTAATACCAAAATGCCTTTGTTGACTGGTGTATTTCTCAACCAGAGAAACAGAACCGGTAGACTGGCTTATGTGATTGTGGGGACTGGCTGGGCAAAAGCAAAACCTGGGGCTTCCCTGGTGGCGCAGTGGTTGAGAGTCCGCCTGCCGATGCAGGGGACGCAGGTTCGTGCCCCGGTCCGGGAGGATCCCACATGCCGCGGAGCGGCTGGGCCCGTGAGCCATGGCCACTGAGCCTGCGCGTCCGGAGCCTGTGCTCCGCAATGGGAGGGGCCACCTCAGTGAGAGGCCCGCGTACAGCGAAAAACAAAAAGCAAAACCTGGAGAGCACACCATCAGGAAGGGCAGGTTGGAATTTTTGACATGGGCAGAATTTTAAACTTCATCAAGAAGCCTCAATTGTTCTTAAGGCTTTTCAACTGCCATTTGAATAAGGCCTACCCAGATTATCTACCATAGTCTCCCTTACTTAAATTCAACTGTAATGGACTGTAATCATATCTACAAAACATCTTCACAGCAGATCTAGAGTAGTGTTTGATTGAATAACTGGAGTCTGATGTATCAAAAAAATCAAAAGTCATCAGTTATAAGTAATAATATATGGTAACATTTTAAAACTTCTTTACCATTTCTCTAGCATTATCCTCAGCACTTCACAGGCATTAATTCATTTCATCCTCAGAACAACCTAAGAAGATATTATTATTCATATTTTACTGTTAAGAAAAAACTACAGAGAGGTAAATTTGATTTGAGAATCTATTCCATTAGAAGATATGTATTCCACAAAAGCATGTATTTTTGTCATTTAAATTCATTCATGTATCTCAAGGCCCTGTAACATGCTGGGCAAGAAAAATCAACAGCAACTGATTACAAATAATTTTGAAAAAATAAATTTTTCTAAATTATATGTCTTTCTTTATCATAGATAAATGTATCTAATGATGGGTTTCACCTTGACACTTGACACTCATTCTGCAGTGGAGCAGTAGTAAAACAATTGTTGTCGGTCATTTTGAAGGGCAGAGTTTGGAGCCTAGAGCATTTGTATGTTGAGTCAAAATTATGTTCTGAGGCAGATTGCCTAATGATTATACAGTTTTCTTAGGATAAAGAATTCAAATATAAGAATATTATTGAATAGAAACATGATTGAAAATGGTCAACTATTAACTTTACTCTATTTCAGAACACTTGATGAATTTTATTTAAATGAGAATCAACATGAAGTATGGTCAGTATCATGGGGACTAGAGGCAAATTGATTGAATTCTGGTTTTGCTCCTCCCTAGCTGTGTGATCTTGAACAGTGTACAAATGGGGATAATAATAGTACTTACTGTATAGAATTTTTCTGAGGGGTAAAGACAATACTCTAAGCATAAATTCACAGTTAATACACAGAACTAAGCCTACCACATAATGTTCTTATTTTTTAATTTTTTAAAATTTATTTTATTTATTTATTTTTTGCTGTGTTGGGTCTTTGTTGCTGTGCGAGGGCTTTCTCTAGTTGAGGCGAGTAGGGGCTGCTCTTTGTTGCGGTGCACGGGCTTCTCATTGCAGTGGCTTCTTTTGTTGCGGAGCATGGGCTCTAGGCATGCGGACTTCCGTAGCTGTGGCACGTGGGCTCAGTAGTTGTGGCTCGCGGGCTCTAGAGCACAGGCTCAGTAGTTGTGATGCATGGGCTTAGTTGCTCTGCGGCATGTGGGATCTTCCCAGACCAGGGCTAGAACCCATGCCCCATGCATTGGCAGACGGATTCTTAACCACTGCGCCACCAGGGAAGTCCCACATAATGTTCTTTAAGCATTCGTTAAACAAATGTTAGCCTTTTGGTGAGTTAAGCTTTACTGGTGGGTTGTTATGTGGTAAATACATGGATCCTGGATATTTGGAAAAAAATAGAAAAGTGAACACTTCCAAGTCATAAAGGAAATTCTTTTCTTTTAAGCTTACAGTGTGCTCATTGATAGTAAACTATTCTGTTGAGTTAGAGTCGGGACTTCAAATGTATAATACTTACAAATGATACTTATAAGTTAACTGTGCTCTAGGAACCTTCAGTAATTTGAATGTTTTAATTTTGCATGAAAGAGAAACATGCCTCTCCTAATAAATCTTTGGCATTTTTGAAAACATTTATTAAAATATATTGCTTTTTGGTGCTTTAAAACTGATTTTATAAATTAAAAGACTGAATGAACATAGAAGTTCAGTAATTAAATGAAATAGTTTTGATATATAAAACTGGAGAGAAAGAGCAACTTAAAATTTCAGTGGTCAGGTTTTGCATCTCAGTTTATTATGAGTGTGAGAGAAACATTTTGTAATATTGGAGAGTCATTTCATGTAATAGCATATTCTTTGTGGTATAATAAAAGGTTACATGGCAAAGTCAGACTACTCAGTGTTAAACCTAGAAATGATTTCTACTCTGTGCCAAGCTTTACAGATTTTGGACTTAGGGATCCAGTAGGTTTGATCATTTTTAGTGTTCATATACTCTACCTAGAAATAAGTGACAGCAGTGCTTAGAACAAAAACTTAGGATAGTAATTCTTGTGACTCTCAAGCATTTTCCTTCATTTTAAAACCCTACTTGTATAATCTCAGAGTCAGTTGTCAGTTTATCATGTTGGAATCATTCTTTTCATAGTAACTTATGGTTGCTGACAACTGACTTCCTCTGGATGTAGTCCTACGTGCAATTCTACATGCAACCTTCTCAGAATGCCCCGATTAGTGACCCCAATCTTGGCAAAAAGGCTCTATCTGTCTAGAAAGAAACGGGGACTTTAATTTTTCAGTCAGCTGTCCTCTGACATTCCTAGTATTAGAAGCCTGTGATGGAATTGTCTGCACTTCATGAAGTACGTTTACAACAACAGTTCTTTTCACAGAAGAGCAAATTTAGCATATAAATTTGTAGGTTAGTGCCTCAAATTATTATTTGCATCTTTGGTTGGAAGCAATAGTGGAAAAGGTATTGATTTTTTTCAACTCATGGCTGCTGGAAACCTACTTGAATATGCAGTGCCTTGACACTGGCTCATGCTTTTTAAGTTACATTATGAAATAATTATCTGCTGTTTCTTTTTAAAATTTAGAAGTTAATAAACTTTTCATACATTTTTAAAGCTAACTTTATAAGTACAATTAAATAATGTGAGTAATTAAAAGTTGGGAGTTCCTGTTTGTTTCATTTTCTGCTTTCGCCTAAAGCCAATTTTTCCCATCATAAGAGTTGAATCTTATGAATGGTGAACCGTTTATACTTGGTGTAATTTGGAAAGTACAGAAGTCATCCTTGCCTCAGGCCAGGGTTCCTACAATTTTCACAGTCCCTAAGCATGCCACCATGATTCAATCCCAAATCAAAAGCCCCTGGTTGTATGGTAATAGATGGATTTGAGGGGAATCTATGAAATAAGTATTGTCCTTTTAATAGTTTTAGAATGATCAACTAGTCTAGTCATTTACAATGTCTTCTGAAAAAGTGATCTTTTGTGGGGGGAGAAGGAGGAAGAAGGAGAAAATATTCAGAAAATGAGATTAAATTTAATCTGGCTAAATTAGAAAAATAGTCTTCCTGAAGGAGTTTCAAGAAGTTATACTGTTTTTAGGCCAAAATCAGTATTTCACACATCTGTTCATCTACTCTGTTCTCATGACTATTTTAACGCATGTTTTATTATTCCTGTTTATAAAAGTAAGAAAAGGAAATTTGGAAAACACTAAAGACTATAAAGAAGAAAATGAAATCACCTGCTGTTGAATAACCCAAACTTTAACTCCTGTAGTAATTTTTATATGTTTACCTTTAAAATGGTGTAGTATATAAGCAATTTTTCTCAATTATGAGAAAAATTGGCCTTATTTCATAAAGTTCAACATAATTAGCAAACCATATTAACTTATCTTACTCCAATACTTTTTGTAAAAATTTGTCTACTTAATCCTACAAATGTGAAAAAACATGAGCAATACTATTCCATAAAAATTGTGTATTGTTTTCTTCTTGTATCTCTAACATGGTTAAAAATGTACTCATTGGGGCTTCCCTGTTGGCGCAGTGGTTGAGAATCTGCCTGCCAATGCAGGGGACACGGGTTCGAGCCCTGGTCTGGGAAGATCCCGTATGCCACGGAGCAACTAGGCCCGTGAGCCATAATTACTGAGCCTGCGCGTTTGGAGCCTGTGCTCCGCAACGAGAGGCCACAACAGTGAGAGGCCCGCGCACCGCGGTGTAGAGTGGCCCCCGCTCGCCACAACTAGAGAAAGCCCTTGCACAGAAACAAAGACCCAACACAGCCAAAATTAAATAAATAAATTTATTTTTTAAAAAAATGTACTCATTGCCTTATTAGCGAAATTGTAAGGTAGAGACTTATGTTGGCTAACAATTATGACTCGCATTTTACTTTCATTGATCTTATAGTGTAATTTCCTTTCAGAGTCTAGCAATAATTCAGTATTTGTATCAGAAATATTTAAATTTCTCCCTGCTTAAATAGAAATTTGTAAGGCGTTTTATCAGGGAGATTAAATAAATATCATTTTGATATATAGACTGTCTTCTTTCTCACTGACATCCATATCCTTTTGTAAAATGCTCTAGGGCAACAAAAGTTTATGATCTTTTCCTAAAAAGCAAATGTTTAAAATCCACTAACTTTGGAGGTCTTTTTCAAACTTGAAATTTCCTTTTAATCTGTATCATAAAGGTTTCTTTTAATGGCAAATACAGTGTTTTCCCCTTTAGTTAGTAATATTCCTATGATTCTTCAAAAGTAATCTATGCATTCATGGCATGGTAAAATATGATAATATTCAACAACTCCTATGATAACCAGGTTACTCTACAGAGTAGTTCATGTCATGGCCACTGTGATGTAAGGTTATGATTTACTTTTTAAATGTGGACCATGGTTTGGAAGAACAACTTTTGATATATCAGAATATAGTGATCACATGAATACCCATTACTCTTTTGACCGTCAGAAATCCTTTCTCTTCTCAGTGACATATTGCTAAGGTTTCTTTTATTTCTTTTTTTCTTTCTGCCTCAGGAAGGACAGCCTAGGCATATTTTTTGTTTTGAAAAATCTGTACTTCCCTTTTATTATACCATTCACTTCTTTTGAAGTTATAAATTCTCTATTACTTATTTGCCTAACTTACATTTATTATACTAATTCTTATATTTTGTGATAAATACAATTTAAAGATATTAAAACTTGAGTGTGATTTAATTTCAGCTTAATATAAAAACTCAGTCATTTACATGGAGCTCCCAACCATCCACCTTTAGACAGGTCCATTAATTGTCACTTTCATCATGTAAAAATTAAAGGGGCTTACTTTCTAATTGACTTAGTCATTGATTTTTTTTAACTGCAGTACCTTTGGATTCAATGTCAATTGTTTCAACCTCTGCATCATAAAAATTAAGTATTAATACTCATATTACCTTAAGTAAACAAATAATCCCTATTTTTGAAAAAAAATATTGTTTACTTAGAGCATTTTCCCTGTTCATTCTCTCTTTTCCTTTAAAAAAAAAAAACGACTTAGCTCTATTTTCTCTCATAGAGATCTAGGTAAATGTTTTCATATGGTCAGAAGTTTTTTGCCCTAATATTTGAGAAATATCTCTAGAAGAAATTAAAACTTCATTAAAACTTGGGGCAAGGGAAGACATTTCTTTCTTGTCCACAGGAGAATCCTACCATTAAGCATATTTCTTGGAACATACCAGTTAGTTCACTCAATATTTATTGAATAAGTGAACATTGTCCCTGAGAAATGAATCAGTAATTCTTATTCTTAGTCTGTTTCATCATAAGCAGTGTTTAAGGCAACAGTGGAGATTTAAAATATAATAGTTTTCTTCTCCCAGCTATGAAGGATTTGTTTGTTTTAGACTCAAAGCTCATGCCAAGAATAAGTAGAGAAAATTAAATTTTAAAAAAATCTGTTTGATGGCATTGGAGAGATGATGAGGAACCCACTGCTCCACCTCTTTGACACATACTGTGCAGTAATCTTTGCCTCTTGAGTGACGCAAGATTGTTTTAAATTCAGCTCTGCTTTTAGTGGTCATCCTTTTTGTCTGAGACTCTCACGCTAAGCAGATTAATAATTCAGCAGATACTTTTAGGGGAAAATGGAAGAACGTTGGGATCATTTCTTACACCTCTTTCTCTTTGAGATCATGGGCCCACACTTCTCAGTGACTTGCATGGTCCTATTGTATTTTTTGTACTGTCTTTCACTAACGTGTGCTGTCATCTTGAGTATTTGCCTCTTTCTAGATAGTTGTCCCAGTCATGGTTCTTGAAATGAGTACTTAGATCAGTGATTATTTGTAGTTCATTAATAATCAATTCAAATATCACTTCCAGTACTATCAGTTTTTATTTCTTTGCTGCACTTTCATTTCTTTTGGCAAATTCCTTCATTAGATTATCCATTTTTTAAAAATGTCACGTGGGTTTAACACTGGGAGAGAAGGAAGCAATGCAGCTATACACTTTGATGTCTTTGCTAAAACTGAGTACAGATGCGTAGTGACAAATCCTTGACAGACTTTGAAAGAAGCAATGTGTGTGTCACTGGTCATGATGAACATCTCTTATTTGTGTAGTGATTTGTGGAGATTGTGTATAATTAGTGCACTTCTTATTCTTCAATGAAAAGCTTTTTTTAAATGAAGGATTATAAAGTGTGGGCAACACCTTTTCCACTGTGTGGCTTAAAAAAGAAAGCAAAAGGTGCCTAAGGTCATACAGCTAGTGAGTGGAAAGACAGAATAGAAAATGATAATTAAAGATAATTTAATGGCAATTAATGTTTTAGTTGAATTATCTTTCATTTGACTGAAAATAAAGAAGAGAAAAAGAGAGAACAGTCAAGAAATAATTGTGACATTTACAATTATTATTTCTAATAAAACAGTTTGCCGGGAGGATTCATACCACTCTGTGGTCTCATGTGCTGCTGTAGTTCTCACTCCTATGGACCCAACAATAGAGATGAAGAAAAGAGAAGAACTAAAATTTCCTGAGCCTTCGAAACAGTAAGTTGTTCATTTGATTTTTCAGAATTTTGTAAAACTTACTAGTTAGATAACTGATCAGAATTTGATCACTCAAAAATTGTGCTTTATAATGAATGTATTAATATTAGTATATTGAGAGAACAGAAATAAATTTTGCACATTTTAAAAAATCAACTTATCCTAATAATGCCTCAATGAATAACTTCTGTCTTCTGATGTAGTGTGTTTGAACTATATGCCTTTCACGTTTCATTTTGTTACTTCATCTCAGTGATGTGAGTAAGAAGACTGAAGCACTTCATTTCCTTAACACTGTGATTATGGATGTACTGTTCTTGGATTCCTTATTTTATAATTGTAGTCTTTCATGGTCTAAAATATCACTTTTAAATATAAATTTCTTAGCCTTAAGTTGGTTTGTACTTTATAAGGAATGAAAGTTATTTTTAACTTTATACTATTTAATGTTTCCATATTTTTTTCCATTTAAACAGATCAAGCTTCATTTAAATTTAAATTTGATCTTATATTGAATAAATAATAGATTTTTTCTTATAATGGCCAAATAATTAAATTCATAATAGCAAATGTAAGGTACATGGACTTAAAATATCAAATAAGCTAGGATTATTTCTAGTTATGTATTAAGTAAATTAAAAGGGAAAACCTACTGATGATTTTCCAGTCAAAATAGTGTCATGCTTGCTTTAAGGTCTTGGGTAGGAGACTAGGAGATGTATGGTGTTGCCAAGGATTGCTGGCTTCAGTAGGAGTTACTTTGTAGTACCTACTATTTTCCCCCATTAGATTAACTGTATCATACTTGTTTCTTGATGTCTTTCTACTGGATAAGCTGCTAAGGCTGAGTTTCCTGGAGCATGATAGTGTCTGATACTCTTTGTGAAAATTAATAAGAAAATCCCTTAATGTTACATTCGGTAATGTCAAAGTCAAATAGAGCAATGTGTGTATTTGATGGCATGAAGATAGTATTAATATTCTCATCATAGAGGAAAGAAATACTAACCAATTCAGAAAGTAATGATTGTAATTCAGTTTTAATACAAGCTAAAAGTGAAAACAATTCAACTACTCTTAATATAGTCTAGTTTTTTGGTTCCAAAAGCCTTTTTTGTCTACTAGGAAGAAAATTACTTCTCATATGTGCCAATTGAATTATATTAGAAAACTCAAATGCATTTTTTGCAATGTATGTATGTTTATATTTGTAAATTGGATCTTAAATTCTCTTAATTATCTTTCAGTGACTGTATTCAAAACTGGCAAATAGTATTATTTGTTTACATAAAATGTCTTTTTTCCAGTCTTAGATACTTCATAAATATTCATTCTTCTTTATTCTGAGGTATAGATTGAAGCAGACAGCATTTGTTAACTGGCTGTTCTTCTTCTTCCTGTTACCGTACATTCACTCTGATACTCCTCTGTATTCTCTGAATCTACTTTCTCATTTAAACTCTCTCCCTCAATAGGATCATTCGTTCATTTCTATAGGTTTTGTTATTGTTTTTGTTTTTCTGAGTCAGAGAGATCTTGGTTAAAATCTTAACTTTTCTACATATTAGGTGGAAATTGGAGACATTTTACTTAACCTCTTTGTCTTTTTTTTTTCTACATCTGTCAGAAAAAATGGGGTGATATCACCATCTTTACAGGGTCATTGTTAGTGTTATGTGAAGTGATATTGTTAAAGGACCGGAAATCTAAAAATCCATAAAAGTGTTAGTTATGTTGCCCCTTCCATAGCTTCAACTACCAAGATTACTGCTGATTTACAGATATATATTCTTCTCCTGAAGGCTCTTCTTAATGCAAGTCTAATATATAAAGTTCTTGACTGGGATTGTCTAACTAGGTGTCCTACCAGAATCGTTTACTAAGTATGTTTAAACCAAATTAATGACTCTTCTAGCCCCCTCAAGCTTTTCATTCCTTCTGATTTCCATATTTATGTAAAGCGACCATTATTTTTCTTTTCTTAAAATCTTGATATGTTTTTTCCTCACATCTCACATTCAATTAGTTATTGATTACTTGATTAACGTCTCTGTTATATTTTTCTTACCATTTGAGCTGACCAGGAAGGTATACACTTCTTATATTTTAAAACTTTTTCTAACATGTATATTCAATGAGATCTTAATAAAGCCATTCAAATAGTGGTCATCTATCAAATGGAGATTACATATGCCCTCCATACCTCACACTGCTGTTTTGAGAATTAAATGACTATGACTATATGGCAAGAACACAATTCAGATGTAGTGATTAATTCAAAACTCTTGTTTGCCAATGAGAGAAGCCCTGATGTAAATTGATTTCAGAAAAATGAAGGGTGATGGTTGTTATTGGCTCATGTAATTGAAAGTATAGAGGTAGAAATTTCCTCAAGTATGGTTGAGTCTGGTACTCAGACAATGTCAAGAAGGGTCATTTTCTCCATCTGCATCTCTTTGCTCTGCTTTCTGGTTTGTAGTTTCCATTTTCAGAGAGGTTCCTCTAGTGACATTACTGCCTTCAGCAGGTACTGAGATGGTTTTTATCTTTTCAGCAAATCCAGTGGAAAGAAATGGTTTCTCGTTCCCTTTAATCAAAACAAAAAGAGCCCCATATTTGAGCGTCATTGGCTTTGACCAGCTTAGCTTGTTTGACATGACTATGCTGAAGCAATCACTGTATCTAGGATATTTGATGATTGATTGGCTAGAACCAGGTTACTTGACAAACTCTGGAGCAGAGGGTGGAGATGAGAGGAAAAAGGTGAGTCTACACTCGAAATATGGGTGATGTTGGAAAAAGAAGGCAGGTATGATGCTTGGAAGTCAAAACAATGGATACTCAATATAGGTAGTAATATTAGCACCGTTAGTTTTAAGAGTCAGAATTCTTTATTATGTTGAAACTATGGACTTTGAAATACTACATTAAAATGCAATCATGTGTATCTTCATTTCTTGTTTTAAATGACTTCTCACCTATTTAATTTTATTTCATATTATTTGATCCAGCTGTGCTATTGAGAGGCAGTATTACTTGATGGTTAGGAATTCAGGCCTTGGGCTAGTTTTTGATGCTTTCTTAACCATAGTTTGTTTCTTTTTAATGTGCGAGTTACTTTATCTATCTTACAGTGCAATGCCTAAAACAAAATATGAAGGCAAGAATATAAAATTTTTGTAATTTTTTACAACATATATATTAGGTAAATAAACATGTCACATTTTTATAGTTGGAGTTCCTAAAGCCCTATGTAGTATTCGTTTTGTGTATTTTGGATTTCTCATTAGGAAAATTAATAACCCACCAATATAATACTAAGATATTAGAATGCTATATGTTGAGACATTGTCTTTGGATACTTAATATTCCCTTTAAATTCAGGATAGAATTATTTCTTTAAGTAAATTTTTATCTCAAATTTTACACACTTCACGTGATGAATTCATAAACAATTGAGTCTTTGAAACATAGGACTCACAGAGTCCATGTAGTTTAGAACTCATCAAATCTCTTGCTAGGAGGAACTACAATAATCTTAGTATATGGGCTTTAGAATACATAAGATTGTACATACAAAAGAATATGTAAGATAATGTATTTTGATGCTGTTGTATAGGTGAAGAGGTAAAACATGCACTTAAAAAGGTAAATCACAGTATAAAAGCAACAGGTGCTTTTTCTCCAATGTAAGGAGTAGATTTTTGCCAAGCATATGATTGTTTAAAGTTAAGCCAGGTTTATTAATATATGAGTATAAATTTATGAAAGTAAACCCAGAATATTGGTCTTAAATATACCATTGTATTGGTATATCATTTTAGAGTGTAAGAAACATTTTATGACTGAAATACTTATACTATCTTACCAACTTTTAGTCATATTCTGGTGCTTAATAAATATTCTATATTCGACAATTTATTTTTAAATATTCTCATGTATTTATCAATTTTAGATATATTTATTGTAATAAGAAGAAAATAGCAATTATGAATTCCTATTAGGGATGAAGTATAAATTTTTCAGCATAGCAAGTGATAGGGAGGAAATACCTAAATCTTCTAGAAGGAAAGCTACATTCTGAGCTTTACAGTGGGAGAGAGTCAGAGCTTGTCTCTCATTTTCATATCTAAAGTTCCCCTTAATTCAGAAAACGAAGGTGTGGATTTTACTTTACTTTTCAGTCTAGTCTAACAGGTAGCTCAGAATACCATGGAAAGGATAAATTTGCTGGAAAAATAGAAAAAATCCCTGTGATCCAATAAAATTACACAATTTCCAAATATTTGACCATAAGCATAGAATGTTGTGATCAAAGCTTTGAGTATGAAGCTTTATAAATTAAAAAAAATCCTAATTTTAAAAATGTATGTCCATATATCCAGTCACACTTAGCATGTTACTCAAACCTAAACATTTCTCAAATCACAGATGTAAGCAAATGAGCACCTCATGAAATGTACATACAATTCAAAATTTGAAGAGAATGAAAGAATACTGCTTCCACGCTTGGTTATGGATTTTATTTTGTGCTTTTTGTAGAAATATGTTTTTGAAATGCATACACTCTGTTTGTACATACCATGGCTCAATATCTGAAATGAAGGGATTTTATGGACAATTATAAATTTGGAAATATAGAGGTGAAAGGGAAAGAGAAATTATTCTGTTACTTCTTTTTTTTTTTTTTTTTTTGCGGTACGCGGGCCTCTCACTGTTGTGGCCTCTCCCGTTGCGGAGCACAGGCTCCGGACGTGCAGGCTCAGCAGCCATGGCTCACGGGCCCAGCCGCTCCGCGGCATGTGGGATCTTCCCGGACTGGGGCATGAACCCGTGTCCCCTGCATCAGCAGGCAGACTCTCAACCACTGTGCCACAAGGGAAGCCCTATTCTGTTACTTCTTTGTCCATTTCTGTGTTTTTATTATATAGAGAGAGATCTAAACTTCCTGATAATGTGACCTATTGTTTCATTTTATGGAAATGAAGCATCACCTAAACATTTTGTCATTCAGTCCAAGTTTCAAGGCCTCCATGTAGTGATTCATGTGATTGACCTGAGGAAGGTTCATGGAGCTGCTTCTGAAAGGTGATGGATGCTATCGTTCAGTTTAGAATGTCTTATTTTTAAAGAATGGCTAAAACTAACCTATTTTAGTCTTAGGGAATGCTTAAGAATATAAGTTTAAAGTTCTATCAGCTCTTTTTATTTAGTTTTATAATAAATGAATAATGTATGTATATTAAAATTGGAAAAGTTTAAGTACTCTCTAATGTCAGCTATAAAGTTGTTACACAAACTCTAGTTGTACTGGACACATCAAATGATTCTATTATCAGCTAGTTTCCAACTCTCCTTTACAAATTTCAGGAGAACATATTCATTTATCCTTTTAAATAGACATGTATTCATTAATTTAATCCATAAACAATAGATAGTTCTTGAGTATTTGCTTTGTTCTTGGCACTGTGCTCAGGGCTGGGCATTTTGAGTTGAAAAGCAGGTGCTGTCTCTCATGAAACTTAGAGTGTAGTCAAGTCAAGACACACATTGATTGATTAATTGCAGCAATGCAAGATTGTGGAAGTGACAATGGCTATAATATAGAGGTATATGTATATCATGTTATAAGGGCTTATAGTAAGGGGCTTTAACATGGCCAAGAGAATCAGGGAAAACTTCCCTGAGGAAGTGACACTTGAGCTAAGATATGGAGGATATTAGTTAACTAAGTGAAAATGCAAAGGAGGAACTTAGCAGCAGAGAGAAGGGCTTGTTGAAATATCCTGTGATGGCTGGGAGCACGGAGAAATGAAAGCTGATGGGAGTAAAAGGGAGCCAAAAACATGTTTTTAATCAGGGCCCAGGTAACAAAATCAGATTTCTCTTTAGAAAACTTTGTCCTGGTTCCTTATAAAGAGCAAATTGGGTTTGGTGGGGGCATTGGTATGATGGAGCTAGCTTGGGAGAACCAAATTGTTACCATTTCTTTCCAACCCCAGGTTCAGTGATCTCATGTTGGAAACTTTCACTCAGCCGTGGTGAGCATATTTACACCACAGTAATTGGCAAATGCTATAAATCAGGGCTTTTCCCTCTCCCAGAGTACTCGTTGTTAGCTATTTACCAGCACACCCTAAATGGGGGACAGGTTGAGTGTCTACAGTGAGATCATTTAGGTGATTGCGGACAGTAGCTTGGACTAGGGTGCTGCCATTGGTGATGATGAAATGTGAAAAGTGAACTCAGTCAATATATTTTTCAGAACCTAGGCAAATTATAGTTATTAAACTAAAACTTATAATACCAAGCCCTTACCAAGGATAAAGAAGAAACTACTCACTGTAATTATGATAAGATAATATATTATTGTGATAATCCTAGCATGTTATTTTGAATTAGTAATAATTTAGCCAAGGGGGAGTTCTGATATTCTTTTAATTTATATTGGGTATTATCAATGGAATTATGTAAGTGGGAAACATACGAAAATGCGTTTTGCACAAAATTCCTTCTTGAATTGTTACCATTGAGTCTCACTGAAAATGCATATAAATGTAGGTAAATTTCATGTAGGACCTTATGTAAATTCTTATGATTCTTAACAATAAATTTCCTCCTATATTTGATCTGTATCCTTTATTTACCATCAATGACTTGGTGTCTTAAAACTCTCCCATTTAAAAAAAAAAGTCAGAAACTGAGACATGACATAAATGGAATCACATAGTTTGTGTCCTCTTGTGCCAGGCATCTTTCACTCAGCATGTTTTTGAGATTTATCCATATTGTTGCATGTGCCATGGTCCATACCTGTTTTTTAGTGAGCAGTGTTTCATCACATGGATGTGTCAGAGTTTGGTTAGTAGTTCAGTCCTGTCCTCTTTGACCTTGCCTTGCAAACTCACTTAATCACAGAACCACAGGGCCTCTGGGTGTGGAAGAAGTGTCTTAACCAGCTTAATCCCACCCCACCCTTACACTACTTACTGATTTTCAGTGATTGGTACACTGCCCATGAAACTGTTGCCCAACCCCTGCTCACATACCTCCAGTGACCTGCCCTTGGAGGGCAACTTCTTCTGTCCTTGTCCAGCCTTGCCTGTTGGGAAACTCCTCTTCATTTTCAGCTTATATCTACCTCCCTAGGTCATCCCCACAGAGGTCCTGGTTCTTGTCCTGGGTCTAGTCATGGACAGTTAGCTCCTTTTTCCCCCACAGAAGCCATAGGGATCCAGGAGGCACAACTACCACCCAAGAGTGTGCTGGTAAATGTTTAACTTATAGCTCTAGTTTAGTTATTTTTGTTGCTGTATAATATTCCATTATATAAATGTATCAAAATGTGTTTATCCAATTTCCTGTGAATGGATGTGTACATGGCTTGCAATGTTTACTTTACAGACAGCTCTGCTATGAACATTCATGGGCTCCTGCAGCTGGAAATGGATGGCAGAGTTGTAAGGCACGTACCTTTCTCACTTCAGCAGACAGTACTAAACCATTCTCCAGGGGTCCTCATCGTCCACACCTTTGTCCACACTTAGCCTCGTAAAGTTTCACACTTTCGCCAACCTTATGGGTGTAGACCAGCATCTCATTGCGGTTTTGACTTACATTGACTTCTCTCTAGTGATCTTGAGCATCTTTGCAAGTGCTTATTAGACATTTGTGTTTCCTGTTCCAGAAATTGCCTATCTGTATCTCTTGTCCATTTCTTTACTGGGGAATTTGTCTTTCTTTCATATTTACTTGGAGAAGTTCTTTGTATATTCAGATTTCCAAACTTGGATTGCTATGTGCATTGCAGATCTCTTTTCCAGTTGGTGGGATGTTTTTTTAATACGTTGTGACTTCTGATAAACATAATTTTCATTTAACAAAGAAACTGGGGCATAAACATGGTAAATATCAGGACACTATTATGAATATGAAACAGCCTTCTTCCCATGCAGGTTTTCAAAAGAAACGATACCTGTTTTGTGATTTTGATCAATTCAACAGTAGAGAGGGCTGTCAGAGGAGATAAATGGAGAGATTTCTGTGGAGAGAGCTGTGGCCTAAATTTGAGTCTCCTCCACAGCTTTAGGAGAAGTTGGACTTGAGAGGAGTAACTTTCTTATCCCAAGTCTAGTGAAGGGTCTTCAAGAGACTCATTCAGAGTTTCAAATGTGTTTTCTGCAACTGGAAACACAAAAGACAGATGCTGATTTATGCCTGAGAAAACTGAAGCAGAACACAAACTAGACTCTGACATCCGCCCAGAAAATCTGGAGAGTGAAGATGGGTTGGCCAACCCTGAAAGCAGTAGCATCTTGAACTCTCAGAGCTGGTCAGGGAGACCACAGAGTTTTTTGTAAACTATTTGGAGGGACAAGAAAACCCAGGAGATAGAGGCGAAGGATACCCATCCCCTCTCAATAAGAGAACTGCAGGAGAGTGGCCCAGAAAGAGACCTCTGAAGAGACCACTTTTGTGCCCATTACTAGGCCCTAGAGCCAAGCACAGTTTCCTTAAAACTCTTCTACCAACTAAGAACCTCTCCCCTCTACCTTTCATCCTGGTGGCAGGAGTACATTCACTGTGAGGCTCTTATAAGAGGATCCTTCTGTGTTTCATAGTACCTATTCACCTTATTGGAAAATGTTGCATCAGTCACTGGTTTATTAAATTAAAAAAAAAAAGACTCAAGAAAGTTGATTGTTTTCATACTTCATGTGTTACTCAAGAACCAGTGGATTTTAATACCAAATAAATAAAAATCCCCAGAGAACCTGCTTCCGTTGATTGAGTGTTGTTATTTTTTTTTTCTGCTCCTTAGTGAATCATAATATCTGGTCCCTTGTGCAGGACAATCAAAAAATCCTATTGTAACATACGCATCTGATCTGAAAATCCTTCTTTGTACAGTGAACACACAAATGCTATTTTTCAGATGATTTGGGACAGCCTGATGACTGAAGTGTTTCAGTTCATCAGTGCAGCACAGTGCCATTGTACTCTTTATAGTGTAATATAAATACAGTTTATCAGATCGCTAAAAAAGACTGCAGGTGCATCACCATTGTAGTGAAAGTAGCTCTTATGCACAGATTAAAAGGATGATGCCAACTTTCAACTGCCCCTGCTAACTTCATCCCATGGAAAAATTGTTTTCAGATAAATGAAATATTTCAATTAAATTTATTCTGTAACGTAGATAATAACATAAAATTATTTAATAATACCGTAAACAAAGACTATATTACCCAATATCAATTTCCTGGTTTTCCCCTCAGGGGAGCTAGACTAGTACAAAAAAATCAAAAGCTTTGAAATCTAACATATCTCTACTTAACAGCAAGATGATGCAGGGCAAGTTATTAATTTTATTGAAATTAAGTATCCTCGTTGATAAAATAAGGACAACAGCATTTGCTTTGTAAGGTTGTTTTAAGTATTCTATAAGTATTCAATATATAAATGGAAAACGGGTAGAATAATTCTGGGCACAAATAAGAAAAACAATAAAAAATAACTTGATATCTCTTGGAGGAAGAAGTTGGTCATGAAGATGGGAGAGGAGGTCTATATAAAAAAAACCTGATGCTCTATGGAATTTATGGTTTTAGATATTTCCTTAAGATTACTGATTCATAATATGTGGTTGCTTAATTTTTACAGGAGAGTTTTTTCTTCTACTAGACTTGAGTCTCTTTTACAACGAAATCTTTTTTTAATCTTCTCTAATACTTAGGATAATAATAACTAGTAGATACTCAAAAATGCTGGAGAAATGTTTGATTTTATTTATTTTTGAGGTAAAATAAATCATCTTTAATTTAGAAAGTAGAACCTTCTATCAAATTGAAAATAAAGTTAGGTTTGATTAATGCATAGCCACAGTTAATCTTCCAGTATTAACATAGTAAATATTTGAGTAATTGATGTTTGAAGATGCCACGTAGAATTCAAGCAGTAATTTTATCATACAGATTTATAAGAAAGATCTGTGAACTAAGAGTTTGGAAACCTGACTCACATGTCTGGGACAAGGCAAGACTGTTTGTATTTCTAAACCATAGTTCTCTGTAAAACAAACACTGGCAGCACAAACTTCAAAGAGACATTCTAAGGAGTGAAAAGTCTAGGAAAGCATCTTATAAAACGTGGTGAAAGAGCCTACTTTGCTTTGCTTTTTAGAGGAATCTACAATAAACATTTATGAATATTCTCAAATCTCTGAGTTAAAGGATCTGCACAATTGCTGGAAAAAAATCAAGACTCTTTTAGACTAATTCACTCCCATGCACTCCTATAATATTTGAACACCTCCATTATGGTACTTATTAGACAAAAATATAATTGCCTGTATTCTGTGCTCTCACCAGACACTGAAGACAGTTATTTTTTGTTTGTTTTTTAATCTCCTGTGCTTAGCACAAAATTTTATACATTGCAGGCACTGGAATATTTTTTGTTGAATTTATAAATACATTGTTTAAAATAATATATCGGTGTATTCAATAGCACTTACATAGTTCATACTGAGTGTCATGCACTATTCTAAGCTTTACAAATATTAAGTCATTTAATCCTCCCAACAATGTTGTGTGTTATTATTATCCCCAGGTTACACCTGAGGAAACCAAGGCACATGTAGATTAAGTAATTTGTCCAAGATGACCCTTTTAAAAAAGAATAAATTATACCTTCTTTTCAGTTACTTTAATTACTAAATATACAACTTGACACACTAGACAGTCATTCTTGTTTTTCATATTCAGTTCTTTTTATAGATTTTTACAACCTAAAAAATATGGATGCCGTTATAAACCAATAATGCAAAAGATGATTAGCACTTGCAAATCAACAGAATAAATAAAATAATTTAAGTAACAAAGTTCTTTAGTGTTGATTATCACAGTCAATCAGTGCCTCTTCATTTATGCATATATTTCTCCTCAAATGAACCAGGAAGAAAAGAAAACTTTTTTTAATGCTTCTGTCCTACTTAGTGTCTTTCATTTTATTAGCTACTTGTTAACACCCTTCTGTTGTTATTTTCTCTTTTTTATGTTTCTTCAGAATATAGCTTTTTTTTTTAAAGTCTTTATTGAATTTGTAATAGTATTGCTTCTGTTGTTTATGTTCTGGCTTTTTGGTCACAAGGCATGTGGGATCTTAGCTCCCCCACCAGGGGTGGAACCCATACCCCCTGCATTGGGAGGCGAAGTCTTAACCACTGGACTGCTAGGGAAGTCCCTGGAATATAACTTTAATTAAGTTCATATCAATCCGCTTAAAGTTACATATTTTGTCAAGGAATAAAAAGGTATATATCAATTTAGAGAAATAATATAAGGTGGGGAAAAAAAAGGTGTTCTCTCCAACCAACATATCCATTTAAAATGTCACATGCTTTCAGAGATATCATAATACAGTGCATCAAAATAAAGTATTGGTAAAAGAACTTACATATTTACTTTTTAAAGAAAATAGTTATTTAATGACTTTTACAGAATTAAGTAAGCTTAGTATTTTCTCTGTAACTTGAGACCAGAAATAACGTCATGTTCATGATTCTGTGTGGACCCAAAAGGCATAGTGAAGATGTACAAGGAAGATATATACAAAGATAGATTATGGTATAAGAATGGATTTTATAACAGTCAATGAATGTAGCAGGCTTCTTGTCATTGAAATTTTTATATGACTATTTTTTGTATGAATGATGTAGGTGGATTTAGGCCATAGAGGTAACAGGACCCAGTGATCTTTAAAATCTCTTCCAGTCTAGAGAATCTGTTCCAAATAAGATCAATTGCATTATTTTGTTATTATTATTGTTATCTAAGTCAACATATTATATATTTCTTTGATTTAAAAATGTTATATTTAGCTTAAGACAATTAGGATATAACATGGTCAATTACAACAAGATTCTGATTTTCTTTTTAACAAAACTAAATTATAAGAAAAGATTTTTAAAGGGTGCTATGTTTTTATATCAATTATTTTTCTTTGTATTTTCTATGTGTTTAGTTATTCCATGCCAGTTATTATTTTACCATAAGGCTATATTTGTCCCCCACCCCCCCATTTTTATCTCCTCTTTAAAATGAAGAATTTAAAATAAATATTTTGTTAAGTTACATAATCTCTTACTCTGACATTCTTAGTTGCTATATTAACATTTCTATGCGCTATGTAATTTCAGAAATTTGACACGCCACACAGTAAGAATTAAATATTGGTGAAATTACAATAATTTTCTATTTTTAAACATTTTTATCATTTAAAACCTATTCTATTATGTTTACATCAATCTATAAACTCCAGTATCTTCTGAACTGAAACCAGTCACGTTCCAGGTGAAAATTTAAACATTTTTCCCCCTTAGTAAATACATCATGTTTCAGGATATTCTTATTTTCTTGTTCCATCCTATCACAAGCTGATTGACTGAATAATCATCTAAATTAAATGTGTAAATGCCAAAAGTCTATATTAGACCAAGGAGATTCACAGAATTATATGTCTATATAATTTTTTCTACTAAGTATATTATTTCTATTGCATTATAAATAACTACGAAAATAATCCCATACTTGACCATCCACTCAGAATTGGATAATATAGTAAAGCTAAAGAAGTAAATCTCTCTTTTTTTCTATTTTCTATTTTGAAATTAATGCATTTCAAGAGAAAATGCTCTTTTGTTTAAACAAATAAAACAAAATTATTGCATTATATTGAACTGTACATACATGCTTTATCCTTTAATTGGACTAAGACAAATTAGAAAGCATTTTTAAAATGAATGAAAGTTTACTTTCAGAAAATTGATATTGTCAAAGATATAATGGGAAGCAGGTGGCTGACAGCTATTTTATGATTTAAATTTAATGTAGTTTCTATATATTTCGCATCATTAATTACCTGGCAGTTTAAAATTTTTACATGGTAAATGGCTACCATTTAAATTTAAAACTGATTACTTGAGTAAGGTTTATGGTTATAAGATTAATGTGCCACAAAGAAATATTATCTACTCATCTTAGAAAGAAAAAAATAACTTGTTAAATCTGCTGTACTATTATCCCAATTATTGATCAGATTTTCTCCCATACCTGTAGTTGACCTGGACGGGAAAAGAAATTATTAGAAGCTACTTAAAGCTCCCTGAGAGAAACTGGAAATGATTTATTTCACCCACCACCATGATGAGATTGGGATTATTATAACAGAATATTACAACATCTGTTATAGTTTTTATCTTCTTAACAAGGCTGACAAAGCTTTAAATGTTCTTTGATGACCAGGAGGCCCTGGAGAGTAATCTGTAGCTACTTCAGTGCACTATACAGAGCGAACTGAGCGCAAAGCGGAAGTTAAAAAGCAAACTGAATACATTGCCAAGTGTATTGAACACACTGCTCTCTAACCAATCATCTTCAGAAACTTGATTGAGTTGAAGAATCAATTTATAAAGGTTGGTCTGTGTTGCACCAGTAAAGACAATGTTTGGTTCAAGTTTTTCTGCTTCTCTATTCCATTATTAAAACTGTGGATAATCTCCAGTGCCGGGAGAAATTACTTAAGTTTCAAGAGGGCAGATGCTTATGTGTATTTCCTATTAATCAGTACTCACTTAGATTATAAATGACAGATACTCAACTCAAAAAAGATCTTAAGGACAAAAACAAAAAAATTGCAGACTCATAGAAATTAAAATATAAATTTCTTCAGGGAACTTATTTTATATTTTTCTGCTGTACATATTTTATATATCTATGATCATTTTGTGCCAGTAGGAAGAATGCACTTTTCAAAATAGTTGTGTGTATACTTTGTAAATTTGATATTCATTTGGCACAAATGTAACTCATTGTTTCAATTTCAAGGTTCAGAGATATTACAGGGCTTGTTAAATTCATAGATATTAAGCATCGATCCTTCCTCCTGTCCCAAAATAAAAACATCACCAAATATTTCAATAAAAATTTCATATTAAAATGACATTATAATTATATATATAATGATGGTATTTTAAATTTATAAATGTTATTGTGCAGTATCTTACAGATTAGTATTTCCACTTCTCATGTGTAGCACTGTTACTTTATTTAAAAAAATAATTCAAAACCAACCAATAAGACATATAAGTTAATCTGAAAGCAGAAATTTAAAGAAGTATAAAATGTTACTTCTAAGACATGTGAATTGACAGAATGATAACAATTGAAAACTAACTATTCATGTGAAACCAAATAATCATGTTTATATTTACTAGGTCAAAAAATTGTAGAATAAGTTTAATATCATTTCATTGTCTTTCAAATAAAACCTCATGGAAATTATAAGTAAAAGTTGACTGCATATGTGCTGTTGGCTGCACTGCTTACACACTCATCTGTTATTTTCTTAAAGAGAGCAACTAACTTTTTTGTCTTCAACTGTCCTACTTAGATTATTCCCAGAAGGTCTTCTCATTAAAAAAAAAAAAAGTCACTTTAGGTAGATCATAGATGCCCTTTCCTCAGAATTTCAGTGTACAGCAGTCATTCTCTTTTTGTAAATAATATTTCTTTCTATTACATACTTGTTTAAGTCTATATCACAATAATTTTTTATTTGATGAATGCAGGGAACCTTCCTCTTATTCACCATTGCACTGGAGGGCCTTAGCACAGCACCAGATTCATAGTAGGGGCTATAAGCATGTTTGGAATAAATGGTTGAAACAATGAATATTAATCTAGTGTTATATGGATTTTAGTAGAGAGGTCAACGCAGGTTAGTAGAAAGGCTTCTCATAAGACGTGGTATTTTAACTGTCTTAAATGTTCAAAAGAATTTTCCACATAGAAAAAGTGGAGAAAGACCTTCAGAGATAGCATGTTCCCTGTCCCTGAACCACTGTTTGTAAGGAAATTTATTGTGAGTGGTTAGAATACATGGCCATAGTCCAACATTTATAAGTAAGGAAATTCACATATATCTAAAGATAGTATGTGTAAGAAAAAGGCCTCTAGATGCGCATCCAGTAAATATGTAGACCAAAATTTTATAAGAAGGAGTGAGAAAAGATGTTAAGTGGCTAAAAACTGAGACAACATGAAAATAATTTGTTTACCTTATATTTTACAACATTTAGGTTGTAATAACTTTTGGAAAGGTATAATATTTTAAACAAAATAGAATGATAGCTCTTAAGATATGACATCCTTCACTTTAATTGTATATAATTATGTTAAGAGGATCATTTTCACATGAATATACCAAGATTTCATTCCCCAAAGGCTTTTAAAATCGTCAATTAATGTAAAAATCATCTTTCAAGCACCTTGTATTGATGATGGAGATAGGAATGGGGAGAGAGTATTTGAGGGAGGATTAATTTTATAAGTAGTTCATTTGTGAATATTTTATTGTATGGCAAGTTTTACTTCTCTATACAGAATCATGAATTTGGGGACTTGGATAAAATACTAGGATAATGAGAATTCCTTGTACTTTATTGAGTTTTGGAATTAATAATTAATGATGTGGGTAGTTAATTTTCCAAATCTACGATTAATCTTTCACTGTTAACTAAAGACATTCTTCAACTTTTATGTCTCTCGAAGAGGATTCTCGCTTGATTCATGTTTCAGAGTATTATACAGGGTCATTAACACCAGTGTACTGAGAGACAATGAATAGAAAATATTTCCACATAGAGAAATGGAATATGATCTCAAGTGTTAAAAATGAATTCTAGTATCTTATATCTTAATCTTATAAGTGAAAATCTTATTTTAAACTTCAGGTGAGAACTAGTATGTTATGTTAAGATTTACACTTTTTAAAACAGATTTAGGAAATAACAGGGCAGTGGTGAAAAGCTCAGTCTTGGGAGTCAACATTCGTAAAATATCAATTGAGGTTTCCCTAATCTTGGGTGAAGTGGGAAATTATTCAGTTTAGACTTTACTTCTAAATTCTTGTTCTGTCTTTTCAAAGTTTGCTGACCTTGAGCAGGCTATGTAATCTCTCTGAATCTCAGGAATTTATACATTTGGAAATTTATACTCAATTTATAGAATCATTAGAAGGATTTTTATAAAGGCTGCAAAAAATGCTCAGTCAACAGTAGTTAGAACTTTTATTGAAGACGACTTGCTTTTCTCAACTAACAGTTAAAATAGAATTCTGCCATTTAATTAACTCCCTACACCTTAAAACTCATGGTCCCAACTCTAGCATACTTTCAAAACAGTTCTTGCCATAGATGAGAAATGGGTCTCCTGGGTTTTATAGTCACTGGTTCAAAATAATATTCTTTCCCAGCTCTTTTTATGGCTGTGTTGCTGCCTGTATCCCTTGCCTTGGTTTCTGACCCTGATTCTCCTTGTTGGGCACCTGATTTCTATAGTTTCTCTTCATTCCCATTTGTCTTTCTTTTAAGATGCTCTCATAATTTCTAGTTCCTGGTCTTAATCTGGTTTCAGCATTAACCTGTCTATAAATTTGTTTACTAAATATTAAAATGGCTTAATTCTTCTCTATTCCTACAATCTTGGGCCAGTGGCTCCCTGAAATAACTGTATGTCTAAACACTAATGTGGCATATCAGCTCCTTCTGCAATTTTAGATATTGTATTCTGTGTTGGGTAAGTCACTTACATTTTTGAGCCCTTGTCACCTCTTGTTCAAGTGGTTAATATCCAATAATCATTGGATATTAGATAATAGTGGTTGTTATAATTAGATAAGGTTGCTATAATTAGATAATAGTGCTTTAAAAATTATAAGAAGCAATTTAAATGCTTACTATTGTTATGAATTTGACTTAAGCTGACATGACCACTGTTATTGGCCACCTTGGTGCTGATCTCCCAAATTGGTTAGCTTATTAAGACTTGCAATTTTGCCTACTTACTTTAGAAATGGACTTTTATCCACCTCCTAGTTAGTTACAGCTTAGCTGCATTGACACCTACTTTACTTCATCCTTATGGGCAACTGAATGTCTGAAATAACAGATGGCAATGTATTTCATGCCAGCAAATATATAAATCACTTCTGCAAATATATAATATCCTGTTGTAGAATTAATTCTATTTGAGCTAAAGGATTCCTGCTAATTTTTATATGGGTACTTAAAAAAATAAATAGCATGTAGTTATAAGAGTAACACAAATGAACAATTGTTTATAGTTTATGCATTGTTTTCATTTATTTTTAATGACAGTTTTAACTATAAGGCAGAGATTATCATTTTATGATAGAGAAGTTGAGGAACCAAACATTAAATAAAAGGCCCACAGTTACTCAGTTTGGGATTCTACGTTGTAAACAGACATTTCCATAATTATTAGGCCCCTGCAACAGTGGAATAGAATGAGGAAGTAGCAAATCAAACCCCTTTGCATTGAGTGCTGAAAGACAGTCCGACATTAAAATTAATTAAGATCAATTCACATTTTTATTTTCATCAGGAAAGGAATTCATTCAAATACTGTCTTTTGTAAAAATGTTTTAATGTGGTTATCTGCCCAAAGTTTAAATATAAACAGAAACCTCTCAAAGAATCAATGGGACCTATTTCATAATGTAATTTTAGCAAAACTGCTGGAACATAATTTAGGTAACTTAGGTCCAGAGTGACTCAATGAAAGCATGATAGATTCTACTTGAAGACAGAACAATTAAAGAAGCTTGATAGAATGGCCTCAGTTCCTATGGTGATAGTTATAGAACTACTGAAAGATAGTTTGAAAGGCATCAAAGAATCATTGTGTTCTTTTCAGAAAAATGATCTGTGACAGATTTTTTAAAAAGTAGAAAATAGAAAAATCCTACTTGAAATTAGTTTGCTCAATAATATTTGTATTGAGGAGTTGGAGTTTACAGCAAATGCCTTCAATATGAAATGTTGACCTACAGTTTCAATAAATTATCAATAGATTTCCTACATTTCACTATTTATAAAAGGTGAGTGTATTCTATTTCCTAGAATTGATTTGTACTCATAAACTGAGGTATGACTGATTTTCATTTTTCCAAATTTTTTGAGGTCCTCTGGTTAATATTTTTTTGATTCTAGCTATGTATGATAGCAGGTGAAAGTAATAATAACCATTATTTTATCCTTCAAACTTATCCAAGGGAGGGGACACTGATGAAAATGCATACAAACAAAAATAAATAATTACATGCTTATCTGTCTGTTTAGTGATATTTAGAAAAATGTGATTAAGGGAATATAAGCAAATGCTCAAGAATACAGGACCCATTTAACTCATGATAAAATTTCTTTCCTTTGACAATATTACTGCCTTTGGTCACATTTCCAGCCGTTCAGTTTATCACACCAACATTTCTACCAGCCTGGTATAATTAAGTCCTGAAATCTACTGTGATCCTTCCAATTCAGGACACACAGGCATCCCTCCCCAGATTCCAAAAATAAAGAAAAACACTCTCCAGGTAGTATAACTATTGAGGCAACATTCAAATGTTAAAAACTCTCTTGCATCTGAGGACTTAACTTACATAACTTGCATCAATTTGGCAGACTAAAATTACACCACCACACAATTCAGTTCAATCCAATTATAATTACTTTTCACTGGTTAACTTTTGAGTGATATATTTGTCATTTTAGTCAAACGCCACTGAGTTTAATCAACCATGATTAAGTCAACCAATATTTTCCTTGAAATAGATTAAAACTACAGAAATCCAAAGAAAAGTCATCAAGTACATAGGAGGGAAGCAAGACCAGTATGAATTATTATTTATTTATAATGCTTTCTAAGGCAACAACATCAAAATGCTAAAAATAATATAGCAGGGCTTCCCTGGTGGCGCAGTGGTTTGGAGTCCGCCTGCCAGTGCAGGGGACACGGGTTCGTGCCCCGGTCCGGGAAGATCCCACATGCCGCGGAGCCGCTGGGCCCGTGAGCCATGGCTGCTGAGCCTGCGTGTCTGGAGCCTGTGCTCCGCGGAGGCCCGCATACTGCAAAAAAAAAAAAAAAAGTAATATTGCAAAGTTATTTTTTAATAACTGAAAAATGTTCAGTAATACCAGCAGTTCTTATTTTGCATGGTAATATGTTAACTAAAACCGTGCAAAAGTGAGGCCATGGTTATGATATGTATGAGTGTCAGTTAACATGGTACCATGCAAAGAGAAGGCTGTTTTTTACTGTGAGATAATTCCTATATTCTACTGTGAAGACAAAGTGAGCAAGAACTATCAGTTTACATTGGGTACATGACGGATTATTTTTTTCTTATTACATCCTCCTCATAATTAAGAAGGAACACACATTACCCATATACTCTAAACACAGAATTTTTTGTATTGGAATCTTAAATAATCTGCTTTTACAAACTATTTCGGGGAACTTTTGTTAACATTTTTGTGGCAATTGATTGTTTAATCAATTAAGGTTAAAGAGACTTAATGCTTAATTTAAAATGTAGGGTTTTTTTTTAACTTTGCTGTATTCCACAACAGATTACAAGTTGCACCACACCAATATATGAAATGTTATAAAAATTTAGAAATAGAATAGCGAAAATCAGTATAAAACCAGAGAAAAACACAAATTGCTTTTTTAATTAAGTTTTTTTGTACTAATGTTGCAGAACAAACAACTACACATCTCAGAGCTCGTTGGTCTTGGGCTCAGCTGTGGTTCTGCTTTGCTTTCTGAAATAAGCTAAAGGGGCTTAACTTGGCTTTGGCTAAAGGGTTGGATTTAGGTCTGGTATACCTGTCTCCTCATTCTGGCATCAGCCGCTACTCAGGGCATGTCTTGTCATGGTGGAGTGGAGTGCAGGAGTACAAGAGGGTGAATTGGAATCATGAAATGTCTCTTAAAGGATACATTAAAAACTAGCGTTCTGGCACTTTTGCCCACAATCCACTGGTTACAGTTGTCTCATGGATAAGTTCAAACTCAATGGAATCAGAAAATATACTCTATTAATAGGGAAGTTACAGCGAGAAAGGGGAGGGAAGGAAAAGGGATAGTATTTGTTTTTCACAGATACAAAGATACTATCTAACACATATACCTTCCATGAGTTTTAATATATATGCTTATAATTGAGCCTTAACGTGTACTTTGATTATATTAATAGACAGTTTTTAAAAAGCCAAAACACCATTATTTACAATAATCTGGTTGTATTCAGAATATTAACAATTTTGATAAGGTTTAGGTTGAGAACATATGCATAAATCCTGATACATAATGTAGGTTTGAAGTAGAAGTTATGAAGCCTACTGCTTTCATTTCAAATCAATGACTTGGTGTGACTTTTCCATCAACAATTGTATTATTTCAGTGTAGACAGGTGCAATAAATTTTAGATGATAAAAACTCCAAGTCTTGTCTATTCTGTCACAAAAGATGAATTTTTCCATAAAATGATGATATCAAGCCTCATATTCTTTATATCTTCATATTTGCATCACAAAAAGAATTAAATTTAAAAATCTTTATACGCATTTTAAATATTTACAAGTCTTATTTTGTTTTATGGGTCACATGTAATAATAGTATCACTTAAGGTCTTTAAACAGAGGCAGAAATCAAGACAAAGATTAAAATTTGGCATCTTTTTTTCCTAAAATGTTATTTAAATTTTTTTTTACATTTTACATTTTCACATTTATTTAACTCTAATGACAAGTGTTCGAGTCTTTCTGCAAGTGATGAGTCAATGATTATATAACTATTTAAGCCTTAATTAATTATTAGTAAATTTTTTATCAATACGTAAGTCCTATGTTTCTAAAAATAAAGTTAGCTATGAAATATACATGTTAGTGTCAGATTTTAAGGTGTTCTTGCCCTATGGCTGAATCCATGCCCTGGTTCCACAAAGTTAATTTGATATTGTGTTTTGAGTGCTTACCATGTGCAAGGCGGAGGTACTAACTGTATGTCTGCCAAATTCCCTAGGAAAAAAGCACCTGCTTCTTACTCAAGAACTACCAGGAAATTTATTTCATGTCTCTAAACATGAAATGTTGTCCTCCCTGTTACTTAACTTATCCCATTTACTGCTTTTTAAAATTTCTTTGATTACTTAGCAAAAACTGTTGCATGTGTGATGAAATTTGGGACATCCAGTTAACAGTGCTTGAATCAACTCTTCATTTCCCTTCACAGGCTGTATCTCTTGTTTTTGAACATGGCTCTGCATTCATGTTGATATATGCAAATTACACAATGGTCTTGCCTTTTGTTTTTTTCATTCCATGTATTTACCTAAGCTTGTATAATGTCTTGATAACCAGTGCTGACCATGCTGAAGTTGTTCCAGTTCTCTTTCTAACAAATTAATCAAAATGGTATCATAAACCCAGCAGCAGAAGAATTTTTGTCAGATCTTAATGGCAAGAAATTGCATTAATAAAACTGTGACTTTTCATGTCCCATTATACCTTGCAGTTTTAGGGCACTCTCCAAAAGGAATATTTAGACTATATTGCTGTGACAGAGCCATCAGTTGTACTTCCTTTGGGGTTAATTCAAAATGCAGCTAAGAACAGGTTTATTTCATGGAAAAACAGAAACACGGAGTAGCCAAATCCATCATTTGTACGAACAATTAGATTTAAAATTGCAATGTCACAAAGTCCAAAAGAAAAAACAAAGAAGAGAAATTCAAAACTACTGCATGTAGCATTTCTTTCCTATTAATGTTTTCTTCTATTCCGTTCATCATCCTGGCCATTTTTCAACATGTAATCATCAAAGTTCCTGGTGTTTAAAGGCCACATTAATCCTCCCTCTCTTTTTTCATACTGGAAAACATCTCTATGAACTCATCATGCAGTAGAGATTAATTCGGAATTTCTGATCTCTTGAAGCCCCACATAGCTGATGTGTGGTTGATTCATCCCCATGTTCTATAATGGGCATGTATGTGTGATTTGTATAATGAGAGAGAAAATAAATTAGAGTGAAAGGAGTTCATGTACTTTCTCCATATCATTTGTTTCAAATAATTTTGATGTCACTTTACCTGGATATAGTGTTAGAGCATACAGAAATGTAGATTTGAAAGAAGAGCAACTAACAAACCAAACAAAGCAAGCAAAAAAATAGATTAGTAGGTAAATGTTTTTATGATAAAATGTGTAGAAGTATTTTGGAGAGAATATGTTATATGACTTCTAAAATCAGAATAATCATAGGAAATTCATTGCAGCCCTACATTGTTTCAGAGTTTTGTGAATTTATAAGTAAAATATGTATAGTGACAATGACTGAGAAACGAAGGAAAAGAATATCAAATTCTTCCTAAAAGCAAACAAAAATGAAAATCATGTCAGTGGTAGAATTTGGCAAATGTAAAGAAAATATATGTCTAACTATATGGTGATTATTTCATAATACGTATAAATATTGAATCATTATGTTATATACCTGAAACTAATATAGTGTTATATGTCAATTATATCTCAATTAAAAAAATAGAGTAAACACATATATAACTTTATGAAGGGTTTCCACTCTTTTTTTCAATTTTAATTGTTAAAATAGTTTTTCTTCATAGAGCCCAATACAAAAAGAAAACAGAAGTCAAATATTGAGGAGGAATTTATTCCTTTGTACCCTTCCTGACCTTCATTAAAAGTTCATTTTATTCTTAATGATGATGATAAGTGCATTTGATATTCATAGGAATTTCACTTGGAAAAGATAAAAGATTTCATAATAATATTATAAAATGTTGGCTAAGTAGCTGGTTATTGCATACTTAAATTTCTGGTCTTTAAAATGACATAAAAATCCTAGATCCTGGTAATTAATGATATTAATATCTGTTGGTATAAAATGAGACCAGGCTAATACAGGGGTCATAAACACTGTCATATTTAGAGGATTATGTTTTAGCAAGTAAATTGTGTCCTTTGACTTAAAAATAATTGCTTCTCATTTGTCTCCACTCTTTTCTTTTTGCTTTGGGCTGTTGGTAACACCAGGTTGCCCTTTAGATGCATTTTAATACTTTCTATGACAGTTAAGCTACTATTCTCTATGCTCACAATGGGGGAAAACGTTAATGGAAATATTGCTTTAAATATGACTTTGGAAGATGCAAATATTTGAGAAATGTAAGATATATACCTACTTGGCATATGTTTCTAAGCTTTGGTGTGCTGTTGTTTGGGAAAACATTGAAAATCTATTTTTAAAAATAGCCTAGCAGATGGAAGAAACGCAATTAAGAATACTTTTTTCTAAAAATATTTTTGGCCCTTTCAAATGGTATCTGAGTAGCCTATAATTATATTTTTATCTATACTTACAAAGTAAGGCCTCCCTAATTTACCCAAACTTAATTTTTAAAAAAATCTCAAGTTAAATAGCTTTATAGAAATAAACTTCAATTTACCAAATTTATTAACTTTCAGTTGACTAATATAATCATTGATAGTAGCTAATGAAAGAAGAACCATGTGTTTATCTTACAGAAAATTTCTTAGGTTTGATTGAACAATCTCAGGCACAAGAATCTACTGTATATGTTAAATCTATGTATATGTGATATATGTATATATCACAACATATAAAAGTATAAAACAAATATGACATTTTAAAAGATGAATAATTTTAGAATTTTTAAAAGTATATGTTCTCTAGGTAGCACAGCACTTCACTTGTAGGAGGAGCTAAATAAATATTCTGTTAAAGTTATTTGAATTATTTGGTTCTCAGAAGATGTATGCAATAATAGTCCTCATCAATTTTTATTCTTAAACCCTGTACAGTATTAGCTAACGAAATTTTTTAAAAAAGAAGAAAATAATTCTCATCCTAAAATTTTCTTTCTAGAGTGTAATTTTTAAATTAAAATGTAATTGCCTATAGGAAGTAAAACCTATATATAGCTTGCCAAGTTTAAAATTTTATTACTTTATACAATTAATTGTCTTCCATTTTTGTGTGAATACACTAAAATTTTAGTACACATTTAGAATCATATAAAAAATTTTGTGCTCAGACATTGCAGAGTATGTATTTAAAGGCCTGTTCGATATGAAATTAGTGTTGTGAAAGCAACAATGTTCATTCTTTTTTTCCTAGCTGCTTTATCCTGGAGCTTTGGATATAAAGGGAAAAAACCCTCATATTATTCTTGAAAGTATATCAAGATTTTCACGTGTCTGTTTTCTAAATTCTATCAATTCTCAATTCAATGTATATTAAAATGATTCAATAATATAATTTCTCTGTTTTACTATGAGAGGATTTTTTTGGTCTTTTAATCATATTCAAATAATATTTGCTCCTATTAATGCAATGTATTGAAGTTTTATGTTGAAGGAAGCCTCTCATAATCTGATACATTCTTGAAACAGCCATGGATCTCTGTGTGGATAACTAGAAAAAAATGTGAAGATTATTTTTGTAAGTTTCAGATTGGTACTGATGCCATAATCTAATAAGTCTCTGGTTTTCTGTGTATTAAGTGTTATATTATTACCTATGGTGTTCTGCTGTATATCATAATATATTTCAGAGTACATTCTAGTTTCAAACAAACCTTGCTTAATTTTTACCTGTCCTTTCTTATACTCATTAATTTTAAAATTTTATTCATACAGCCAATCGAATTGCTGCTCTTGCTTTTTTTAATTTGAATTGAATTGAATTTATTTATTTATACAGTAGGTTCTTATTAGTTA
This sequence comes from Tursiops truncatus, assembly GCF_011762595.2. NCBI lineage: Eukaryota > Metazoa > Chordata > Mammalia > Artiodactyla > Delphinidae > Tursiops > Tursiops truncatus. The sequence goes on along the minus strand of NC_047038.1, from coordinate 128,126,750 downwards.
TCTATTTTATACATATTAGTGTATACATGTCAATCCCAATCTCCCAATTCATCTGACCACCACCACCTTGCCCCGCTTTCCCCCTTGGCGTCCATATGTTTGTTCTCTACATCTGTGTCTCTATTTCTGCCTTGCAACCGGTTCATCTGTACTGTTTTTCTAGATTGCATATATATGCGTTAATATACAATATTTGTTTCTCTCTTTCTGACTTACTTAATTCTGTATGACAGTCTCTAGGTCCATCCACGTCTCTACAAATGACCCAACTTCATTCCTTTTTATGGCTGAGTGATATTCCATTGTATATATGTATCACATCTGCTTTATCCATTTGTCTGTCAATGGGCATTTAGGTTGCTTCCATGACCTGACTATTGTAAATAGTGCTACAGTGAACACTGGGGTGCATATGTCTTTTTGAATTATGGTTTTCTCTGGTTATATGCCCAGTAGTGGGATTGCTGGGTCCTATGGTAATGCTATTATTAGTTTTTTAAGGAACCTCCATACTGTTCTCCATAGTAGCTGTATCAATTTACATTCCCACCAACAGTGCAAGAGGGTTCCCTTTTCTCCTCACCCTCTCCAGCATTTGTTGTTTGTAGCTTTTCTGATGATGCCCATTCTAACCGGTGTGAGGGGATACCTCATTGTAGTTTTGATTTGCATTTCTCTAATAATTAGTGATGTTGAGTAGCTTTTCATGTGCCTCTTGGCCATCTGTATGTCTTCTTTGGAGAAGTGTCTATTTAGGTCTTCTGCCCATTTTTTCATTGGGTTGTTTGTATTTTTAATATTGAGCTGCATGAGCTGTTTATATATTTAGGAGATTAATCTTATGTCTGATGATTCATTTGCAAATATTTTCTCCCATTCTGAGGGTTGTCTTTTCATCTTGTTTATAGTTTCTTTTGCTGTGCAGAAGCTTTTAAGTTTCATTAGGTCCCATTTGTTTATTTTTGTTTTTATTTCTATTACTTTAGGAGGTGTGTCCAAAAACATCTTGCTATGATTTATGTCAAAGAGTGTTCTTCCTATGTTTTCCTCTAAGAGTTTTATAGTGTCCTCTCTTATATTTAGGTCTTTAATCCATTTTGAGTTTATTTTTGTGTATGGTGTTAGGGAGTGTTCTAATTTCATTCTTTTACATGTAGCTGTCCAGTTTTCCCAGCACCACTTATTGAAGAGAATGTCTTTTCTCCATTGTATATCCTTGCCTCCTTTGTCATAGGCTAGTTGACCATAGGTGTGTGGGTTGATCTCTGGGTTTTCTATCCTGTTCCATTGATCTATATTTCTGTTTTTGTGCCAGTACCATATTGTCTTGATGACTGTAGGTTTTTAGTATAGTCTGAAGTCAGGGAGTCTGATACCTCCACGTGCGTTTTTTTCCCTCAAGACTGCTTTGGCTATTTGGGGTCTTTAGTGTCTCCATACAAATTTTAAGATTTTTTGTTCTAATTCTGTAAAAAATACCATTGGTAATTTGATAGGGATTGCATTGAATCTTCAGATTGCTTTGGATAGTATAGTCATTTTCACAATATTGATTCTTCCAATCCAAGAACATGGTATATTTCTTCATCTGTTTGTGTCATCTGTGATTTCTCTCATCAGTGTCTTATAGTTTTCTGAGTACAGGTCTTTTGCCTCCTTAGGTAGGTTTATTCCTAGGTAATTTATTCTTTTTGTTGCAATGGTGAATGGGAGTGTTTCCTTAATTTCTCTTTCAGATTAGTGTATAGGAATGCAAAAGACTTCTGTGCATTAATTTTGTATCCTGCACTTTACCAAATTCATTGATTAGCTCTAGTAGTTTTCTGGTGGCATCTTTAGGATTCTCTATGTATAGTATCATGTCATCTGCAAACAGTGACAGTTTTACTTCTTCTTTTCCAGTTTGTATTCCTTTCATTTATCTTTCTTCTCTGACTGCTGTGGCTAGGACTTCCATAACTATGTCAAATAATAGCAGCAAGAGTGGCGAGGACTTCCAAAACTATGCTGAATAATAGTGACAAGAGTGGTTATCCTTGTCTCATTCCTGATCTTCGAGGAAATGCTTTCAGTTTATTCATTAACTTTTAAAATTTCTATTCTTCATCTATTGCAAAATTATATCATTTATATCAAAGTGTCCCTTGACCACTATTATCATTATCTATCTCACTTGCTTCAATTCTTTACTTAGGAAATTCTCAATGTAATTGCTAATGATTGAGCCCAGTGGTCATTTTGTATAGTTTATATGTAGAGATATTTATACATAGAGCTTATCTGTATGTATATGTGTGTATATATGGATGATAGATCTTATATACAGGGGTAGAAAAAGGACAAAAATATAAGATGCATTCCGAAGTTTTTACAATGTAGTATGGTCCATTTAAACTCTACAACAGTCATCTGATATTGACTATAATGATAAATTAAGATACAATGATGGTAACCAATGTTTGCTGATTATTTTTTTTTTTTTTTTTTGCACTAAGCACAATGGCAGGCATGTTTTAAATCCTCCCAATAATACTGCAAGGGTAGATGCTGTTGTCATACTAGGGCATGATGAAGTGTATTGGAATTTTCACAAACTATTAAAGTTCTCTGAACCTCAGTTCTTTAAAGTGGTGACAGAGAGGTTTGTGCATATGCTAGACCCTCAAAAATTACTTGTTGAGGGACTCCAATTAGTGTTCCTTAGCCTTTCTTAACCCGCTGGGTAGGATTGCTTTCCTTCTCTGCTTCCACAGCACTTTGATCTTATGTCTATAAAAGCACTTAAACTTGTCTTGTAATTCCACTTCCATGTCTCTTTTAGGAACAAAAGGCTGTTTTATTCAACTTCCACCTCTGTGCCTTGCTCAAATCTAGCACGTACAGTTGCTTAGTAAATGTTTGTAGAATTAGTGTATGAGTACATAAAGCAAAATCCTAAACTTTCTAGTCTTCTTTATTAGTCTATAGGTCATCTGTACATAGAAAGAGATTATTCCTAAAAAGGTAGCATCAGTCTAAAGCAATCCAGTGATCATCAGAAAATGTCATTTATCAGACTATTCTTTTAGTTAGTAGTTTTATGGTTACAAGAAAGAGAGTTTAGGAAATATTCTTTTATGTCACAAACGAAATTCCAGTGAAAGGATATAAGTAAAATAAAATACTTATATTTTTCTTATTTGTGTTTTTAGAGCTTCATGAAGCACCCTTGTGCTTGGCTTACATTTCATCCCACAAATTCTTATTCATGTAAATTAAATAGTTCTCAATATTTAAATATGAACTTTGAAAAATAACAATCATTGTTAAATTCCCTTTATATTTGTATTCTATATTTCACTCAAGATGCCTCTTGTTTTGGACATTGGATATTTTGGGGAGCTTGTTACCAATAATTTGGTTCTGTTCCTAACAGGTAGATGGATAGGTTTTGTTGATACTCTCTTTTTCCAATTCTCTTGTCTCTTAAATGAAATCTTTAAGTAGTTATTTCATGATTTTACTGCCTATATTTTATGCACAATTTTGACATTTAACAAGGAAAATTGAAGAATTAAATGAAGCGTGGAAGAATGTGGATTTGTACATGGAAATAAAATATAAGCATGAAAGAATACACTGATTTTGTTCTTTACAGTGATTGCTGTTTGCTATAACAGTAGTGATTATCTCTTCCCTGTATCCCAAGGCAATAAAAGCAAAATGGCTCAGAACAAAGATGAAAAAAAAAAAAGACATATTGTAAGTTGTATCATTATTCTTTACCTCCTTCCCTTAAAAATGAAAAAAGAAAAGAATAAAAGACATAAATGAGAGAAAAAGGCAAATTATCAAGAATGATAGACGACTTTATACTGTCCAAACATTATTTGAAGAAAAATCTTCATCTATCCAATTTCAAACTGTGATTGTTAATCTCTGAGATTTTTAGTTTACTTAAATTGCTACATATTTCTATTTCCCTAACATAGAAAAGGAAGAAAATAAAAGGCATATTTTTTTGTATATCCATTACCATCTTTTCCTAGTCAAAGTATGACTGTTCCCCCACCCGGCCACATCTCTTTGGAGCCTCTCACTATAAAAGCCAGGAACTAATGTAAAGGCTAATTTTCAATAATTAGTTAGGATTATCTTTGTTTACACAGAAAACCTACTTTTAAAATATAACTTCCCTTTTCTAAAACAATCATTTGAGAAAGCATTGAGAAAAAAGATAGCCAATTTTATTTTACATAGATATAAGGTAACATTCTTTAATATAAACATAAAAAGAACCCTGAAAACAGTGAAATAAATGTAATGGACAGTATAATGTGTCTACGTAGAAACAAATTAGGGTTTACATGTTAATTCATGTGTTAATTTGGTTTCACTTTGTATTATTGATGTTTAATAAATTAATTGACTATTAAATTTTGGATTAGGTGACTAGGAAAAGAATTTTTAGGATTTATGGAAAATTTATAGTGGAGGAAACTGAAATTTCTTCTCAAAAAAACAGTTGTACTGGGAAATAGAAGGAACAAGCCATGAGTAGAAGAATGTATCCAAATTAGTTCCACTAAGGTATCAGATGTAAAGGAGACAGTTTTGTACTTTCATAACTGGTAACTAGCTGATTTTAATTAATATTCTTGTATGTTTAAAACATAGACCTGATTTTAACATAATTAACACTTAGGCTCATTGACTATAGAAATAACTTTATCTTAGCAATTGATTGTCTTCTGTCAAATACTATAATTTCTAAGTATATGATTTCTTAAAATTTACTAAACAATCTTATTAAAATAATATTAGCATATATTTAATGTATTGCTTTTTTAAAAAGTTTGCATTTTAAAATATTTTGTTATGTATACGTTGTATATACGTGCATGGTGTATGTATATATACATATATGTGTGTATACATATATATGTATTTAATAAATTCAAAGGATTAAACCTCTGCTAGGAATCCCAGTTGTAGAAGAGTTTGGGAGTTCTAACTTTTTCCATTGCATGTTTGCATGTATGTATGTGTGTGAGTGTATCAGTGCATACATGTGTTTGAAAAGACATGTAATAGTGATTCACTTCTGTCACAGCATAAAGCAGCTAATTATTTCCTCTGACATCTAAGCAAAAGGCTAGTCTTTACTCCACAATGTCTTTCTGGAAGATTTAGATATATAAAAGGCAGAGATTCTTCTTTTAATTAATAATATTCCAGGAGAACTTAAGTCTTTACAACACCTGGGTAAAGGAACAAATATAAAATAATAACAAGAGTAGTGCATTATTATACAGCCTTTAAAACGAACTGTATGAAGTTTGCCAAGTCCTTCACCAATTATAAGTCAGATGTAAGAGAGCTCTGATGAGTAAAACCAGAGGTTTAATTATCGTTTTCCCTAATTACAACTGCAAGCTTTTTTTATTGTCATAACTATGTGTAACTTGATTTACCTCAAGCCAAGCACCATCTTTAACCTGAAAGAGTAAACCTTTGATTAAGAACAATTTTAGAAATTAAAATTTTTCATTTGCCTTTTCCTGGATACTGATTTCTTAATGATTGTACTTCAGCATTATTACCACGATTACTTCCTGATTGTTTTTCTCATTTATTAGTTCTAGTTCTATCCTAAATTATAGCAGGATGCTGGCTGGAGATATAATGGTACCTTTATTACTGTTATGGTACCTTTATTACTGATACCTGGGTGGGCTAGCCTAACATTGATTATCATACTTGAATATTTAAAATATTTGCTTTGTAGAATTAAGTATTAATGTTACGACTCTTAATATGTACATTGAGTAGAGAAACAATTTTGTCTTAGCAATTTTCTTGCCATCTCAAAATGATAACTAAATTTTTATGGGACATAGAGATTAAATCTGTATCTAAAGGCAATTAATGTAATGTCAGATTTTCATGGTTTATTAATCTCACAGTATGCTAGAATTTAAACATTTCTCTTTTAGATGTGCTCATTCATATTGGAACACAATATGTGAAGTTGAAGGAGTTTTTAAAGGACATATGCAGGCAAAAATAAATGAAAGGGAATAAATATATCCTACAATACACAGCAAAATATTTCATTACCAATAATGTCATAATTTTTTTACAACTTACTCTGTTCTTTAGGTATTTATTGCTTACTCTGTTCTTTAGGTATTTTTTGCTATTTAGCTTTCATTGAAATGAGATTGAGATCAATAAATTATTAAATGGTCTCTAAATAGCCAAAATATATGAAAGTATTTTGTATTATAGGATACCTTTTAAAATCAATTTATTTAAACTAAGAAAAAAATAGTTTACCCATTTCTCCCACTCCACACCCCACCTTTGACAACCACTGATCTATTTTCTGGATCTGTGAGCTTTTTTTTTTTTTTTTAGATTCCACATATGAGGGATAATATTTGTCTTTTGCTGTCTGACTTTGTTTCACTTAACATAATGCTTTTGTGGTCCATCATGTTTTCACACATGACAAAATTTCATTCTTTTTCATGGCTGAATGAGATTCCATGGTATGCATGTGTGTGTATATATAAGTATATATACACCATATTTTATGTATGTATATAACCATATTTTCATATTGATTCAACCACTGATGGACACTTAGGTTGTTTTCATATCTTGGCTATTGTGAATAATTCTGCAGTGAATATGGGAGTGCATACATCTTTTCAGGTTAGTGTTTTCATTTTCTTTGGATAAATACCCAGAAGTGGAATTGCTAGATCATATGGTAGCTCTATTTTTAATTTTTTGAGGAATCTACATACTGTTCTCCGTAGTGGCTGTACCAATTTACTTTCCTACCAGTAGTGCATGAGTGTTCCCTTTTTCTACATCCTCACCATTCTAGCAGGTGTGAGGTGATATCTCATTGTGGTTTTGATTTGCATTTCACTGATGATTAATGATGTTGAGCATCTTTTCATATATTTGTTGGACATTTGTAGGTCTTCTTTGAAAAAATGCCTATTCAGGTCTTCAGCCCACTTTTTAAATCAGATTGTTTGTTTTTTTGCTATTGAGTTGTATAATAGTATATATTTTGAATATTAGCCTTTTATCAGATATAAAATTTGCAAATATTTTCTTCCATTCAGTAGGTTGCCTTTTCATTTTATTGATGGTTTCCTTTGCTGTTAAGAAGGTTTTTAGTTTGATGTAGTCTTACTCATTTATTTTTGCTTTTATTGCTTTTGTTTTTGGTATCATATTTTCAAAATCTGTCACCAAGACCTATGTCAAGGAGCTTACAGCCTGTGTTTTCTTCTAGGAATTTTATGGTTTCAGGTCTTTCATTTAAGTCTTTAATCAATTTTAAGTTAATTTTTGTGTACAGTGTAAGATAGTGGTCCAGTTTCATTCTTTTGCATGTGCTGTCCTGTTTTCCCAACACTGTTTATTGAGGAGATTGTCCTTTCCACATAGTATATTCTTGGCTCCTTTGTTGTAAATTAATTGACTGTATATGTGTGGGTTTATTTCTGGCATCTTTATTCTGTTTTATTGATCTATGTATCTGTTTTAATGCCAATACCCTACTGTAATAATTACTATAGCTTTGTAATATAGTTTGAAATCAGGGAGTGTGACATGAAGTGGGCTTTTTAAACGAACTTTTTGATATTTAATAATTGACATTATTCTTTTCCAAGTTACCCTCACATAAACTAATGTAGAGTACCAACTAAATATTAATTTTTATTTATTTTGTTTTTTTTTCAATTTTTGAACATACATTTCACCTGCTATAATCACACATGAGACAGAATAATAAGAAATTATAACAAGGCAAGTCCTAGAGTTCACTGTTGTCTTTTCCAGTTTTCCCATGCACTCTTTCTATTGTCATCACATGTTTTCATATGCCCTCTTTTGGTCCTTGGAGCATACCTATTCCAACAATGAGGAAAAGATGATTTGGGGAAATATAGAAAAATGAAAAGCCAGAGCTATATTGTCATCCTGAGCTACCTTAATCCCCTGGTCTCTGACAATATATCATAGCTGGGGTAAAAATGGAAGTTGTTGCAGTATCTCTAAGAATTCACAGAGCCAGCAAGACAAGAGCTGAGCTACAGTAAACAAGAAGAGCCCCTGGGCCCTGTGGTGCTGAGGGAGAGGAGACAATGAGTCACGGTCACCTTAGCAGCAGGGTGCTGGTCCAGACCAGCAGTGGCCAGATGAACAAGGGGAATTGATGCAGGCAGTGGAGGCCTGGAACCACTGAGGTTTGTGGATCAAATCCTAAAGCTATTCAGTATGAAGAGGTCAAAGAGATGAGGACAGAAAAGCAAAGAGACTGGGAAGGAATAGCCGATGAGGGAGAAGAAAAACCAGGTGTTCTAGAAATGAAGCAGGAAAGTGTTTCTAACATGAGAGAGTATAGGCATACCTCAGAGATACTGCAGTTTCAGTTCCAGACCATCTAATAAAGCAAATATTGCAATAAAGTGATCGCACAATTTTTCTGGTTTTCCAGTGCATATGTTTACACTATAGTCTATTGCATGCAATTGCATTATGCCTAAAAAAAAGGTACATACCTTAAAGATACTTTATTACTGAAAAATGCTAACCATCATTTGACAATGTAGGTAGGGTTGCCACAAACTTTTAATTTGTAAAAAATGCAGTATCTGGGAAGCGCAATAAAGTAAAACACAATAAAATGAGGTCTGCCTATAGTCACCTGTGTCAGATGTTGCTGAGAGGTAGAGTAAGATGAAGATGGGAGTCGTTAGTAACTTTAACAAGAGCAATGTCAATAATGTGGTGAAGATTGATGTGCTGTTATAGAATGGGCTCAGAGAGAATGGACCAAGAGGAATTGGAGTTTGTGAGTGTAAGAAAGTCTTTCAACCAGTTTTCTTGTAAAGCAGAATAGAAAAATAGGGCAGTAGATTGAGGGAGAATTGAGGTAAATGGATCTTTTTAAAAATGGGAGATTATAGTGGCCTGTTCAGATGCTGCTGCAAGTAATAAAATGAAAGGAGAAAATGGGGGGAGAGAAAGAAAATAATTACTTAGAGAATTCTTTGAATAGGTTAATGGGAAGGGAATCCGGTTCACTGATAGAGGGGATGGTCTAACATGAAAGAGCCCACAGTTTATCCTTAGGACAAAGAGGAAAACAAATAAATGGGAACATATGCTCATAGTATAAATATTTGTGGAAGGTTTTTTTGCTGCTGTTTGCTTATTTTATTTTCTCAGTGAATAGGAAACAAGATCATCATCTGAGAGTGAGGATGAGCTAGGAAGTATTGAAGGTTTGAGAAGAAAAAAGAAATAAATGTAGTGATCTAGGATAGGGTCTGCAAACTGAGAGTATATAAACTTTTCAGTGGTTATGTAGTCACAGATCATTTTTAAAAATTCACTTTTAATATCCTCTTTCTTACAGTGTTCTTCCCTAAAAGTGATCTGCCTAAGAGAGGAGCTGCTATATAGGCTCTTCTTTCTCATCTTCCCTTTCATTGCCTCCACTGCATATCTCCCACCTCTTCTGGATCCACTGCGGTGCATCACCGCTGGGTGACTAAAAACAGAAAGAAAAATTTTAAATATCATGATTTGAGTTTTAAAAGTGAATGACTCTAACATCTAAATAACAATCTCTTTTGCAAATCAAATGGCTTCCAAATTATTTGGTTTTATAAAAATTGAAGAAGGACCTAATCAATTTAACAACTGTTAGATAATTAGTAATTGCATCTGGTGATATATCATTATGTAATTTTTGGCAATCTTAGTTCAGTAAACTGACAGACACTCCTATAACAAATCTCTTTCCATTCCCGTCTACTTATTTATTTTTATATCTCTAAGAGGGTAATGAGGAACAGAAATTACATTGAATTCAGGCTAATTTTAGCAATAATATCAATATATTGATACACATACTAATCAGAAAAACAAAATCAGAAAAAAAAAACCCTAAAAATGCCTTTATATTTTATACTGTGATATAGTCCAATAAAATGATACATTTATACTTGATAATTACTAATCAAGATTTAGAATATATTTATCTATTTTGATTAAATGTAAACTATTAATTATAATAAGTCAGTGTAGCAGAAGTAATTAAATATTAGTGGTGACAAAAATATTTTGCATACATAAAACATGTTTTGTTTCAGACAAATAACATATTTATTGTTTATCAGAAATTATATCATTTGCAACTATTTTAATTTTGATAAAGGTATAAAATTTCATCATTGAAAATGGTAGGGGTCTAGGATTTTTCAAAACTATTTTAGAAGGGTCACAAGCAAAACAGTTTGTGGATAACTGGTGGAGAGTGGCAGAGTGCATGCACTAGAGAAATAAAGTTGCCAGGCAAAACAAAAAAACTCATTTTTGATTAGAGAGCAGGAATGTGAAGGAAGGTCACTCAGCATGAGTCTATGTTTTTCTCCCGTTATGTTCAGTTGTACAGATGCCAGCATGCAGTAGAAATAGCACTGTATTTTACCAGCGTTGTTTGGCCAAAGGATTGAGGATATATGCAAAAAAAAAAAATGATTTGGTGATGAACCATGGTATTTATGCAGGGTAAAAAGGGCAGGTGAGGAAGACTGAAAAAGCTGATTTTGTCAATGGTTGGTCATTTGCCTCAGGGTGGAAAAATTATTGCAACCTGGGTGCTGACAGATAATGAGTATTTGAAATTTGGAAAGTCTGAAATTGCAGTATTGGATGAATTGCAGTTATTATTAAAGACAAGGTCCAGGTTTAACTGATTTTATATTATTTTGTCTTTTTCTTCCCACTAGAACTCAAGATCTATTAGAGGCAGAGATTTGTTTTTAATCTGCTCTCCCCAACCTGCTATACTCCTAGTGTCTATAACATTACCTGATAGATTGAGAGAAGCTGAACAGTAAATCTTTGTTGAATAGATGAATGAAAAGTGCATGACAACAGGAAAGAATGACTGAGATCAGGTAGATGAAAAGATCATCCGATTTTAGTTAGGTATAAAATTTGTTGAAAGTCTCATGTGTTTAGATTAAATAGGAAATCACACCATTGATATAATGAACCCATGTCTCCGATGCAGTTATATATAAAATTGCTTGAAGGGCAGCAGTGTGGACTGTTTGGCTATGACATCATCCAGTTGGTAGAAATGAAATAATTCCTAATCCTTCTCATTCAAAGAAAAGTTGAAAAAGATTGTTGGTGGTGACGAAGATTAGTATAGGAATATAAGTATTCGAAAAATTGGTTAATGTTAGGGTTTGAGTGCATATATCATATTGAAAATTCTGTAACTGATCATGTAATGAAAAGTGCTACTGGTATAAATATTATTGAGAAACAGTCTAATTTAAAACTAAGTGATGATTTCAGGGTTCGGATAGTTATTCAGTGTCAGCTTGAAATAATTATTTCTTGACCCAAGTAGATGAATATTGTTTTTGAGAATTAGGCTGGTGATGAAGGCATATGTAATGATAATTTAGATTGTTTTTCTAGATATTAGAGGTGGTTACTATGATTGATAAAATTAGCATGAATAGTGATACTAATATAGAAGAGGTGAATAGATTGATCACTTTTTTTTGGAGTTGAACAGATTTTTTTGTTTCCTCAGACCAATGGATTACTTCCTTTAAAAGTTTGAAAAAAAAAAAAAAAACATGGATTCAAGAATCAGAGAGGCATAGGAGAGAATTTGAATACATCAGGAAACAAAACCTTAAAAAAGGGCTTCCCTGGTGGCGCAGTGGTTGACAGTCCGCCTGCCGATGCAGGGGACACGGGTTCGTGGCCCGGTCCGGGAAGATCCCACGTGCCGTGGAGTGGCTGGGCCCGTGAGCCATGGCCGCTGAGCCTGCGTGTCCGGAGCCTGTGCTCCGCAACGGGAGAGGCCACAACAGTGAGAGGCCCGCATACCGCAAAAAAAAAAAAAAAAAAAGTATTCTAAGATATGATAAAAATAGGACCTTTTTTGGACTGTGTGGACAGGCCCTTTCTGAAGAAACGATATTTAAACTGAGACTTGAATTGTGTTGTGGAGCCAGCCAGGTGGTTAGTGAAGGAAGAATTTTAGGTAAAAGAAACAGTGTATGAGAAGGCCAGGATTCCTGGAACTAAGAGAGTACCCTTATTTTGTGTGTCACTCGAAACAGATGACACACTAAAACTTAGGATATTTCAGTGGGGGTTTATTTAAAGAGACTAACTGCAAAGGTATAGACTGGATACAGGGGTCACTTAAGGAATGATGCAAGAACTTGGGGTGAACAGTAGTAGAGCTATTATTACCTCAAGACCAAAAGGGGGAAACAAAGGTTGCTGGAACTAGGAGGGAGAGGATCGTGCAGGGCAGAGCTCCTTATGAGATCAGTGACCTTCAGTCAAGGGACACAGCCAGCTTGAGCAAATCCAAAGGGAGGGAGCCTGGAAGTAAATTTGTGATCACACTTCACCTCCTGCCCTCCAGTCTCCAGCAGGGCTGGCTCTCCATTGCCTGCACACTATCAAAGGAAAGGGCATAGGAACCCATTGATCAGTCCATTCAGTTCAACCTTCCAAGGCAGAGAGTACAGTGAAAAAGGTGGAGAGAGGTTTTGGATATTCATTAGACTTTTTGGCAGCTAAATGTTCATGCCATGTATTTAGGTCATGTTATAGAATATGTATTTTATTTTAGGCAAAATGGGGAACCTTTGAAATGGGGAGCTCTTGCTTTGAAATGGTAAGCAGATTATTGTTAAAGGTTCTAGAACCAATCTCCAATGTTGGGGGGTGGTGCAGATTTTTACACACCAACTGGCAAGTCTTTGACACTGCCTGAGTATCCTATGATTCAACTCAGTTCTGACACTGTGTACCCAGAGAGAGCATCAGATTGCACAGGTTAAGGGCTGAGTCCTACAAGACTGTCACCACCACCCCCAGCTTCAGATGCCTGTCCCAAGTCTAGTTGTCACCTGTGCTTCTGACCAACAAGCTATAGATCAGAGGTTCCAATGACCCCTTGCTTGGGTTTAATTAATTTGCTAGAGTGGCTCACAGAACTCAGAGAAACACTTTACCTACTAGACTACCAGTTTATTATAAATGGATATAACTCAAGAACAGCCAGATGGAATTGATGCTTAGGGCAAGATATGGGGAAAAGGCATGGAGCGTCCATGCCCTCTCTGAATGCACCACTCTCCGCAAATCTCCACAGGCTCACCAACCCAAGGAACTCTTCAAACCCAGTCTTTTTGGGTTTTTATGAAGGCTTTATTACATAGGCATACTTGATTAAATCATTTGCAATTGTTGACTGAACTCAATCTCAGTCCTTCTTCCCCGCCCAGTAGGGTGAAGGGACTGAAAGTTCCAAAACTCTTAATCTCAGGGTTGGTTCCACTGGCAACCAGCCCCCATCATTAGGTTACCTAGGGACTCCCCCCGCCCCAAGTCACCTCATTAGCATAAAAAAGACACCTTTGTTGCTGTCACCACTTAGGAAATTCCAAGGGTTTTAGGAGCTCTGTGACAGAAAAGGGGACAAAGACCAGATGTATATTTCTTATTATAAATCACAGTGTCACAGTTGTGATCAGAATTGCATTTGAAAATAAAATCTCTCTGGCTGTTAAAGTGGCCTATTAGAGGACTACAGGTGGGAGAACTTGCCCCAAGGCAGCAGTGGGGGATTTAAGCGGCAAAAGCAGAAGGGAGGTGAGTGAAACAAAGTTACTTGTTAATCCATGTTTGGTGGCTCTAGTTAGTGTGGTTGCCCGAGCTTTTTCCAAAGTATTATTAATAGGACTTGGTAATAGTTTGGATGAATAGTTTGAACTAAAATGTCACACTGACACTTTCATGTATTGTGTATCAGACTTGTGTAACTGGGTAGCTATGTGCCATGAACTGCAGCAGGAAAAATTCTTTTATCAACAGAATCACATAGGGATATTAACCAAAATTTTAATTTCAGACATGAAACATTCAAGCGAAAGTGTCACAAGTTGAATATACAAATTTAAATCAATCTGGTCAAGATGCATACATTTGGGACTTACAGCTGTGATATGATGCTATCATTTAAAAAATGAGTGTATAGAGGGACCAAAGCTCTGGAGACAGAACTAAGCCCTGTAAAACTTGGATGTTTAGAGGGGCCATGTTAGGTCTTAGAGAGGGAGCCAGCAAAGGAATCATGTTAGCACTAAGCTAACACTTTTATGGAAGTTATCCCACCTAGATTATAATAATTTTATGAATCAGGTATATTATGAATGAGATTCTGAGAATCAGATTAATCAACTTGGCTATAAGGTAGCTTTGGTTTTTGCCTCACTCCAAAACTAATGCTTTTTCCATGACACCAGGCAGTCTATCATAAATGATAAATGCTTGTTAAAGTGAAGTCAGCATTTTTCTTAGAACAGTGATAGACTTAAGGAAAAATATGAATGAGGGAAGTAGTTTTAAGCACCGCTTAATTTATATATCACCTTGTGATATATAAACTAAATCGTAAGTTACTTACCTTCTTGTTTTCCATGATGATATGGTTTTCCATCTTTTAAATGGGATTAACTCATGCAGCTAAAACATACTTTAAGATAGATTTTGCCATAGAGTTGCCACAAATTTGGTTTTACTATCTAATGGGTAGAAAATTAATTTAGTCCCTAAGCTAGATTTATGAAGAATTTTGGTACATATTTCCAACAACTCATTCCTAATACCTGAGCATGTAATGTATTAATAGAGACTAGAGAACAGGTGTTTGAAATGTACAGTTGAAAACAAGCATTGACATTTAAACCTCATCACATAAAAATATGAAACCCATTATTTTCTATTATGATATTAACAATAGAGCTTTAAACATCTTTGGTAATGACTGAAATTTCATAATTAGTCCATTAATCACAAGATAACTGTCATGAGCTCAAATAAGTATACATAATGATCAGTAAGTGCTTCCATTGAGACATCCATATATACTTGGGAGGAGGAAGTACCTTTCAATTTGTAATAACACAGTGACTGTAATAAGTCCTGAGTAGAAAATACTGATGAACATGTGGCTTTGTCTTCATTTGAGGTGTTAGGATAAAAACTCATCTTTTTCTTTTTTTAATTTATTTTATTGAAGTGTAGTTGATTTACCATGTTGTGTTAATTTCTACTGTACAGCAAAGTGATTCAGTTATATATATATACATATATATATATATACACACATTCTTTATCATATTCTTTTCTATTATGGTTTATCACAGGATATTGAACATAGTTCACTGTACTATATAGTAGGACCTTGTTGTTTATCCATTCTTGTTTATCCATTCTATATATAATTGCTTGCATCTGCTAATCCCGAACTCCCACTCCATCCCTCCCCCATCCCCTCCCCATTGGCAACCATAAGTCTGTTCTCTATGTCTGTGAGTCTATTCCTGTTTCATGAATAAGTTCATTTGCATAATTTTTTAAGATTCCACATGTAAGTGATATCATATGATATTTGTCTTTGTCTGACTTACTTCGCTTTGTATGATAATCTCTAAGTCCATCCATGTTGCTGCAAATGGCATTATTGCATTCTTTTTTATGGCTGAGTAATATTCCATTGTATATATGTGCTACATCTTCTTTATCCATTCATCTGTCAGTGGACATTTAGGTTGTGTCCATATCTTGGATATTGTTAATAATGCTGCAGTGAACATCAGGGTGTATGCATCTTTTCAAATTATGGTTTTTCCTGGATATTTGCCCAGGAGTGGGATTGTAGGATTGTATGGCAACTCTATTTTCATTTTTTTGAGGAAGCTGTTCTCAAAAAATGCTGTTCTCCATAGTGGCTGCACCAATTTACATTTCTACCCACAGTGTAGAAGGGATCCCTTTTCTCCACACACTCCCTAGCATTTGTTATTTATAGACTTTTCAATGATGGCCATTCTGACTGGGAAACTTTCATCTTAATCTTAAACTTTTCATAGTTTGTAGCATTCCTAGATATTACATTTTTGCTATGTGAAAATCATTTATACATTTTAACATTATATTTACATTGTAAACTTATAGAGGCTAAAAATTTATATTAGGGTGTATAAATAGGATGCACTTCTATTTGCCATTAAGTGGTATTAGGTCAAACACATTTACATAGCAGACAATATTTGAGCTGCAAAAGAAATTTGTTTCCATTGAATACCACATCTTTGTACGAAATGAGGATGATCAGTAGAATTATTTTTTGAAATATTTGCTCGGAGGCATGTATAGAATTTATACTTTAAATTTGTGGTAAAAGCATTTTTATGTATTCATTTTAAAATTTATAGTAGTTTTTTTCTTGGATTGAAGTTACACATTGGAGATAGCTTCTACAGTCTCTATTCATTCATTCTACCTTCTGTATGCCAGCTAATCTTCTAGCTCTTGATAATCTAGTTTAAAAAAAAAAGAAAAAACAGACAAAATCTTCACTTTCACGAAGCTTACAGCAAATCAAGGATGGTAAATAAAAGAAGTAAATAAGTACATTTTGAAGTTGCTGTTATTGTTCTAATGTAATTATAGAGCTTATTCAGGAAAACGTATAAGATGGTATAGTTGCTTAACAATAGGTTATGTTAAGCAGTCTAACAATTCAGAATTTAGAAATCGATCATGTTGACACAAGTTGAAACTTGACATGTATAATGTATAATCCGCAAAACAGTTATTACAGAGGAAAGAATAAGAACAATGAGATGTTTCCAAAGTGGGGCCAGTTAATTAATGGGATACTTTCAAAGGGATGTTAATACATTATAGTCTGAAATCTGTAAAGAATTACAGATTCTATCATTTATAGAATTTATAATTCTATAAAGAATTATTTATTTCTAAATAAAGTTGACTTTACCAAATAACATGAGAAAAATAATCTAACTCCTCTAAGCGGTAATTGTGATGCTTAATGTTATTAGTTTCGGTTTTGCCAGAATCAGATTTAAAATACTGGTTTTGGTAGTCAGATGCTATTGATAGCACTTTTATCAGACCATAACAGACCTTGAGGAGATGCTTTGGGACCAAAAGATAATTCACATTTCATTAATGTTTAGTTATCTCAGAACATCTCTGTTCTACCAATGACAGATGGATCCAGAAAAAATGAAAACATCTTAAGTCTTATGCTATTTAAAAACTAGATTTTCTTTGAAGTGAAAACCGTACATTGATTTGTTTAAAAATGTGTGGTACAGTGGTTGTGGCATGAACTTTGAAATATCATACCCTCTTGGATATGAATTTGTGTATCAGCATTTATTAGTGGTGTAAGCACCTCAAAGCTGCATTTTTCTCTTATGTAAGACAAGATATTAATACTGCTTGTGTCATAGGTTAAGTTGAAGAAAAAGGATCATTTTTCATATAGAATTTATGTAAATGAATTAGTTTCAGATTATATTATATAAGTAGCATGGTATCCTGTGTCACCTAAAAGGGCCTGTGGATATTAATGTCATCAGAGCCTTAGTCAGTTGGTTCTCAGTTGGTGTTTCTGACATTTTGATTATGTATTACATTCCAGCTTCTTGTTCACTTCCTTCCTGAACTCCAGCATCCTTCAGGACCATGTCTTGTTTATGGTGGAATTTCTAACTTTCAGTATATTTCCTTATAATCATTGACATTTAAGGGATCATACACCATGATCAAGTGGGGTTTATTCCAGGAATGCAAGGATTCTTCAATATACGCAAATCTATCAATGTGATAAACCATATTAACAAACTGAAGGAGAAAAACCATATGATCATCTCAATAGATGCAGAGAAAGCTTTTGACAAAATTCAACACCCATTTATGATAAAAACCCTGCAGAAAGTAGGCATAGAGGGAACTTTCCTCAACATAATAAAGGCCATATATGACAAGCCCACAGCAAACATCATCCTCAATGGTGAAAAACTGAAAGCATTTCCACTAAGATCAGGAACAAGACAAGGTTGCCCACTCTCACCACTCTTATTCAACATAGTTTTGGAAGTTTTAGCCACAGCAATCAGAGAAGAAAAGGAAATAAAAGGAATCCAAATCGGAAAAGAAGAAGTAAAGCTGTCACTGTTTGCAGATGACATGATCCTATACATAGAGAACCCTAAAGATGCTACCAGAAAACTACTAGAGCTAATCAATGAATTTGGTAAAGTGGCAGGATACAAAATTAATGCACAGAAATCTCTGGCATTCCTATATACTAATGATGAAAAATCTGAAAGTGAAATCAAGAAAACACTCCCACTTACCATTGCAACAAAAAGAATAAAATATCTAGGAATAAACCTACCTAAGGAGACAAAAGATCTGTATGCAGAAAATTATAAGACACTGATGAAAGAAATTAAAGATGATACAAATAGATGGAGAGATATACCATGTTCTTGGATTGGAAGAATCAACATTGTGAAAATGACTCTACTACCGAAAGCAATCTATAGATTCAATGCAATCCCTATCAAACTACCACTGGCATTTTTCACAGAACTAGAACAAAAAATTTTGCAATTTGTATGGAAACACAAAAGACCCCGAATAGCCAAAGCAATCTTGAGAACGAAAGAAGGAACTGGAGGAATCAGGCTCCCAGACTTCAGACTATACTACAAAGCTACAGTTATCAAAACGGTATGGTACTGGCACAAAAACAGAAAGATAGATCAATGGAACAGGATAGAAAGCCCAGAGATAAACCCACGCACATATGGTCACCTTATCTTTGACAAAGGAGGCAGAATGTACCGTGGAGAAAGGACAGCCTATTCAATAAGTGGTGCTGGGAAAACTGGACAGCTACATGTAAAAGTATGAAGTTAGATCACTCCCTAACACCATACACAAAAATAAGCTCAAAATGGATTAAAGACCTAAATGTAAGGCCAGAAACTATCAAACTCTTAGAGGAAAACATAGGCAGAACACTCTATGACATAAATCACAGCAAGATTCTTTCTGACCCACCTCCTAGAGTAATGGAAATAAAAACAAGAGTAAACAAATGGGACCTAATGAAACTTAAAAGCTTTTGCGCAGCAAAGGAAACCATAAAGAAGACCAAAAGACAACCCTCAGAATGGGAGAAAATATTTGCAAATGAAGCAACTGACAAAGGATTGATCTCCAAAATTTATAAGCAGCTCATGCAGCTTAATAACAAAAAAACAAACAACCCAATCCAAAAATGGGCAGAAGACCTAAATAGACATTTCTCCAAAGAAGATATACAGAGTGCCAACAAACACATGAAAGAATGCTCAACATCACTAATCATGAGAGAAATGCAAATCAAAACTACAATGAGATATCATCTCACACCAGTCAGAATGGCTATCATCAAAAAATCTAGAAACAATAAATGCTGGAGAGGGTGTGGAGAAAAGGGAACCCTCTTACACTGTTGGTGGGAATGTAAATTGATACAGCCACTGTGGAGAACAGTATGGAGGGTCCTTAAAAAGCTACAAATAGAACTACCATATGACCCAGCAATCCCACTACTGGGCATATACCCTGAGAAAACCATAATTCAAAAAGAGTCATGTACCAAAATGTTCATTGCAGCTCTATTTACAATAGCCCGGAGGTGGAAACAACTAAGTGTCCATCATCGGATGAATGGATAAAGAAGATGTGGCACATATATACAATGGAATATTACTCAGCCATAAAAAGAGACGAAATTGAGCTATTTGTAATGAGGTGGATAGACCTAGAGTCTGTCATACAGAGTGAAGTAAGTCAGAAAGAGAGAGACAAATACCGTATGCTAACACATATATATGGAATTTAAAAAAAAAAAAAGTCATGAAAAACCTAGGGGTGAAACAGGAATAAAGACACAGACTTACTAGAGAATGGACTTGAGGCTATGGGGAGGGGGAAGTGTAAACGGTGACAAAGCGATAAAGAGGTATGGACATATATACACTACCAAACGGAAGGTAGATAGCTAGTGGGAAGCAGCCGCATAGCACAGGGAGATCAGCTCGGTGCTTTGTGACCGCCTGGAGGGGTGGGATAGGGAGGGTGGGAGGGAGGGAGACGCAAGCGGGAAGAGATATGGGAATATATGTATATATATAACTGATTCATTTTGTTGTGAAGCTGAAACTAACATACCATTGTAAAGCAATTATACTCCAATAAAGATGTTAAAAAAAAAAAAAAAGAAATCTGAAAAGCACTCTAGAAATTAATTCTTTTCACTTAGTAGACTTAACCTAGGTTAAGAATAAAAGTTCAACTTGCTCTCTGATTCTCTTTGCTTTTAATTGAAGAGAATTATTTTATTCCCCTATAGTTCCCAATCTATTGCTATCAGTATCTAACTTACACCTATACCACTAACAGACTTTAAAACCTCCTTAATAAAAAAAATCTATGATCTAATAAACTGGTAACAAAAAAGGAAAGAGTGACAAAAGGACCAATTGTGAAGAATATGGTTATGATAATGCTTGTGTTTTCTAGTTAAAGCAGTGTAAATCATTGATCATTAAGAGTTTACAAAACAAGCATAGTGAAAAAGGGAATTTGGCACAATTCATGTGATGGAAGAGTACATATTTACCTGAATTTTTGCCCTTGTGTTTGACCACCTGCAAGCTTTTTACCCTCAAGAACAGGGTAAGCCCTCTGAAACGTAACTGTCTGCTAGCTAGCACAGTGTATGAATGGCTTATTGCAGCAAGGGAAATGAAATGGTAACTGTAAAACTAAATTGTGGTCATGAAAAGCAAGTAGATGGAAACTCTTTCCTCTCTGCAGGTTAGAGATAGAAGCACTGCTGGATTCATTTTTTTAGACTGAGCAGTCTTTTCTTTCTTTCAATATAGTGAAAAAAAGAAACCCATTGACTTATTTTCTTTATATTCTCTTTTGCAAATATTATTTTTCTTTTCACAGATTAGTTTTGGGCCTTTCTGAAAGAAGGACTCATTAATTTAAGCCTAAGAGAATCTTGGCCAATATAGCATTTGAAATGGAAATCACTTCCTATTTCTTAAAAATTTCTCCTATTCAGAATGTCAGGCCGAGCTGATTGGCTACTCCTTTTCAGTCTTCTTCATTGACCCCCTTTTGCCATTTTATTCCTTAAATGTTAATTATCTATTCTTTGTCTTCTCTCTAAACACTTATTTGTCCACTCTCTAAACACTCTTCCTGGGTTACCTAATCAATTATTTTGGTTTAAATGCTCTCTAGTGAAAGTCTGGTTCCATTTTCTGTCATTGAGCTTCAGAGCCTTATTTACAGTTTCCTATATGTTCCAACCTGAATTAATTTCTGCTCACTTCTGTACTGTTCCTCTTTCTTCTGTATTCCCAACTATAGTAATGTCATCATCGTACCAATCTACCAAGCTAAAAAATCTCGATGTAATACAGGTCTCCTTCTTAATTCCCACACCTTAGCCTGTAAAGCTATTGCTACCAAATCTTATAAGTTCTAGTACAGAATTTCTCTTTTAATCAGAGCTTTCATATACTGCAACTTTCGGTCATACATTCATCATTTTTCTCCCATATTATAGAACAATCCCATAATCGAGCTCCCTGCCACTTTCCTCAACTAGTACAGATGATGAGTTTGCTATCAGGTATCTACTGAAATCCAGTTTGGCTCTGTTATTCTTCTGCTAAACTGTCTCCAATGGCTCTACTGACCATAGTCTCAAGTCTAAACCTAAACCCCATTGCGCTTCTCAGGCTAAACCTGAACTTTCTCTCTGCCCTCATTTGTGACCCTTCCTTACCAGGGATGCCATATCCTGTGTTCCTGTATAGTAATTTTTCCTCATTTTCTGAGCCTGCCATCTCAGGGGCTTTGCCCATGCTTTTCCAGAAGGAAATGTGTTTACTTCTTAAATGCCTGGTAAACTCCTATACATTCTCCAAGACCCAGCATAAATATCACCGCTTCTGTGAAGACTTTCCTCACATTCCTCTTGTCTTTTATGCTCTATTA
The DNA here is from genome assembly GCF_011762595.2 of Tursiops truncatus. Lineage (NCBI taxonomy): Eukaryota > Metazoa > Chordata > Mammalia > Artiodactyla > Delphinidae > Tursiops > Tursiops truncatus. The sequence continues at coordinate 128,104,730 of NC_047038.1, read as the reverse complement.
CAGAATGTTACACATAACATTTGTATTTATTATTAATGTTCTCTTACAAGAAAATAGTGTTTCTGATGATAGGAATATGTTTTTATATTCCCTATACATAATATAATGCCTGTTTTAAGGTAGGCATCACTTAAGTAAGAATTGAATGATTGTGTTCTATTGTTGCCTTAAAATAAGTCTCTTAGTTGGAGTGGTTTACAACCTCTGTGATGTTATTGGCTGCCTATTTTAACGTATTCCAATTTTAAATCCTATAATCATTTAGCCCTTACCTTTAGCTTTATTCCTGCTCCAGGCTCTAAAGCCAACCTGTCATTATTAGATTAGGAACCTTATAAAGAACTCTAGGTTAACAATATATTGGTTTGGGGTTGAGAGTGGCAGAATCTAATTATTATTTACTACTGTTACAAGCTAAGTAGTTTATTAAATATTTTAAGTGCTTACCCAATAATTCTTACAGTAGTACTATGAAATAGCCAATATGCTCATTTTACTACTTAACAAAATGAGAAATTGAGTAATTGGTTCAAGTTTATATACTAGCAGCTGACAGAGCTGGGAATCACACTCATATCAGTCTGATAACAAAGGTACCAACATTATAGACAGTTCAGCACCAATTTAAAATTATTTCTGGTCCTATTGTGACTCAATACGTGATCGAATTAATGTGGCTCTTGCTTTTTTTCTGGTCACCAGCTTTTACTCTATTTTTGGTAATCCTCTTAGAATTTATTAGTTGGTAAACAAAGGATGGCATTTCTACGTCTTCTGTTACATGTGATAAGTATAACTACATATATACAGTGATTATTTATAGAACTGTCTTAATTGAACAGAAATAGCATAGAATTTGAGAATGTATTTATCGCCTTTATCATTCCTGGTAATATTTAGAGGTAAAATAGAAAGACTATCCAAATCCTGCGATTTGGAAACTTTAAGTTCCAGACCTGGTTTTCCTGCTACTAGCAGTTTAACCTTGGCTCAGTTTCTTCATCTGGAAAGATGATTTTTGTGATTCTCCAAATCCTAAATTATAATAGATCTGGAAAGTCTGAAGCCTTTCCAAAAGTTTGTAGAAGAATCAGAAAGAAAGGAATATCTAACAAATCACAGTAGGATGCCAACAATAATCATTATAGCCATCATGATGAAATTGATGCTGTATACAGTATTAAGCTAAAGATTCCAATATCTGAATAGCATGGCTTGTGTTCAAGAAGCTGAAAACCTAGGTGGAGAGGTAGGACTAATTTTTAAGATACACCTAATAATTTGTAATATTGTATGTAATGTTCTGAGATAAGAGCTCAGTAGGACCAGGTGAAAAAATAACCATTTATTTATGAGAGTAGGGGAAGAACATTTTAGGCTGGGTCAGAAAGGGAAGAAATTCTGGGAGTAAGTAAACCAGTTTTTATCCTTTTGCCTGAATTTCTTAAAGATAGGGCAATTTTTTATATATATATATAAAGTAAAGATACCTTAGGAACTTGATTAGGATTAAGCTTCATAGAGGGAAACAACATATCTTTAAACTGATAAGGAAAACTTCAGGCCTATTTTCCAGGGAGATAGGGCTTAAGTATCACCACAGCAGGCTGCCACATTAGTGTTCAGTGGTTAGCCAAGGGGAAAACAGCTGGAGCAGAGCCAGTGGAGAAACACTGGAGAAACCTTCCCAAACACAAGCACCTTGTTTGTAATTCTTGCATTCTCTGGTGTGAAGCTTAAATTTTTCACTGCTACAAAAATCAAACAAATGAAATTCAGCTTTCTTTTTTGTCCTCATATACTCTTGTTCCAATAACTCTTTTAATTCTCTAATTTTGTCACTCTTTTTCTTTTCTTTTCAATTAAACAAAGATAACTAAAAATGTTAGAGTATCTAGTTGTGACAGAAAAGAGAGTTGAAAGCAAGAAAATATATATGAAATTTAATCTCACTATATAAGATTATGCAAATGAATGAAAGTCTACAATAAAAACATTCCTATTTGAAATGCTAGACAGTTAATAGTAAAATACTGTTTTTAAGATTTAGATTTCTTTCTTATTCTTGAACACTATATATGTGTATTTAATTTGCAAATATTTTATACCCAGATAAGAAGATCAAAATATTTAACATTAATTATCAAGATCAAAATTAATCTTCTTCCAGAAACAAAGTTTATCATTAAACACACTAGGTCTATTAATTTAAATTCTCTTTAGGGAGAGGAAAAGCCAAAATAATTGTGTGTGTATTATTTTAAAAACCAAAGGTGAAAGAAATAGTTTCCTTTAACAAAATATATATGAGCTCCTCTTGTATAAAGTTTATGTAAGATAGGAAGAAATCATTTTTGTTCAAAATTAAGCAAATTGCATAACAGGCAAAAAAGAAAAAAAAAACTAGTTTCAAAGTTAAATTTAAAGATACAGTTAAAAATTAATAAATGGGGCTTGCCTGGTGGCGCAGTGGTTGAGAGTCCACCTGCCGATGCGGGGAACACGGGTTCGTGCCCCGGTCCGGGAAGATCCCACATGCCGCGGAGCGGCTGGGCCCGTGAGCCATGGCCGCTGAGCCTGCGCGTCCGGAGCCTGTGCTCCGCAACGGGAGAGGCCACAACAGTGAGAGGCCCGCGTACCGCAAAAAAAAAAAAAAAAAAAAAATTAATAAATGATATAGTTTTTGCTGTTTTCTAATGGTTCAAAATATTGACTTCCAAGTATCTTTCCTAATGAAATAGTGATCAAATTCTGAAAATATTTTTCTTGAAAATAAAATAGTTAAATGCCTTGGGGAATATTTTCATATACAAATACTGTCTTTTTAAAAAGTTGATCTTTGTAAATTTAGATTTTTTTTTTAAAGGCCCTCAAAGCTCTTAGAAGAAAACAGTTGATTTTAGGAATTATATGAACTATTATCAGTATTGCCTTATGTTCATCATAACTTAAACCAAAAGGAAAACAAAAATGCTTTCAAAGTATAATTTTATGGTGTTTCTGACCTTCACTACAGTGAGTGTTATTGTACTTTTTTCTTGCAGTAAGCTAAAAGTTGTCTTCATTTCAAATTTTACATGCCTACCATTTCTGATGTTTTGTACACTCTGTATACTACCGAACAATATTTACTTTTCATTTTCATGGAACCTATATTATTACATAGCAAGATGTAATTAGATATACAGTTAACCCTTGAAGAATGCAGGGGTTAGTGGCGCTGAGCCCTTCGCAGTAGATAGCTCTACAGTGGGTCCTCAGTATTTGTGGTTCCACATCTGCGATTCATTCAACAGTGGCTCATGCAGTACTATAGTATTTATCAAAAAAAATCCGTGTATAAGTGGACCCATGCAGTTGAAACCTGTATTAAGGGTCAGCTATGATTTAAAATTTTTCACTGTTTTAGTTAAGAGGCCTACTTAGTATTTTTAAAACATTCCTTTGAGAGTTTTTCAGATACTAGCTATAGTTTTCTCATTTCTTTAAAGTTATCTGATAGCTACCTTTAATAAAAACATAATCTTCCTTTATACCTGGAGAATGTACATGTAATACAATTTCTGTTAACACAAAAAGGAGAAAATGCTGCTTTTACCCCTTTCCTGATTCTCTCTTTACTTCTAACCTACATTCTGATACTGTTGTACCGGATTTGGTTTGCCATGCAAAATAGTTGCTTTAACCCCTCTTAGTGTATTATTTAAAGAAAAAAAAGAGCACAGGTTTTGGAGTCAACTGGGTTTGAATCACAGCTCTTTCACTTCATAGACCTAAAGAAGTTTTTTCACTAGCATGAGTCTCAGCTTTATTAACTCTAATATGTAGGTAATATAGGCTCTTTGTTAGGATTAAATTGGACAATTAGTAAAGAAATATCATACCAGTATACCTTGTATATAATAACTCTTATTAAATATTAGGCAATGTTACTTATTATAGTAATATTTACCAATTTTATCATAAGTTAGAACAATCTTTTATCAGCACAATTTTTCCCTCCACAGAGATTGGGGCTCATTGGTATAATGGAGTTTATATTAGCTAAAATTAAATCAAAGCTAGACTGATGAATACAAACAATTTCTTAAAAGTATATAATTTAAATCACTAAAATAAAAGACTTGTTTAATAAAACTGGTTCTTATTTATATACATTTTGTATATGATATATCCTGAATTCTACATAGTTTGCATAAATTACTGAATTAATTTTTTTTGGCTGTTGTATTTCAGTAAATTTATAATATTGTTTAAGTAGAAATAAATATATTTGTATGTATAATAGTTTTTACAGCTTTCCATAAAATATACACGTCTTCAAGGAACACATACTATTCTCCATTTGTTTCTTTATCACTATATTAAATCTCTTTGCTGATAGCATAAGGGAAGTTATAATGATTTAAAGAGTGAATCTTTATTAGTATTTGACAGAGAAGGAAAATGATAACATACAAACAGTAATTTATAACAAAATTTAACTTGAAAGTGACAGTTGCTCAGTATTTGATTTATACATTTATTCTAGGCAGTAGAAGTCTATTCTAGACTTCCGCGGTCCTTTGGGTCTCCATTTAAGCTGGCTGTTGAAATATGAAAATATAACTTGTGGGTGTACAGTCACTATAGAAATGCAGATGAGGAAATACTTATATGACGGTTTTTTTTCCTTCTGCCCTCACTTGCTTTAAAGGTAGTCCATGATTTTTGGTGTTGATTTATTAAATTGTCATTTGACTTTTTTATATTCAGTAATTGACACCAAGTTTTTCTTTTGCTGCTTTACATCCTACCCCCCAAAAAATGTCTATACAACCAAAAATCTAAATAAAACACAAACAAATACAATTCAGATACCCAACTAGTAAAGAGAATTCTTGATTTTTTTGTTGCCGTGCCTTGGTGGAGTCAGTTTGATTTAGAACTTTGTCTTTAGCAGGGCAGTTTTGGAAATTTGATTTTTTCTAATTACTCATGGATATTTCTGGGTTAGAATTAATTTACTTCAACCAAATATAAGAGAACTTATAACATCACTTCATTTATGTTCAGTAACTTTAGCTGAAACGATGCTATTTAGTTCTGCTGTATTCTATTCACTGTAAGAATAAATTTGTCTGTCAGGCATACCAATATGTTCTATTTGTGCAATGTTTTGTTTTTTTTTTCCAGTTACCTGAGAAAAGTAAATTTCCTTGAAATTTCATCCATGCATCCAAATGTTGTGAAATGGAACTCATTCATTCTAAATGGAGTATAGCAAAATTTGGAAGGCATATTAGGTCACTTCGTCTGTTTTTACTTATATACAGTTGTTTTTTATGTTATATTTCCCATTGCTTTATTAACTGACCAGTGAAAAGGGACTTTTACATATCCTTTGAGGAAGTACTTCAGGAAGTAAGAGAAATGTTGAGTTTAAAGCTGTTTTTGAGAGTAAAATTAAATTTATGTTTTTTGAAAGTTAAATGATTACATCTAGTTATTCTCAGAGTTTATTACCCCAATACTTTCCATTTTACTCTGCCCATAATCTAAATTTTTGAATGCAACTGGACTACTTCTCCTTTTCGATATACTTTTGCAATATTTTAAAATGTCAGGCCTACATTTCTTATAATATATTTTTTAATATTTAGATGGAGTTTTTCTTACAGTCAGTAATAGAAACTGGTATTTGTATCACGCCTAATCTCATATTGGCTAATGGCTGAGAAAAGAGTTTTGAAGTCTTTTCGTGCTGTACTGTTTTTCTCATCATAATGGTTTGTATACTGGACTGTTAAACATTGTAGACAGATTTCTGCTATTTGATTCTAAAACATGTGTTAAATTATTGTTGTTGATTAAATTAATATTTAGTGAGCACCTCGTATAAGTCCCTCTCAGGCACGATGAGAAAACAGAATAATACATGTAATCCTCTTTCTTTTAACTATTTTTGTCTAATAACTACCAGATCTTAGATTGTAGTACATGCATCTAACATTTTGTGTTTTGAGGGCAATTTGACGTTGTACTCACTGTGTTCAAATGTATTAGTTACCCGCTTTCGATGTTCCCTAAAAATGGCTAATCCTCCCTTGTTATTTCTCTAACAGTTTAATGATTTAATTAAGAATAGTATACAGAAACCAGCTGTTTTTACGGACAAGAAAATGAATATACTGTTCATTTTTTGCTATTAGCCAGTTATCAACATTTAGCAAAATATGGATGCTATTGAATATGTCCAATTTTCTGAAAATGATCACATAAATATGCATTACTTTTCAGCTCTTCTATTAAGAGTTCTGGTACAATATTATTCCATGTTAGGTGTGTTTTATGTTATTGAGCTTTTTGAAAACTCAGTATAAATAAAACAGATAGTTCTTTAGATGTAGGCAAAATACTACAAATTACCATATGATGATCCACTTTTCTTTTAGGGGATTTTGCTCTATCAAAGAAAGAAAAAGATATTTTCTCTCAAGCCATTCAAGACTTTACATCTGCAGGGAGACCTCAGCAGGCATATTTAGAGTATATATACACCTAAATATATACAACTAAAGCTAGAACCTTTTGCATATATACAGCTAAAGCTAGAACCTCCTACATATAATTATATAATGATTATATAATTATATAATGATAAATATATCTCTATATCTATACACACTCACACACACACATGCATACACAATGGGGAAATACAGAACAGAATTTAATCAAGTCATCTAATTATAGTCTTTTCTATAATTCTGCTAAAAAGATTAACCACTTATTAGTTTTCATAGACTATTGGTGTCAATGAAATTGTTCCCAAATATATGCTCCTATCAGAAGAAAAATTAAAATATTATTGAAAGCAAATATGTTACTTATATCAGACAAGTGATTGTCCTCAAAATAGGTGTATATAATTAACCTTAATTAGTAATTGGCTGAAGCTCAGTCCCAGTTTAGTCTCTGTTTGTTTATTAGCCACATAACATCTGTGAATTAGTTTTATGTGAGTTGAAATCTTTTCAGAAACAAATGTAGTCTTTCTTTTGTTTTTGTTTTGTTTTGTTTTGTTTTTCTTTTTTTTCCAAGGATCTGTAGTAGAAAATGAAGAACATAGATCTATAAAGGAAATGACATTTCTAAATACTCTTTTATCCCTGCATGAACACATTCATCGTCAGTTTGTTAAATTGCCTTGCCTTATAAAGACTTTAAAAATCTCAAAAATGGATATTTACTTCCTTAGAGATTTCTTCATTGAGTTTAATAAAATCCTCAGTGGATTTTATATTATGCAGGTTTCCTTCTTCCTTTTTTTTTTTTTTTTAACTTCTCTACTTTTGAAATTACAAGCTGTCACTCACCAGGTGTCTTCTTATTAGTTTATGTGGCTCTGAGCCTGATTGTTTATATTACAAGTCCATTCAACAAACTATTAAGCTTTTTAATCGGTAAGTATAGGGGAAATACTTTCATTGCACCTTTAAATGTGAATTATTTAAAGGATAATTAGATGCTTGAATCATATTTAGAGTCAAAAGAGTCAGGATACACTTACTGATTTGGACCTGAGAATGAGTTACTTAAAATAGAGAGCAACTTTGTACCCAAATATATGCTATTGGTACATAGTCACTGAAGATTCTAAGACTCTCTCCACACATATACATACCTATATTTTGCCAGTTGAGTCTTTCACAAGTCAACTTAGTTTTCGTATTAGATTTCACTCAAATAGGACTGTATGAGGACTCTGTCAGCGTGCCCAGTATGGTCCATGCTTTCAACAGTTTATGTCATTTGAATCGGAATTCATTGAAGTCACCATTAAATCAAAAGGGTCTTTACAGTAAGGCAATATAAAACTAACTTTTTAGAATCTACTTTTAAAAGAATACCTATATTTTTATAAGAATAAATAAAACATATTCTTATGAGCCCTTTGTTAGGCAAACCTTATAATTAAGTATAGGTAATAGTGCAGATGAAAGAACATGTGATAATTTTATAGATCAAAAGTCTGCTGCTTATTTATCTTATGTGACTACTCAACCTCTTCAGTTAATCTCTGGTCTTCCTAAAATTCTTCAAAGCAAAACTCTTTGAGAACATTCACGCTTTCCATTTTCTCACACCATTTATTCCCTACCTATTTGATTCTCATACCTCTACATCCAGCAGGCACATTTCAGTCTTTCTTTTTCATAGACTTGGCATAATTTGAAGCAGTTACTCACATCTGCCCTCCGGAACACCTTTTCTTTGGCTTCTGTAATTCCATATTTTTCTCTTTCTCCTGTTCTCTCTTTAACCACTTTTTCTCAATCTACTTTTGTACTCAGTTTCTACCCTGCTAGCCTCTTCTACTTAGTAATTAACTAAAAGCTGGTTCTTTGAAAAGGTAAACAAAATCGGTAAACCTTTAGCCAGACTCATCAAGAAAAACAGGGAGTGGGCCCAAATCAGTAAAATTAGAAATGAAAAGGAAGTTACAGCCAACA